>NC_138774.1:139315485-139774568 GCF_965119305.1 Pelophylax lessonae
TTTGTTTACACTAGCCGCCTGCCTTTCTCCCTCTATAACCGACGATCGCGAGTGACCGGCGGACATCGAGTCCGCCGGTCACACGCGTGGAGATCAGAGTGAGCGAGCAGGGGCGGGAGCGCGCCTCTGGCGGCGCGCGCTTGACCCCTTTTGGCTCGCAGGCGAGTGACGTACTGGTACGTCACTTTGCCTGGCCGGGGCTGACCGCCGCAGTATATCGGTCGGCAACCGGTCAAAAACATGCAATATGGGACAGTAGGCAGGAAAATACTTACATCACTTTAAAACTTCAAATAAAAGACACAGACACCTTAACTTTTGGAAAAGATTGTCCGCGGCCATTAATTATTGGTTTCAAAATGTTAATAAATAAATAAACAGGTAAAAACACACACTTGACAACCCAGCCACTACGGCTCAGGCTGAATAAATAAATATAATTTCAGATAAAACATAACTTCCAACCATAAATAAACATAGCTCATTCAGATAATCAGCAAAACCGTCCCCCTTTGTTTATATAAAAAAAGGTGACCCACCACATAATAAAGGCCTCGACAAACAAGGGGGGGGGAGGTATGGGGAACACCACAGAATACCACACCACAGAAAAAGGAACCCCTTTTTTATAGCCCTCACCTATCCAGAAGCTTCTTTATCTGTCAAGCGGCCCTGCAGGTGATGTCTGTCACCTGCCAAGCCACGTGACCTCCTACTATACAGCTGACTACCTCAAAACAAAGCATACCCTTCCCGCCCTTTTCTCCCTGAGGAAAAAAGGAGGGAAAAACAGCTGACCTGAGCCTGACCCCTTTCCCGCGACTCTCCCATGAGGAAAAGGGGCCTATTTCTGTCATCCCTTTTCCTCTCATTCTTCAAAATGATTTCAACACTTGAGGTGGAGTTTATGAATATTAACTATTAGATGGGTTTTATGTGTTACAGGGTGTGACAAAAGCAGTCAATCAACATAAAAACCCTGCCTCATAGGTAATATTTATAAACGTAGCCTCACGCATTGAAAAAGTTGTTAATCAAAGCAGACAAGCATTGCTTTCCGGGAATTTTTATTACAATTTAACCGCTTGCCAACCGCCGCACGACTATTTACTGCGGCGGTCAGCCCCTCACAGGCAAAGCGACGTAGTACTAAGTCGCTAGCCTGTGAGGCTCTGGGGAGCGAGCGCACGCCGCCGGAGATGCGCTCCCGCTCGGTCACGGACCCCCCCGCGCGTGTGCCCGGCGGACCTGATGTCCGCCGGGCACTCGCGATCGTCCGTTACAATGGAAGAAAGGCAGGCGGCTGATGTAAACAAAGCTGCCTGTCATTCTTCCCTGTGTAAGAATGGAGATCAGACGGTTCTACTATGTAGGACCGTTGATCTCTGTTCTTACACTAGTAGCCACAGCCAATCACAGTTAGAAACATGCCCCTAGGACACACTTAACCCCTCCCTCTCCAATACAGTTAACTCCTTCACTGCCAGTGTAATTTTTACAGTATTGGCAAGGAAAATCCCCTAGGGGTGGGACTTTGAAGGCACAATTGTAAAAGACAAAACATAAATGTGTAAAGTAATTATATTTTATTTAAATACAAATAGAAAAATTGCAACAATAGATTATTAACACATTAAAAGCAAGCGATGCAAGCACAAATGTATGTGTGGTGAAAACTGAACCTCAAATGACAGGACCAGATAATCCGACGCGTTTCAAGGTTTTTATGACCCCCTTCGTCTGGGATGATACTGGCATCCTATCTGTAAGTGTTGAAAAAGGACATGTATAATACATAACATATTGACAAGAAACATACTTGCATATGGAATATCATGTATAGAAAATTTCACAAAGATTGATACACGAAGGGGTCATAAAAAACCTCGAAACGCGTTGGATTATCTGGTCCTGTCATTTGAGGTTCAGTTTTCACCACACATACATTTGTGCTTGCATCGCTTGCTTTTAATGTGTTAATAATCTATTGTTGCAATTTTTCTATTTGTATTTAAATAAAATATAATTAATTTACACATTTTTGTTTTGTCTTTTACAATTGTGCCTTCAAAGTCCCACCCCTAGGGGATTTTCCTTGCCAATACATGTATTTGGGATGTGGCAAACTCTATAGAGACTCTTAGCAGGAACACACCATATACTGTCATTTTTACAGTAACAGTGCATATCTATAGCACTGATTACTGCAGTAATGTCACTGGTAACCCCAAAAGTGTAAATAATGTCAGTCAAGGGTCCAGTCTGTCCGCTGCAATGTCGCAGTCCCGCAAAAGAAATCGCAGATCACCGCCATTACTCGTTAAAAAGAAAAACAACAAAAATGACAAAAATCTTTCCCTTTGTTAGTAAACGCGATAACTTTTGTGCAAACCAATCATAATACGCTTTTTGCAATTTTTTTTTTACAAACATATGTAGCAGAAAACAAATTGGCCGAAAATGTTAAAAAATTTTGATTTTTACATTTTTTTGGGGGAATTTCATATAAAAAATGTGAAAAATATTGTTATTTTTGCAAAATTGTCACTCTTTTTTTGTTTATAGCGCATGATCAAAAAATCGCACAGGTGATCAAATACCACCAAAAGAAAGCTCTGTTTGCGGGAAAAAAGGACGTCAAATTCGTTTTGGTACAGCGTTGCATGACCGCGCAATTGTCCGTTAAAATCATACAGTGCCGAATCGCAAAATAAGCCCTGGTCAGGAAGGGGGTAAAATCTTCCCGGGCTTAAGTGGTTAACTTATGTTTCAATTTTTTTTTAATTCACTACAAGTAGCATGACTGTATATGAGTGACTTTGTATTCAGGGAACACAAGGGAAGTGCTCCCCTGTCAATCACTATTTACCTTTTTACTAATTAACTTTGGCTGCCCCGCATGCCATACAGGAGGGTCAAATGGGGTGAATAACTGAGGAAGAAGGAAGTTCTGGGTTTCACCTGGGGGACAACTGAAGCATGTGCAGACAGAGTGGCAATGCAGGAGAGAGTGCGTCAGTTTGTATCCCGTTGCCACCCTGGTATGGCAGAATGATCAGGTACTTAGGAACATTATATTTTTCAAAAGAAAACATCAGTTTATACAGTCAAAGCAAAACATTTACAGGGCTTAAAATGCAATTGTAAGTTTTGGGTTTAATGACATTTTAAACTATTGAAACATAGGAAAACTTAAAGGAACATATATGGTTTGAAGGTGTTCATTTATATAGCACAAATCCTTTCAATAACATGCTTTGAAAATGATCTAGAACTGCACACCCTGTTACAAAGCAGTACAATGTAGTCTGATGAAACAGACATAAAAAGCAAAATAGGTTCCAACTTTTTTTAAACCACAAACTTGGCTAGTACAAGCATGCAGACTGGGTGGCCAGGAAAATGGAGCAAAGCAAGAATGCTGCCCGCCTTCCTGTGACAAATGACACCACATGGATGACCATACTGGGGGCAGGGGGCGCCTAAGCCTCTACTCCATTTGGCACCTTTTCACCATGTGGAGGAGACAAGGGACTTATCCCACATTCTGTCCTTCAAAAGGATGGGGGAAGTGTGTGGCGGAAAATATTCTGGAATAATACTTTGGAATAAGGGAAACCACAGATTTCTGCAACACCCCCCCCCCCCCCTCTAAAAAAACAAAACATAAGGACCCCTTGAAACTACTTCAGATCACAAAATGAGTTAAATTGCAAAACACACACAGACACTTTACAAAAGTCCTTTTACTTTTAAAAGAAAATACACCAAACAACCAACATTCGTTAATGTCTCCTGTTGTAAGACACATCGATTATGAGGTTTTACTGCATGACAACCTGTACCTGACAGATTGCCGCTGATACAATATATAAGACATTTATGGCGCTTCATAAATATATACATTATGCGTGGCATCCTGAATAATACAATACCATTAGCTTTATATGATCTGATCCACCTCATGTTCATTTGACAAATAAAACCAATTTTATTGCTATGGGCATTTGAGTTTCCATACAGAAGCATCCTTGAGTAACTGCCTGGTCTGACCTAATCAGCATCCAGTAGCCCATTCCATACTTTCCTCAGGCCTTACGACCATGGAGCCCAATAGCAGCTGCACCCAGCACCTGTTTGTTTTCTTGCCAAGCACCAGTTCATGGAAAATCTTCCTATCTTGAGTTTAGGAGAAGGAAGAACCTACACAATGACAGCTTTTTAATTATTTGCTGAAACACAGTTGATTTACATATATACATCTTTTCAGTCATCTCAAGGATGATGGCACATTCCTTGGTTGCAAACAGACTATATGACAGAAAGGTGTATCAGCAATCCAACATGGGTGCCTGGCCCTGGCTCGCCACCTTAGCAATACAGACTAGAAGAGAAAAATGGCCGTACACCACAATGGGGCTTTAATGAAGCAAATTCTTATTTATTGACACATGTCCAGGCTCAAGGTACAAAAAGGAAAATGTAGACATGTTTCACACAGATACAGCTTGCTTGTTCACAACAAAATAGACATTAGAGAACCATTGTTTAACCTCCCTGGCGGTATGATTCTTTCGGATTTTAGGTGCTGAAAGCAGTACCATTATTTTGCATGTAATTCTTGAGAATGAGCAGCCCAAACCAACTATTTACATATATTTTTTTTTTTTTTTTTGCTGTGCGTTCTTCTTTATAACATCTTGGGTATGATAAAGTTTGAGACACAAAATCATAAATTATAATATAATAAAAAACTATAAAAAAGTTAAAGTATGTATGTATGTATACATACATATATATATATATATATATATATACTATATATATATATATATACATATATATATATATATATATATATAGATATATAGATATATCTATATATATATATATATATATATACATATATACATAAAAAGTACGGTAAAACTGCAGGAAAGGGCACTGGGGGGCAATGTAATGTGAATTTATTTTATTTTGAATGGTATCAGTGTGTTTGGTGTGTTTTACATTTGAATTTGCCGCCGGTTCCCCCCCCCTGCGAATGTCACGTCGCAGGAGACAGAAGCCGGGGCACGGAGAGGATCGAGTGGAAGATCCGCCGCCGCATACCGATGAGATACATCGCTGGATCCCGGTGACAAGGTAAGAAACCTCTTTTACAGGATCCAGCGATGCTTCTGGCGGTACCCCGAGTGTGGCTCGAGGTTACCGCTTTTGGCTCTGAAATTTAACCCCGAGCCACGCTCGGGAATACCGCTAAGATGGTTAAGTACATACCCCGTAGGGCTCGCACCTAGAATCAATTTGTTGTCTAAATGTCTCTGCAATGGCACATACAAACTTCAGTAATAAAAACATCAAGTGATATGTACAATTTTATACACGAATATATGTAAACAAAAGAAGAGAATAAGGAAAAGAAAAGACACATATCTCAAAATGTGAAACGTGTCAAAATTGTAAACATAAAAAAAAATGGTGAATAAACAATAAGAGAGCGACCCAAAAGGAATAAAAAACAGTATAAAGTTGATAGTATTAATCATAAACAATGATCGGTATCTATTGGAAATAGGTATGGCAATGTGCTAGAGGTAATAAACGTAAACCCTTAAATATCAAAAAATCAATATGTATAGCACATATACCAACCAATGCATAGCGTCACTGAACAAAGTTTAACAGACAGTATACATGTGACAAAACGATGTGTAAAATAAGCAGGAGATTGGGATACCAAGATAGCGTGCCAAAAAAAGTCTTATACACGATTGCATTTTATATTGATATAATAAAATAAAAATAAATATAACTAGATACTAAGAAGTGAAATTGAATGAGAAATGCAATACAGAGAAAGGTGTTTAAAGTAAAATAAATTCCAAAACGGTTATTGCAAACCATATGGCTTATAAATAAAAAAAATAAAATAAAAAAAACACACACATCCTTTCTTTACTAATGTGAAGTAAAATCAACGTAGAAAATGCTTGGCTATCTTCACATCCTTACGTTCTGAAGCGAACAGAAACGTTGCTCAATCGGCTTGTATAAAATCTGTTAAAGAATAAATCAAATAAAGATCTATATTAGTTATACCAAATATGTATAACAAGATCATCAAAGCCAAGGCAAGCCAGATTGCTAACAGATGTAGGAAAACAAGAGAAATTTTACATATGTGTGTTGTCCACCTAAGGGATAAAAGAGGACAACTAAAATGTCCCTTCCTAAAGTCTAATGGACACAATATGAGTTACTAAATCAGCCTGTAAACACCATCCCAAGGAAATATATATAGTTAATCCGCATATAGCAAAAAAACACAGAAGAACCTGTAAGAGGATAACACAAACATATCTGGAAACTAAAGAAATAATTATGGGGTTATGTAGGTTTATTATAGGGGGATATAGAATTTTTTGATCTATAGGTGAGATGTTGTACTAGATAGAAAGGAAACTAAGAACAAAGATGATGTCAAAAGTGAACCATGAAGAAAAACGAAAACTAAAGAACTATTCATAGAAATGAGTACTGTCCCATTCATGGTTAAAGCCATGAGGAATCCTTGTTTTAAAATAATAAAAATCCAAAAAATCTCACGTTTACAAAACAGTTTAAAAATATCTCCTCCTGTTTTTGGTGGACACATTTTTTCTAGAACTTATACACCTACAGTAGATTGATGAGTAGGTATAAAATGATGTAGATAACTACAAGGTAATGGGTTACCGTAATCCCGTTATAAATTGAAAAGGAAACCCCCTTGGTTTTGTGGGACTTTAAAGGTAACGGTGAAAACTCTCTCAGGAGAAATTTTTTTGTATATAATAAAAGTAAAATTTATTTAGAATAAATGTGGGTGTTGACAAAAAATCATCATATCTGTATACATATAATCATAAACTCAAGAATATCATAAATGATACAATACAGTCATGGGTACATAGCAGAGTCCAACGCGTTTCAAACCGTTGTTTAATACATAAATCTTCCTCAGGGAATCTGCATATATTCCTGAAATACATAATTGAATATAAATTCCAAGAAACAAACAAAATGTATATATGCATTTTACAATAATAATTTTACATAAAGAAAGTATCATTTGCATCTGCAACCACATATTACCCTGAATTTACCATGGAAAACCTCTTATGGTTTGTCAAGGGTGCCCCTAGAGGAGAAACCTACTCCCAGAGGTTGCCATCCCATAGGAAAAAAGAGACCTCAAAGAATGGAGAATAGAGCTGAGGATAAAGAGAGGAAAAAAGAAATAAAGAAGAATAAGAGAAAGGAGGGAACTTCCAGATGGGAAACCAATTGTGTTAGGAAACATACCTGCGAGAAGTAGAGCCCAATAAGGTTCCCTCTTGGAAGGTTATTCTCCCACTGGATACGGTGACTACAGACTTCAGTCTGAACGGTATATTCTTTTATATGTGGAATATCTACTTATAGTTAACACATTTATGTGTAAAACATTGCACAAATATATGTATATCATTTTTGCCCTACATTCTTTAGGCAAGGACCTATATTCCCACTAGGGAGATACGTTTAAAGCCACTGCCTCAATACATTTATGGAGGTTGATGGGACACCCTATACCCTCCAATAAATCAGCGAGGTAAGAGTTACCATTTTCAAGCCACTAAGTATGCTACAAATGTTACCCCCATCCATAAGGATTGAAAATACATATTTTTTCTTTTCTCCTAATAGGATCCTAACACAATAAGTTTGGGAGATACATACATCGGAGGATAATATTTTTTCAGGAAGAACTTATTTCCCCTTCCCCCCCTTTTTCTTTCTTTTCCCCCTCCCTCCCCCCTTTTCCTTAAAATCTTTATATGTCTACATGAAAATCATCATAACAGGTGAATTTACATGAATACCTTTTGAAACAATGACTCTAAACATATTCACACTAATTCAGGATCCCTGACAGTTATATAAATATACTCGCCGTTTCAGATAAAGAATAAATCTCTGATACAATATACCTGACTCTAGCTCTCAACACATGGGAGAATAACCTTCCGAGAGGGAACCTTATTGGGCTCCACTTCTCGTAGGTATGTTTCCTAACACAATTGGTTTCCCATCTGTAAGTTCCCTCCTTTCTCTTATTCTTCTTTATTTCTTTTTTCCTCTCTTTATCCTCAGCTCTATCCTCCATTCTTTGAGGTCTCTTTTTTCCTATGGGATGGCAACCTCTGGGAGTAGGTTTCTCCTCTAGGGGCACCCTTGACAAACCATAAGAGGTTTTCCATGGTAAATTCAGGGTAATATGTGGTCGCAGATGCAAATGATACTTTCTTTATGTAAAATTATTATTGTAAAATGCATATATACATTTTATTTGTTTCTTGGAATTTATATTCAATTATGTATTTCAGGAATATATGCAGATTCCCTGAGGAAGATTTATGTATTAAACAACGGTTTGAAACGCGTTGGACTCTGCTATGTACCCATGACTGTATTGTATCATTTATGATATTCTTGAGTTTATGATTATATGTATACAGATATGATGATTTTTTGTCAACACCCACATTTATTCTAAATAAATTTTACCTTTATTATATACAAAAAAATTTCTCCTGAGAGAGTTTTCACCGTTACCTTTAAAGTCCCACAAAACCAAGGGGGTTTCCTTTTCGATTGATGAGTAGGTTACCTTTCCAAGAAATGAATGATGGTGGGCAGGGGACCCAAGCCCAAGCTAGTATAAGTCCCCTGCCATCTCCATCATGGATTAAATGGACTAGTAGGCGATTTTCTCTTGTATATAATAATAGTGCAATACATGGCCTAATGGATAACTGCCTAATTTTAACTATATTTGATCTTGTGTAAACTATATAAAGGCAATATATCATGATGACATTTTGCACCTTATAGGAAATTGTTTTAGGTAAGCCCTGCCCATTAAATTAAACATCAGTGCTGTAATCCTAAGAACAAAACTATGCAGTGTTTGCATAACTCATACTACTATAAATTATTCATAATGTCCATATTTTTTTTAAATGATAAAGACAATGTGCAGTCCCAATCAAGTAAAGACAATATGCAGTCTTAATCAATTTCTGTCCACCAAACACACACTCCCCTTGATCTCATGACCCCAATGAAATTGGGGGTCGAAGATGAAATGGTGGACACCCGACTTCCAATTCTGGTCTGTACGTCTAACCTGACTTCCCGGACGTGTTTCATCACTTGGCTTTTTCAAATAAAGGAGGGAGGCATCTGCAGATTACAAATGCATCAAGCATGATTTGACCCACTGATACACAAGGGTCTGAATTTCTGTTGAGAGTGTAATTTTTTGGGGGGTCACAAGATAGAGGAGAGAGTGAGCAGTTGGAAGAAATTGTCACATCATTGGGACTGCATATCATCTCTATTGTTTTATGAAAATATGGACACTAAGCAGGGCCAGCACTATCTATAGGCAATATAGGCGCCGGCCTAGAGCACACATCAGAAGGGGGTGCCGCGCTGGCAGGGGCAGACTGGTCCAGGGGCAGGCTTGAACTGGCCACAGGGCTCACCGAGCATTTTTCCCCAGGGCCCAAGGCAGCTGCAGCAACTGGGCTGCTCCTTGGGCCAGCGTTACTCACCCAGCCTCTCTGTGGTGGCTGCCCATTCAGTTTACTGTATTGCTGTCAGAGCCAGGGGGCAGAAACTATATGTCAGCTGACCGTGAAGGGGGAGGGGCTGGAGGAGACCCCATCAGCCTGATGTCGGCACAGGTGTCTCTGCAGCCACAGACACCAGGGCCTGGTCCACAGATAAAGTGAGTTGCATATACAGCCCTAGCCTGTCCATATACTACCCTAGCCTGTCCATATACTACCCTAGCCTGTCCATATACTACCCTAGCCTGTCTATATACAACCCTAGCCTGTCCGTATACTACCCTAGCCTGTCCATATGCTACCCTAGCCTGTTTACATACTACCCTAGCCTGTCTATTTACTACCGTAGCCTTTCCATATACTACCCTAGCCTGCATATAGCCTACCCTATCCTGCAGACCACGGCTAGAGAAATAGATGGAGAGGCACCAAAAAAATCTCAACCCCGACACCTCCACTGTACACATGGGCAGAGCAAAGGAGGTTGAGTCAAAGGTGGAGCCAATGTGGGCAGCAAAATGATGTTTCACCTGGGGTATCAAAAATCCTTGCATCAGCCCTTACACTAAAAATATTTTATAGTAGTATGAGTTATGTTATGCACACACTGTATAGTTTTGTTCTTAGGCACTGGTGTTTGATTTCATTTATCTACTTATCCAGGAGGATTAGGTGTTTGCAGCTGCTTGGGCTACTACAATTTTTAACTAGTGTATTTCCTGAGCACTGGATAATATAGAATTCTAAGCCTTGCCCATTACATATGATTCCAGGCAGCCAGTTGTTGAAATCAGAATGAATACAGTATATTAAGAGATTCCTGATATAAAGTGATATATTGTAGCTAAATATACTCAAGACCATCCAATTTGTAGAACTTTAAAACTCTAAAAACTGATTGCATTGGGCATCGCTGCACAGCAATGGCATTGCATGGCTCCCAGCAGTAAAGACAGTGAATCCAATGGAACAGATGCCTTTCTCGTTTTCAGAATTTGTGTGAAATTGCAGTGCAGATATGGGCAAGCTGAATATAAATAGACTCACGTTTACACTGGCTTGGACTTTTGATGACAGATCTGAAAGCACAAGGAAATAAAAAGGCAAATGTAAAAAAGGTATCATTTCCAAAGGTTTCTTTGGCATCCATGGATATATTACATTCATATATTTTAAAAGTAGTTATCCTTTAAAGCATAGGTATACATTTAGAAACTGAATTCCCATCACCCTACATTGCCCTCAATACCAGCAGAGTGTAGAAAGTGTGCACTGCTTACCCTGCCCAGAGTTGGCAGTGTTTTCTTTTCTCTGGCAATTCCAGTGATCTTTAAAATCTAGTATATGCATTTGGGATTTACCAAAAAGGTGCCATATTTTATCTTTAACGTGACATGTGCACTGAGCTTATAGAGGGTGCACTATGCTGCCCTGAGCTAAGAGGGGGGGGGGGCAGTGTAATGTTAGTTCAAATCAGAGATAGCTGTACTGACAATGTTTTTGCAGAAGGCAGAAAAATGAATTGAAAGTGCCCTTGTTCTTTAGGCCTCATGCACACTGGACATTTTTATAGCTGCTTTTTTTTGGCGACAGACGTTTTTTTCTGCAGCCAGTAAATTTCCCGGCATGTTATCCAATGTGTCCATGCACACATAGGCTGGTATTAGCAGTTTTTGCAGGGGAGTATTCTGGCTGGAGACTAGTGGGTTTTGAGAGGAGTTTTTCAGCTGTAAAAACACTCCAACTCTGATAAAAGCTTAAAAACACTGAAAAATGCTGACAAATGCGGCTATTTGACGTTTATCAATGTTTTTGAGCCATAAGCTTTTGTGGGAGTATAGTTTTGCTAAAAAAAAAAGCTAAAAACGCTACAACTGAAAAAAAGATAATAGAGGTTCTCCTGCCAAGTTTTCTAAAGTCTAGGGGGTGGCGTTAAGCTCCCCTGGTATGGCTCCAATAGACTTGATACTGGATCGCCTGCTGGTTTAGTACCGAGAGGGGTTGCATGGCTGTTGTTCTGATGCGGGGGGTCTATGGATGTTGACCCAATTATTGTTACTACTCCTGGTTTGATATGTTGATTTTGCTTTGGCCTATAGTTGATTCTCTGATCCCAGGCTGTGACATGCTTTGTTTTGTTTTGTTTTGTACTGATTTCTACAACTTGTTGACTGTGTACAAGAAGTATGCTTTTTTTTGTGTGTGTGTCTTCTCAATAAACTTCTTTCTTGATTAAAAAAAAAAAAAAAAAGAAAAAGAAAAAAAGCTAAAAAAAAAAGCTGAAAAACGCTACTGCAAAAAAGCTAAAAAATCTCCTTTTACAGCTACAGCTTTCTACTGGCATTTTGATAACGTCCAGTGTGCATGAGGCCTTAAAGCAGGGATATGCAAACTATGGCCCTCCAGCTAATACAAAACTACAAGTCCCATCATGCCTCTGATTCTGGGTGTAATGATTGTGGGTGTCAGAGTCTTGCTATTCTTCAAGGGACTTGTAGTTCTGCAACAGCTGGAGGGACACAGTTTGCATATCCCTGCCTTAAAGTAATAAAAAACCCTTAGTTTTTCCATATTTCGCTCCCAATCTTTCTTCTACCACTTTAAATATGCCAACCGCTATATCACTCCTCAAGCCACTTCTCTGAACTTTTAGTCAAGCAGTGAACCCTGCACACATCTTACATGTAGAGAGGATTACAGCAAATCCTGTTGTCAATCTAAGAGCTGGTGGGTGGAGCAGATCTGTAATTTACATAGGTGGCTTTTCTCTATCTGTTGGTTCCTATCTTGTAACTGTAGTCCTGTCTGGGAATGGGAACATAAGGGTAGCTACAAGAGAAACCCTGCAAGTCAGCCTAGCTACCCTATAGGCGTAAGGCCTCGTGCACACTGGTGGCTCTTAGGGACGTCTGCCTCTTTTTTTTCTCTGTCTCTAAACGCCCCTGAATGTTAGCCTATGTATCCATGCAAACATAGGCGTTAAGAGGAATTTAAAGGCAGGGGTGTTTAGAGGCAATATTTTTCTGCCAAAATGCTTCTGCTAGGAGGAAAGGAGTCTACATACATAGTTACATAGTTACATAGTTGGTCAGGTTTAAAAAAGACACAAATCCATCTGGCTCAACCAATAAAAAAAAAAAAAAAACAGTAATGAAAGTCCAACCATACAATCCCATATACACGATCCTATACCCGCAGTTGATCCAGAGGAAGGCAAAAAAAAAACCAGCAAAGCATGATCCAATTTGCTACAGCAGGGGGAAAAAACCCAGGAAAGAATCCAGGCCTTTTATAAAGCAATCTAGTGAGCTAGCCAGAACCACCTCTGAAGGGAGTCTATTCCAAATTTTCACAGCTCTTACGGGGAAGAAACCTTTCCATATTTGGAGACGAAATTTGTTTTCCTCTAGACGTAGTGCCCCCTTGTCCTCTGTGTTGACCTTAAAGTGAACAACTCAACACCAAGTTCACTATATGGACCCCTTATGTATTTATACATGTTGATCATATCCCCCCTTAATTTCCTCTTCTCAAGAGAGCTGAGTCTAGGACACTGTACATGAGTCCTAAATGTGTTTGGGAAAATCTTCTAGTTCTCCTATTCCAGAAACCAGGGCATTGAGAATAAAGTAAAACAGCAATTCAGCAAGCATGTAAGTGATGATCGTACATTTCATGTTTATGGGTTTATAAACACTTTGGGGTAAGCTGCTTTGTTTTTTGTTTTTCAAAAACCAATGCAGCTCTGCATGGCAGCCAATCAGCTTTTAACTTCCGCTTCAATTAGGCTTCAACAAAAATAAAAAAGTGGAAGTTGGTTGGTTTCTATGAAGAGCTGCACCAGATTTTGCACACTCCAATTTTAGTAAATCAACCCCACTATCTCTTTTCGAGAGAAGGAGAAGTTGTGTCCCACTACTGATACATTCAGATGATCCTTTAAGCAATGTTTGTATCCCAGGATTCTCATAGTCATATTCTGTTTCAAATACCAATTTATGCAATACTAACACCAAATAGGAGGGGAGCAGGAAAACATACTAAGGACATAAAAATAAACCAGCTGCTGTGGAAACACACTCTCCTTCTAGTATAGGCATATACCACTACACCATAATGCAATGTCATTACAACAATCAACAACATTAAGTTCATAAATGTAGAGGAAGCTTCATTCTGGACCTGAAAGACAAGGAAAGAGAAACAACATGCAATGCATATATGCATGGGGTTACATGGAATAAATGAGGTCCCTGATGAGTCACATACTTGACACAGCTTGAGCAATGTCTAAAGCATGAAGTCACTTCTTTCAAAGTTCCTTAGAGATGAAAGTGGGATATACAAAGAGAAAACTGTCCAGGGGACTTTAACCACTTAAGCCCCGGAAAATTTTACCCCCTTCCTGACCAGGGCCTATTTTGTGATTCGACACTGCGTGAATTTCACGGACAATTGCGCGGTCGTGTGGCACTGTACCCAAATGAAATTGACGTCCTTTTTTTCCCACAAACAGAGCTTTCTTTTGGTGGTATTTGATCACCTGTGCGATTTTTTGATTATGCGCTATAAACAAAAAAAGAGCGACAATTTTGCAAAAATAACAATATTTTTCAAATTTTTTATATGAAATTCACCCCAAAAAATGTAAAAATCCACATTTTTTAACATTTTAGGCCAATTTGTTTTCTGCTACATATGTTTGGTAAAAAAAATCGCAAAAAGCGTATTTTGATTGGTTTGCGCAAAAGTTATTGCGTTTACTAACTAAGAGAAATATTTTTGTCATTTTTATTGTTTTTTTTTTTAACAAGTAATGGCGGCGATCTGCGATTTTTTTTGGACAGATCGGACCCTTGACTGACATTTTGACACTTTTGAGGGTACCAGTGACATTACTACAGAAATACTACAGAAATCAGTGCTATACATATGCACTGTTACTGTAAAAATGACACTGGGAGGGAAGAGGTTAACTTTATTGGAGAGGGAGGGGTTAAGTGTGTCCCTAGGGGCGTGTTTCTTACTGTGATTGGATGTGGCTTTGTGTGTAACAGCACAGATCAATGGTCCTACATAGCAGGACTGAGTGATCTGTGCTTTTACACAGGGAAGAATGACAGGCGGCTTTGTTTACATTAGCCGCATGCCTTTCTCCCTCTCCACCCGACGATCGCGAGTGACCGGCGGACATCGGGTCCGCCGGTCACACGCGCCGGCTTCTTAGGGTACGAGCAGGGGCGGGAGCGAGCCTCTGGCGGCACGCGCTCACCCCCTATTCGCTCCCAGGCTAGTGACATACTGGTGTGTCACTTTGCCTGGGGGGGGGGCTGACCGCCGCCGTATATAGTCGGGCGGTGGTCGGCAAGTGGTTAATGAGACACCAAACCAAGAAAAAAAATTTAAAATAAACAAAATTTTACTCAACATTAAAAAATATTCAAAACATACTTTTAAAATTGTTCTGATTAACATCAGTACAAAGAAACATATGAATAGATATCCATTGTTACATAGGTCACAGAATATAGCTGATAATCCAGAATGCTGACATTCATATAACAGATTCCTCTCTAGGTGAGGCAATGCTCTCTTCCTCAGGAGAAAGACCTATAAACATCTGCAATAGGAGACAAATTAGTGAGAAAATAAATAAACAAATAAATAAACAGGAGAAAGGGAAAAACTCCAACTTACAATAATGTAAATTAGTCCTATCAAACTCCAGAAATGTTTAGCAGTCAAATAGATTCTTGGGTCTCATGAGTTTTCCCAAAGAGGTAAGGGAAACAACTGAAAAAAGAGGGAAAGGTCCCCAAGAGTCTCACGGTGGTTTCCACCCAGGGGCTGTGGAGGGAAAGGGGACCAGAATCTATGTGAAAGGATAATCCATTTCTGGAGTTCGATAGGATTATTTTATGTTATTGTAAATTGGAGTTTTTCCCTTGTTCCTGATTGTTTATTTATTTATTTATCTTTTTCTCACGACCTTTTCTCCAATTGCAATTGTCTATAGGTCTTTCTCCTGATGAAGCGAGCATTGCCTCGCAAAATGCATAGAGAGGAATCTGTTTTATGAATATCAGTATTCTGGATTATCAGCTATATTCTCTGACCTATCTATTCATATGTTTTTTGTACTGTTTATCAGAAACATTTTAAAAGTATGTGTTGAATATTTTTAAATGTTGCATAAATATTTGTATATTTTACATTTCTTTCTTGGTTTGTTGTCTCGTTAAAGTCTCCTGGGCAGTTTTCTCTTTGTATGTATCTACATTGGGACTGAGACACTTTCATGCTCTACACATGCCAGCTTCATGTTGCATGAAAGTGGGACAGTCTTTCTGGTTAACTGAAAGAACTTCTTGACAAATCCATTCTAGGGAGGTTTTGCTTCCAGCTAGTTAAGAAACAACTCTGACAAGTTTTATAGTTGCCAGGGTTCTTGGTGTGATGCTTTAGTTGTCAGCTGTATTAGCTTGGATCTTGATAGCTAAATCTTCAGCTTCATTGCAGCTTAGGTCAAGACTCTGTTACAGGAAAGTATAATCAAAGTCTTTGAAGTTCCTATCAAGTTTCTCTAGGTGAAGGGTCCTTTACTGTTTTGCACTTGTCAGGTGTAGTTTTAACAATGACAGGACTAGTCTGAGGTTACAGTTGGTTCTGTAAGCAATTCTGTAGCATCTACTGAAATTGATGATAGTTTAGAGTTACACACTAGTTACACAGTCCACAAATGATAAACATCATTATTGTTGTGCAGGTTCTCAGTGCACTTCTGGTAAACTGTCAAAAGTTCAGTCTTGCTGCTGTCAATATTAGTTTGAGAAGTTGTTTCAACAATGCTGCTGTAAGATGATTTTTTGATGTAGATTTGATATCTCACAGGAAGTTGTTGGCAGTGTTGGTATCTCTTTGAGCTCCGGTAGGATGAGTTTTGAGGAATAAAAGGTGTCTTGAATTATATTAACAATAGTTTTACTAACACACATTGTTTGAACTTTTCTTTTTGGAAAGGAACGCTGATAATGATTCAACCTAGTTCAGTTTGTTTTTTTTGTACCTTGTGAACTCTTGTAGTGTCTCTTCCCAGGAGAAGCATGATTTTGGCATATTTGTCCAATGGTGGTACATAGATTCGTCTTGAAAAGTCAGACCTGTGATATGTGACTTGCAGTATAGAGATCTCCTCTTTTGTCATTAGGTATTTGATTTTATCTGATGAGCATGATTAGAAGATGAATTCCTTCAGTTCCTTTGTCTTTGCGCTAAGAGGAGGGATGGGGGGGGGGTGCTGGGAGGGGAGATGGGGGGGAATTGGTGCTCAGAGGAGGGATTGGAGGGAACTTTGCAGCAGACAACAGAGTGATAGGCTTTAGAAAACTCTCTTCCTACTGCTCTGCTTCAAATGCCGATTTATGCAATGGCACATAGCCCCCAACTGTCCCTGATTTCGAGAAAGTGTCCCTGAACATAATCCCTCTGTCCCTCTTTCCTTCTCATTTGTCCCTCATTTAGGTCTGATATATTTAGTTGTATATAAAATGCACTATTTATCTTTCAAACAGTGTTTCACATTGCTAAACCTTTCATACAATTTATAAATTGCTGTATTTCTAAATTTCAAAAGCCTGTATAAAGGAATAGTAGTGGTAACATTTACGGATGTTGGCCATGAGTGTTACAATAATTGCTAAATACTTTTGCTAATAGGTGTTCCTCGTTCCCATCTCAAAAAGTTGGGAGGTATGAATGACATACTTCCTAGACTCAGTCTGTGCAGACAGTATGGCCACTTGCTGGTTTGGCACAACCTACAGACAGTCTAATTTTTGAATAAGACACAGCTTGTTCAGACACATACTAGGTGGACTGAACTTCTAACACCAAACAGGATGAGGAATAAGGAAAAATACCAAGGGCACAAAAAGAAATAGGCCTCTGTGGCAGCACAACTCAGTTCTGTATTCTCAGTACCCTTGCAGTAAGAGACCACCATCTGTCTAAAAAAGGGTAAATATTAAATATTTATATGCTGAATTTCATATTTACCAGACTAAGAAGAAATAAGAACATATATTGTTTTCCCGAGCAATATATATATATATATATATATATATATATATATATATATATATATATATATACAAAAATATATGAACTATTGCTATATGTTATTTTAAAGAAGGCTACAATTAGGAGTATAATTTATTGTGCAATATATCATTTATCTTTAAAAAAATAGTTTTATGTTGCTATACATTTCACAAATGTTTGATAGACCTCTCCTACTCTTTTGTTACCAAAAATATATGAGAGTTAATTTATCTCAGACAATATTTGGGTTAATAATGAGAGTTCTATGACTGAATGAAAACTTTAACACAACAATTATTTATTTTTTATAAGGTTTGAAAAGCCTACGTAATTTACAACAATCCAACTATTGTACATACTACGAAATGTAAAAGATTCCTAGTTTCACTCAACAAATACAATGCATAGAGTATAGACTCATATACACACACTATGACCGACACAAATAAAATATACAATGTAAACCCTTAATCCTTAATCCATAATTATCTCTAGTGATGGCTCTCGCTCTCCCATGCCAAACAGGAAGTCCTTCTATCTCATCTTTCCTCATATAGACCCATCTCCCATAGCCTTGTATAGGGCAATTCTCAATGGTTCAGCTATCATGCTCTGTCACTTCCTCTGGGCGTATCTCGTTCAGGATAGGGCCATTTCCCCCTCCCATAGTTACGCCTCTTTCTAACCACTCCTCTCTGTGTGTGGGGGGGGTGCGTTTACTCCTTACTGTGGAGGAGCTCTGAAATGGCTACTTAAGATATGCAAGATGTGTCCTGGAAGCCTGTGGCCCCAGAAAGTCTAGCTTTCAAAGATGTAATCACAGGTTAATACTATCCGTAGTTGTTTATATGTAAACAGCAGTTGCCCCCTGGTAGTTCAGGCCTGCATTTTAAATGGACTTGTTAAACCGGTTCCTATAACTGACTGCTAAAGGAAGTCACATAGCTTCATATAATTGACAATCCTATCTCAACTAAATGTAAAATCCAAAACTCAATATCTCATACATGTATATATATATTTACATTAATATATTTACAATCTCTAATGGGAATTTATACATAACTCCTCCTCATCATCACAACACGGTAAGGAAGATTACGCCTAAATTCAATATGGCAACATCTTTATTTGAATAGTTGTAATAATAAGAGATGCCAAAACTAAAAAAGAAGGAGATTAACTAATAAATTATTATATTTAGGATTTGTTTTTTAAAGTCATGAAAATGTGTAAATATGTTAGTTTGACTACTTTTATCTGCTAAAGGTACCAGTAATTTGGAGAATGTACTTGAGTTCTTAGTTTTGCCTGCTACTGCATCTATTACATGGCGTCCCCACTTTCACTGTAGAATTTTTATTTTATTTATGCCAGAAAATGTATAAGGAAGGTTGTCCCAAATTTTTAATATTACTCTCTGGCCATTGGGTTTACAGATTCACAGACATCATGGCTATGATAGTATTCTAGACTTTGAAACTTTAGTAAGGTATGCTTTGTTAGGTATTATGGTGAACTATGCTTCGCAAAACATAAGGTATGCCATGTTTATTTCTAAATTCAAAAAGCTTACTTAATAAAAAAATAAAATATTGTGATCTATACAAAAGTTTACAGAGACCCATGTTTACCAGCTTTCATTGTCAGTGTTTTCATTGTGTTTGTGTTACTTTGTACACATTCATATTAGTTTTATTACTATAATTAATTTTACACATAATTTTACAAACAATATAGCATTAGTAGGGAGAGGAATTGCCTGGATGAGGACATCTCAGAGAGCAAAATCATAGAATTACTGTATATGGAAAAATGTCTTACCTGAGTGATAAAAAGAACAGTGAGTGACTCACTGGGTTTGATCAAAACCTGAAATTGCACTTTAAACACGATACATGAAAGAATTCTTCAGCCAAACATAGGGATGGCATTATTTATGTGTAAAACTGCCCCTAGACATTGAATGCCTGTAGCCTGATTCCTACAGGTACATAGTGTTCTGCCCACTAGAAACATCCTTGTATGACTCATTTTTTACAAGTGCTGAGGGTTTCAGCAAACAATAATATACAGTTTGCATATATATATATATATATATATATATATATATATATATATAAATGTAAAAAATAAATGTAAAAAATAAATGAGCACGATTTTTAAACACAGAATTCACATATGCTAGACTTTAATGTATATGTATTTTACGAGCGCGGTCCCCCCTTTTTTTTTACATATTTATAAGCCAAGAAGCAGAATTTGCGCAGCGATTTTTCAAACGCAATTTTTTAGGAAAAAATACACTTTTTTAAAATTTTAATGCAAAAAAACACAATACATAACCAAAGTTTTAGTAAATACGATACGCCAAGTAAATAGATACTAAACATGTCGTGCTTTAAAATTGCGCACGGCCATGCAACAGCAACAAACAACATAAACTTTACTATCCATAGGTGATGCTTTAAAAGCCTTTACAGGTTATCATTTTAGATGTACAGAGGAGGTCTAGTACTGACCATGACCTGACATTCGCGGTGATACCTCACATGTGTGGGAACAATCGCTGTTTTTGTTTCATTATTAATTTTTTTAATTTTTTTTATTTTACACTGTTGCTTATTTTTTTATTTTTTTTTTTATAATTTTATTGCTGTCACAGGGAATGTAAACATCCTTGTGACAGCAATAGGCATGTGACAGGTGCTCTTTATGAAGAGATATGGGGTTTATAAGGCCCCAAAATCAAAACACCAAGATCGGTGATTTCAAATGCTTTTGATTTTTTCTTTTAAATGGCAGCATGGCATCCGCGTAAACCAGAAGTGATGTCAGGTCAACGCTTCCAGGCTACCATAGCAGAGAGCATATCTTAGTCAAACCTGGCTTTATTCAGCTGTCCGACCAGCTGGCGGATGTGCTGGCTGGCCACCAGTGGCTAGTTAGCAGCTAGAATTGCTTTTAAAAAATAGCTGACCACTGGCTCTAAAAAACAGTACCAGGGTGATGCCTGCAGCTCCAGGCATCATCCCGGTATAACCACCCGAAGTCCAGTGACCTACGGGTACGTCGCTAGTCTTGAAGTGGTTAAAGTGGAACTTTATTCAGAAAATTAAGTCTTGCTAGATCACTTCAGGCTGGCCCCTTTTGCAGGTATAGCTATGTAAAACATTAAAAATAAGTGCCTATGGGGGCGTGGCCTGGCGCAGCATGTGAGAGGACGTGTGTGAGAGGAGCTCCGCCGGACCGATATCCTTCACCGCTAATCCTGCAGCCCTTCGGGCACGATAATCCTTCCTTCACCTCCCGCACACCCGCGGCACCGACCTCCGCATGTCTCCGCCGAAGAAAGGCTCTGAAGCTGCGGCAAAACTGGCTGCATTCCGGAGGCTGGAGAAGGAGGCCCCGATCCAAGATGGCGCCGGCCCGTCGCTCGTGGTGGAGGAGCCTGAGAGCCCTGCTACATCCAAGGTTTTGGAAGCGATTGCTACTTGCCAGACCATGCTGACTACTAAAATCGAGGAGGTGAAGGTAGATATATCTTTGATGCGTCAGGATATGCAGAAGCTGAGGGACAGAGTTGGTGAGGCTGAACACAGAATTAGTGAGGTGGAAGACTCCCTCCCCCCATTGCAAAGCTCCTCAGACAGGCTGCAGCAACAAGTACACCTTATCCTCCAAAAGCAAGATGACATGGAGAATAGGCTGCGCCGCTGTAACCTGCGGTTCATTGGCCTCCCGGAGGGCTCTGAAGGTGCTGACCCCTCATCATATTTGGAACAATTGCTCACTCAGACTTATGGCAGAGAATCCTTTTCACCCACTTTTGTTGTGGAACGTGCACATCGCCTCTCAGGGCGCCCCCCCCCTCAGGGTGCACCCCCCCGCACGTTCATCGCTAAATTTCTGAACTATCGGGACCGAGATGCCATATTGCGCCTGGCCAGGGTTAAGGGGAACATTCCATTTGGAAATCACAAAATAGCGATTTTCCCCGACTTCTCTGCTGAGGTCCAGAGGCGCCGCAAGAGCTTTTTGGAGGTCAAACGCAGACTGCGTATCAAGAATATCAAATACTCCATGTTGTATCCGGCCCGTCTTAGAGTGGAGGGCGAGGACCGAGCCCACTTCTTTGAGGATCCGGAATCCGCCATCTCCTGGCTAGAAGGACTGGAAGCTAGAGCCTGACCACCTTGCCCTGGCGACTTCATGATACTTTCTCCCTGATGGCCTATACCTTAAGCTGCTGCAAGGGTGGAGGAGGGGTTTTGTAGATCCTGTGGAACTCAAGACTTTGCATCCCCCTTCCCCCCCCCTCCCCCCTCATTTTCCTGCACTATTGCTCCTGTGTTTGACCGGCGGAGCGCCCTAGCTCCACAGATGGAACTGATTTCTCTGTTCTCTTCCTATGGACTTCCACCTGCCCATAGGCTTTGCTACCCAGCGATACACCTGTTGGTTTTCGCCCCCTACACCCGCTAAGGCGTGTGTTTGTGCCCAACTCCCCTGTTGCCCCCTGCGACTTCTGCTGGACCTGGGCCCCCGGGCCCCCTTGTTTATTCTATTTGTATTTTGCTGTATTTTTGCTGCATACCTTGGGGGTCCCTGGCCTCCTGATCTTGCTCTTTCCCAGTCGCATGTGGGCCTGTTCTGGTTGAGGCACTTGTTTGGGAACATGCCCGCACAAGTTGGGGTTGGTGCAGGGCAGGGAGGGGGGATTGGGGTGTTACCATTGTTTATGGTTTATATTTGGTACAATCTCTATACTGTTTCTGTTTTATGCACATTGACCTCAAGTAATAATTATTTGCTCCTTTGCTGCCGTTTATCGCCGCTGGTGTGTGACCGTGGACTTGTTGGTTCCGCGGCCTTACTGCCTGAGATCCTGGGAGCCTCCGCTCCGCGCTCTGTACTACCCCTGCCATGGCCGCATTGAAATTGTTGACGTGGAATGTCAGGGGTATGCGTGATAAGATTAAACGAACGGCTGTCTTTAATGTCCTACGCCGTGTACGGGCTGATATTATAGTTCTGGTGGAGACACATTTGGAGGGCCGTGTACAACAGTCCCTCAAACGTCCCTGGGTTGGTTGGGTGCAACACTCTGCTTATAGCTCACACTCCAGGGGTGTGGCGCTACTGGTGGCCAAATCGGTACATTTCCAGCTCCTAGGATCTCAGGTCGACCCAATGGGTAGATATGTTTTTCTCAAAACGTCAGTCTATGGGGAATTGATGCTACTGATGGCTTTCTATGTGCCCCCCCCTTACTCTGCTGTGATTGTTATGGAGGGACTGGCGTTTATGGCACAGAGCCCAGGGGCCCCGGTGATCTGGCTGGGTGACTTTAACAATGTGATGGACTCGGGTCTGGATAGGTCCGGTGGCGCCTCCCAGGTGCCGCCGGGGTCGTCCCCGACCAGGTTCTCCCGATTGTTGGAGAGCTTTGGTTTGGCCGACTCTTGGCGCAGCAAATACCCCGCGCAGCGCGCGTACTCCTGTTTTTCGGCTGCACACCACTCTATGTCACGCATTGACCTGATATTGCTGTCTCGAACCCTGCTCCCCAGGTTACTGACGGCAGGCTTCGCCCCACGGACTCTGTCTGATCACTGCCCTTATTGGATACTGTTGTCCTTGCCCTGCAATAGACCTCCCCCGGCCTGGCGCCTGAATCCCGCCTGGCTCCCCTTGGTGTCGGATGGGAACGACATTGAGGGGACCTGGACACAATTCTTTTCTGACAATGAGGGCACTGCCTCCCCGGCTGCGGTGTGGGAGGCGTTTAAACTGTTCGCCAGATCCACTATGATTTCCAAAATCAAGGCTGTTAGAGCGCGGGCTGCCGAGGAGATCTCCAGGGCAACGACAAATCTAATTGAAGCTGAACAGGCCTTTATGGGGGACCCGACTCCGGCACGTGAATCTCAGTATAAATTGACCTCTAAAGTCCTTTCCCAACTTGACTACGAGAGGGCGAAATCTAAGATGTTTTTTCAGAAGCAGAATCTGTTTGCACATGGTGAGCGGGCGGGGAAACTCCTCGCATACTTAGTTCATTGTGAGGATAGGCCCCCGGTAGTTATTACTTTGAAGGATGACCTGGGTAATGAGATCGCTGATCCTGCTGCGGTGACACAGTGTTTCCGCTCATTTTTTAGTACTCTTTACACCTCTAGGGCTCCCGCTGACTGCACTGACATGCACGACTTTTTGGACTCTGTTGACTTTCCCACTTTGACACCCGACCAGTTGGCGACCCTCGAGGCACCCATCTCTGTGGAAGAGATTGCAGCAGCCGTGTCCAAGTTCCCTAGGTCTAAGGCCCCCGGCCTGGACGGCCTCCCGATTGAATTTTTCTCCCAATATTCGGAACTCCTTTCTCCTAAATTATTGGCTTTGTTTCAATCTCTATTCAAAGATGCAACCCTACCCCCTTCTATGCGGGAGGCGCTAATTGTGCTCATTCCCAAGCCGGGCAAGGATGTACACGCCCCAGAGTCTTACCGTCCCATCTCTTTGCTCCCAGTAGACACTAAAATCCTTGCGAAAATTTTATCCCTCCGCCTTAACAAGGTGATCCTTTCACTCATACACTCGGACCAGGCCGGGTTCATGCCTGGGAGGAACACCTCATTTAACCTTCGCCGGTTATTTATGAATCTCCAGGCACGGCACGACGGAATGGGTGGCAGGGTGGTGGTCTCATTGGACACGGCTAAAGCATTTGACTCGGTAGAGTGGCCGTTTCTGTGGACCTGTCTGGACCGGTACGGCTTTGGACCTAATTTTATTAAGTGGGTCAAACTTCTATATAGCGCCCCGGTAGCTAGGGTCCTGGCAAATGGCTGGCAGTCGACCGCCTTCCCTTTATCCCGTGGCACTCGACAGGGGTGCCCCCTCTCCCCCCTGCTGTATGCCCTGGCCGCGGAACCTCTGGCGATGGCCATTAGAGCACATCCCGGGATTCGAGGTCTACGTAAGGGACCGTTGGAGGAGAAGATCAGCATGTATGCAGATGACACTTTGTTATATTTGGAAGACTCTCGGGAATCCCTACTCACGGCCCTTTCTTTAATTGAACGGTATGGACGATTCTCCGGTTTTCAGATAAACTGGGATAAGTCACAAATTCTCCCGCTTGACGAGAGCCCACAGGCAATCACCCCCGCAAGCCCAGCCCTACAATGTGTATCCCGCATTAAATACTTAGGGATTCAAGTGACAGCTAACTCAGCAGATTATGTCCCGGATAACGTTCAACCCCTGTTCCCTCTGCTTAAGGCTAAAATTCAAGTATGGTCCAAATTACCTCTGGGAGTGATGGGTAGAGTCAATTTAATTAAAATGATTCTCCTTCCCAAAATACTTTATGTTGTATGGCACTCTCCTATTTACCTGCCACTCAAGCTGTTTAAGCAGATGGAATCACTCCTCAAGACCTTTGTTTGGGGTGCTAACCGGCACAAGATCTCCTGGCGCAAACTCAAGAATCCTACAAACCTAGGGGGATTGGCCCTGCCGGATTTTAATCTGTACTATCTGGCAGCTCAGTTGTCCCAGTTCTTTCACATAGATAAAACGGATAGAGAACGTTTTTTGACCCTGCTCTGCCCTGGGTGGGCTCATCCCCTCGGGGACCCCCTCCTAGTTATCCTTAGGGGTGTCAGGGGCTCGCCGGAGCCCTTGTGCCCCAGATCTCTTCTATACCACTATTGTCGGATCTGGGAGGTGGTAGCGTCCAGGCTTCGGTGCCCTCCATTTCACACATTCACCCCTCTGTGGCATAACAGCGCATTACGCGAGTTCCTTTCCATCCCTGACCTGTCGATATGGAGCGGGAGGGGTATTCTTCTCCTTAGCCATATCTCCACGACCACTGGTCTGCGGTCTTACGAGGCCTTGCAGGACCAGTTTGCGATCCAGGGCCCCATGCACTACAGATACTTACAGCTCTCCCATGCCTATAGATCTCAATTCCCTGATGGCCCTCCTGAGCTAGAATCGGTTACCACCCTTGAGATTGTTAAAAGTACAGCACCCAGTCACCTTATTTCCATGTTCTACTCTGAACTTCACACACCTTCCTCGGCCACCTTGGCTTTTGCACTTAAGACCCGCTGGGAGCGCAGTGTGGGGGCCATGGAGGATGAGGAATGGGAGGATGCCCTGGAGACGTGCCGCAGGGTGTCGCCAAAACTGTCGGATCGCCTAACTCAGACCTTTATAATACACCAGGCTTATCTCACCCCACTTAGACTGTCCAAATATCACCCTGACTTGGTCCCTTCTTGTCCTATGTGTGGAGACCCTGACGCCTCCTTCTTTCATCTCTTGTGGAGCTGTCCCCAATTACAGACTTTATGGCAACAAGTAGTCACATTCCTCCATGACAAGATGGGGTCTCCTCTGCAACTCTCCCCTAAGGAGTGTCTCCTGGGGGTTTACCCAGATGGAGAAATGCCCAAATCCACTGTCATATTTCTTCAGGAAACTTTGTTTATAGTACGTAAACTGATAGCCAGGAGGTGGATGAGACCTACTCCTCCTACTCTAGGTTTGTGGATTAAGGAGGTTAATAGTGTCATCCCATTTCATAAACTTTTATATAAACATAGGGGGTGCCCTCAGAAGTTCAACAAGATTTGGGACAAATGGGTGCAGTGCCCTGATACGGCTCGGTAATGCAGTGGGTAACTATTCTATGTTGACCGCCCCTGGTAAATCAATATTTTCTGTTCGAGGGTTGGATCGACGGAGAGCCACTGACTACTGTTTTGTTTTTTACTATGTCTGTTCTGTCTCTCGGTGCTGATCATTTTGTATATTTGTATTTTTGTACCCCAATGTGTTATGAACCTGATTGCAGTTTCAATGCACGGTTTATTTTTGTATTGTACCAAAATTTCAATAAACCTCACTGTTTTGAAAAAAAAAAAAAATAAGTGCCTATACTGTTTGAAGTCCAGTAATACACTGTCTCACCCTGCTCAGCACATGCTCAGTTGCTCTCTGTTTTTCCGCCCTGTGCCAAAAATCAAAACCACTAGAGGCCCAATATACTGACAGCCTAAAGATTTACTGCTGTTTAGCCACATAACGACTGCCCACCGCAGATATACTGCCGCAGGCAACCGATGATGGGCAAAGTGACGTAGGGGTATGTCACTCGCTCAGCCGCCTGTAGGGGGCAAGCACGCGCCGCCAGAGGCACCCTCCCACCCCCGCTCATTCACAGGCATCCCCGCTCGAGTGACCGGTGGCTCCGATGTCCGCCGGTCACTCGTGATCTCCCGCAGGAGAGAGAGAAAGGCAGACGGCTGATGTAAACACAGCAGTCTGTCATTCTCCCTGATGTAAGTGCAGAGACTATACGATTCTGCTATGTAAGATCGTATGTCTCTGTGGTTACATCACAAGCCACGCCCCCCCACAGTTAGAATCACGCCCCTAGGGATACATTTAACCCACTGATCACCAATAAAGTTAACCCCTTCCCTGCCAGTGTCATTTTTACAGTAACAGTGCATATTTATAGTAATGTCACTGGTACTCCAAAAAGTGTCAAAAATGTCAGTCAGGGGTCCGATCTGTCCGCCGCAATGTCGCAGTCCCGCAAAAAAATCGCAGATCGCCGCCATTACTAGTTAAAAAAAAAATGACATAAATCTTTCCCGTAGTTCGTAAACGCAATAACTTTTGAGCAAACCAATCAAAATACGCTTATTGCGATTTTTTTCCCAAACATATGTAGCAGAAAACAAATTGGCCTAAAATGTTAAAAAATTTTGATTTTTACATTTTTTTTGAGAATTTCATGTAAAAAAATCTGAAAAATATTGTTATTTTTTCAAAATTGTCGCTTTTTTTTGTTTATAGTGCAAAAAATAAAAATCGCACAAGTGATCAATTACCACCAAAAGAAAGCTCTGTTTGTGGGAAAAAAAGGACATCAAGTTTGTTTGGGTACAGCGTTGCACGACCGCGCAATTTTCTGTTAAAGTCACGCAGTGCCGAATCGCAAAATAGGCCCTGGTCTTTGAGCAGGCAAATCTTCCGGGGCTTAAGTGGTTAGGAGGCCTAGGCTTCAACAAAATGGCAGCCTCTGGCAAGAAGAAACTGGAACAATGCTGGAGGCAATTTACAGCACACATTTTGGTAGAATAATTATTAATACAGAATGTATGTTCCTTGCTAAACAACATTCTTTTTTTATCAAGTTGTTATGGTAAAGTTCCACTTTAAGTTAGATAGGGCACATATGCACACTGGGGGGAATTCATTAAAGTGATGAGGACACTTTTCTGGTGGTATGGCCCTTTATCATTGTCTGCGCCTAATTCTTGAAAGTGTTGCACCAGTTTTGGTACCAGCACTGACATGTGCGTCAGATTCAGGTAGTTCTTACTACTGCAACCTTTAGAAACTGCTGCTATGGTTGCAGCAGATTAGCAAACTGGTTGCAATTAAGATCAACTCTGAGTTGACAGTGACAACACTCAGAGCTGGGTATTTGCGCTGGAAAGCTTCCTGCACAAGGCTCAAGAATGCTGGCTGACATCATTGTCTAAATCTAGCCATGGCCATATTTGGGTAATGACATCAGTTGGCATCCTTGTCCTTTGTTTACTTTCAGCTGTTGGCTGGAGAATCTCCCAGCTGGCAGCTGAATTGGGCCGGGGATGAATCATCCATTGCTATGGTGAAGTCAGCTGTATAGTCAACAGTATCCAAGCTAGCAAGGGGCTAAACATGCACTCAGGATGAAGTGTCTGTGGTATGAACACTCCACCCTCAGTGCCGCCCCCCTCCAGGCAACAGATTCATGCAACTGCTTCCGACAGGTAAATTAATTCATCATCGCCCAAACCAACTTTAGTCATGCAAAGAACAAGGGAATTCTAAAAAGTGTCTACTACATTTTTTATAATTTCCCAAGACTTTTTTCTAGAATCTAAACATGTACGTGGCAAGGTAATTGCTTTTCCATTTGTACAGCCATCTGGTATTTACAAATTGTTAAGCTGTTTGAAATTTTAAGATTTCAAATGTAAAATGTATAAAAACATGGAGTGGTACAGAGGTTTGGTATAAGATTTCCTTATGAGGCTTCAAGAATAGCGATGCATTTCATTATTGCTGATATATCATACAGACAC
Source organism: Pelophylax lessonae (assembly GCF_965119305.1). Classification (NCBI taxonomy): domain Eukaryota; kingdom Metazoa; phylum Chordata; class Amphibia; order Anura; family Ranidae; genus Pelophylax; species Pelophylax lessonae. Next base: position 139,344,410 of record NC_138774.1, read on the forward strand.
ATACATTTTTTATTAATTTTAATTAAATAGGCAAAGACAAGTTCTGCCTAAACTTGTGATATTTACACAAAGGATTGTGAACACTGGACGCTTCACAATGTCAATGTTTTCTTGCAATAAGTAATGCTTTACTATTCAGAGCAGCACTGTTATCTGATATGGATCTAACATAAGGGAAAATGGTTTGTTTCCAATACCATTATGTTAATATTGATGCACTGGTATCAAAAGAACTCAAACATATTGACTCTGTTGGCATCCACAGTGCGTGTACAAGATACGGAATAGATTTTACATGAAATCTGGATTTAATCATATCTTTGCATTATGTCATTTGACTCATTTTTATGAGCAGGGTTCTGCTGTATTTCTTCTTAACCGTTTTTTCTGGGTATATCACTTCTATAAAGATTAGTCAGCGTTCCCTTGCAGTTTAACAAGACAGATTCCACTCATGAGCTGTTATTCAAATATAAAAATCTTTTTAAAGGCGTCTTTCCAGGGTAAAACAACCATGAAGTTAATAAAGGCCCATTTATTCTTGGTTCCCAGCCCTTGCGTTTGCTTGTTAATAAAATCACAGCGAGATCTCATAATATTTAAAAGGGAATTCGGTGACGCTTTCTATTAGACCAGAGTGGATTTGGCAGTTATAGTTGTTAAAATGCTGTAAAAGAAACTGAAAACCCTACTGTAATTAGCTTACAATAGCTCATTAGATCATTAAAATCATCTGCAAACAGTTTACATTTTAACTGGATGAAATATGAATTGGAACTGTGTTATTAGTATACTGTTTATTGCACCAGCAAGACATCTATTAACATACTTAGCAGTTATGGTGTGCCGTGTATCACTGTAATGCAAATGATTCCTTCACACACGTTTTTCTCTCAAATACTCCCTGTGCAGTGAATTGTAAAAGGACAAATAAATAAAATCAGCAATAACTTCCATAGTATCGTATAATATTTTACACATGAAAACTAAGTTAGAAGAGTTTCGTTGCTATTAAGAGAATGATTGTAGTTTTTCCACGTAACACAAAATGTAATTAATTTTAGCAATATAAATTAAATAGGCTTTTACACTTACTAATTGACGTTCTGTAAAAGGTTTATTACAGACCCTCAGCAATTATGATGCTAACAAAATGTGTGGAATTGCAAACGGCAATAACCACCAAGTGTTCCAACTCAACACAAGTACTTCAGCGAATCAGCAATATCAAGGACTTCAACGGGTTGGAAGAGTTCGCTATTACCCTCTAAGAGTTAAAGTGATACTAAGTGTCCATTCACACTACCGCGACTTGTCAGGCGACTTAGCCTGACAAGTCGCGGTCCGTCTCGGTCCATGCAGTGCTACAGGACCCATTCTAATAGGAGCGACGCAAGTCGCTCCGACTTAGAAAAAGGGTCCTGTACTACTTCGGGGCGACCTCGGAGCGACTTGCATAGACATTCATTATATGAAGTCCGTGCAAGTCGCACCGAAGTCGCGGTGCACGCGACTTCACAGGTTGCCCCCGAAGTCGGAGCGACCTAGTGTGAACCGGCACTAAAGTCTCTGTTTTTTTTTTTGTGTTATTTTTTTTTGTTAAAAATAACAAACATGTTATACTTACCTCCCCTGTTCAGTTGGTTTTGCACAGAGCAGCCCAGATCCTCCTCTTCTCAGGATTTATTCAGACACTGAGCCACGGCCCGGCCCCACCCCCTTTCTCTCCTCATTGGCTAACTGACTTTGATTGACAGCAGTGGGAGCCAATGGTTGCTGTCTCAGTCAGTGGGGAGGTGAGTTCAGGACAGCAAAGTCTCTCTTGCAACATCCCTGGATCTAGATGGACCTCAGGTATGTTTTAGAGGGGCTGAGGGAGGCTGCTGCACACAGAAGGTTTTTTAACTTAATGCAGAGAATGCATTAGGATAAAAAACTTTCTGCCTTTACAACCCCTTTAAGAAATAGCCCAATAATCACAAGTGCTGCTCAAAGTCAAAAGTGTTGCCTGTAGTTATTGGGCCACCTAGGGAAACCCTTACTCTGCTAGCAACATTGAAATAACTGCTGTTAAAATTTCTAATGACTATATTATATAAAGAAAAAAAAGTATGGCGCTTTTACCAATCCAGACTCATACAAAACTTTACAAATAAAGGATTAGGTCATAATAAAGAATATAACCATTCCTTAATGTACATAAAAAATCCACCACCTTAAAGTAAACCTTCTGTGTGCCAATAAATATTGCTCCCGATTGTGCCACTCAAATCTCTAGCTTCTGTGTAAAAATGCACACACATCAGCAGTCCAGACCCCTAACTTAACAGCTTGCCGACCGTATAACTTACATACAGTATATGGCAGCAAAGGCAGCTCTCCTGCACAGGATCACATACCTAGTACATGATCCTGCACTTCCGGGTCTGGGGCGTGCATGTGTGCCACCAGCGAGCCGCTCCCGCTATGAATATACTCAGCGGTAGCTGATCTGCTGGTACCACAGACTCGATGTCAGCCAGCACCTGCCGATCGTTAGACAGAGAGCCAAAACAGCGATCTGCCTATGTAAACAAGGCAGGTTGCCATTCTGTCAGGAGGAAAGGCATGGATCCTATGTCTCTGAAAAGCAGGAACATGATCAGTGCCTTCCCCTAATAAAACACCTACCACACAGTACACAAGCACTGGCTAGGCACGCAGTTAACCCCTTTGGATGCCTCTGACGTTAATCCCTTCCCAGCCAGTGTCATTAGTACAGTGACAGTGCATAATTTATAACTCTGATCACTGTATTAGTGTCACTTACATAGTAGTTGAGGTTGAATAAAGACAATAGTCCATCCAGTTCAACCTGTGTAGGTGTGTGTGGACGTAATTATTTCCCATACCCCTGAATGTTTTGATCCTTGAGATGTACGTCCAAGAGTCTTTTAAAAGTAGCCATACTCCCCGCAGTTACTACCATTTGTGGTAGAGATCTCCACAATCTTGTAGCCCTTACTGTAAAAAAAACCCTGCGTAGCCTAAGGTTAAATCTCTTCTCCTCTAATAATAATTGTATGGCCTTGTGTCCTCATGCATACATTGTGACTGAACAGTTTTTTTTTCTGAGATTTTACAGTTTTTTTTTTAGATCACCGTTGAGGTACTTGTAAATTGCTATCATGTCCCCTCTCAGGCATCTCCTTTCCAGGGAGAATAAATCAAGCGCTTGTAAGCGCTCTTCATAATTAAGGTCCTCCAATCCCCTAATCGATTTAGTTGCTCTTCTCTGGACTCTCTCCAGCTCCTTCACATCCCTTCTGAGGATTGGCAACCAGAAGTGTACAGAATACTCCAGATGTGGTCGGACCAGAATTTTATAAAGTGGTAGGATTATAGTTTTATCCTTGGAATACATCCCCTTCCTTATGCATGCTAATATTCTGCCGGCTTTGGCAGTTGCAGCTTGACATTGCATGCTATTGCCAAGTCTATCTTCTACTAAGACTCACTGGTCCCCAAAAATTGTCAAAAGTGTCTGTTAGTGTCCGATTTGTCCCAGATCTCTCCCCTCTATGTGAATGAATGTGAGGTACATACAACTACTCATTTACCCAAGAAAAAGTGTAATGTAAAAAAATACAGTTTTTGACAATTCCTTTATTTAACCACTTTAAGACCGGAGGATTTTCCAGGCCACTTTTTTCAACTTGGTACTGCTCAAATTTAACTGACAATTGCGCGGTCATGCAATGCTGTACCCAAACAAAATTTACATCCTTTTTTCCCACAAACAGAGCTTTCTTTTGGGGGTATTTGATCACCTCTGTGCTTTTTAATTTTTGCGATATTAAAAAAAAAAGAGAGAAAATTTTGCGAAAAATTGACATTTTCTACTTTGACAGTTAAAAAATATCCAATATATTCAGTTTTTGTCATATATTTACGCTAAAATGTATTTAGCTACATGTCTTTGACAAAAAAATTCTCAATGAGCATATTTTTAACCACTTTAAGACCAGAAGATTTTACCCCCTTCCTGACCAGACCATATTTTGTGATTCGGCACTGCGTAACGGACAATTGTGCAGTCTAAACAGAGCGGGAGTGAGGCCACAGCAGCGCGCGTGTGCGCCGCCAAGACAGCAGGGAATCTAGCGACGTTAGTCTATGTCGCTAGACCCATGGCTGCCACCTTGCTGCAGTAGTCCTAAAGTGGTTAAAAAACAAGAATTAAATACATGTCCCCCAGTGTAGATCCATAGTCAACCATAATGCCATCCAGCACTGCTGACCTTGAAAAAAAAAAAAAAGCTCAATGCTGGCTCCCGTTTCTGACAGCTCATTTGCCTCCTGTCACTAAATAACCTAAGGGCGATGCTACCTGGCGATGTTAACATAGCCCCCATCTGAAAAAGCACCCCCATGTTGAGGGTATTTGGCCTAGTATGATTCAGGAGGATGGGCACTCGCTCCCCCCCCCCCTTTCCTGACCTGCCAGGCTGCATATTCAGATAAGGAACTGGTATGCATTTTGGAAGGGACCCCATGCCATTTATTTTTAAATTTTGACATTGGGGTTCCCTTCAAAATCCATACCAGACCCAAAGGGCCTGGTATGGATTGGGAGGGGGGACCCCACACCGTTTTTTCCCCCTAATTTTTAATTACTGGCAATTCTTTTTTTTTCATTTAACTGTCAGCAGGGACACCCCCTGGCAGCTGATGACTCATCTGTTGTTAAGGACGTGGCGGCTTCCCGCTCCTTAACCACTTGCCGTCTGAGTACGGTAATACTACTGCGGCAAAGTGGTTCGTTATCGTCTGACGACGTAGTATTAACGTCGTCAGGCACTCCCCCTTCTGGGCGGCGCTTGCGCGCCGCCGGAGGCTCGCTCCCGCTGTTTTCATTCACAGCGGGAGTCAGGCCAGGGGAGGAGCAGCGGCGATCGCCGCTGCTCTGCCCCGATCGCCGGGGATCTAGTGTGGAGATCCGCCCGCCTGTGTAAACACAAGCGGGCGGATCTCCATAGTGACAGGGAGTGACAGATCGGACTGTTCAGCATAGCTGGACATCCGATCTGTCCATGACTCACTCAGTCACCCCCCCCCCCCACACGTCAGTAAGCACCAGGCATACATTAACCCCTCCCTCTCCAATAAAATTAACCCCTTCCCTGCCAGTGTCATTTTTACAGTAACAGTGCATATATATAGCACTGATTACTGCAGTAATGTCACTGGTACCCCCAAAAGTGTCAAAAATGTCAGTCAAGGGTCCGTTCTGTCTGCCGCAATGTCGCAGTCCCACAAAAAAAATCGCAGATCGCCGCCATTACGCGTTAAAAAAAAAACACCAAAAATGACAGAAATCTTTCCCTTTGTTAGTAAACGCAATAACTTTTGCGCAAACCAATCAAAATACGCTTATTGCGATTTTTTTTTACCAAACATAGGTAGCAGAAAACAAATTGGCCAAAAATTTTTTTAAAAATTGTTTTTTACATCTTTTTTGGGGGGAATTTCATATAAAAAAATGTTAAAAATATTGTTATTTTTTCAAAATAAACGCTCTTTTTTTGTTTATAGCGCAAAAAGGAAAAAATCGCACAGGTGATCAAATACCACCAAAAGAAAGCTCTGTTTGTGGGAAAAAAAGGACGTAAATTTCGTTTGGGTACGGCGTCGCACGACCGCGCAATTGTCAGTTGAAGTCGCACAGCGCCGAATCGCAAAAAGTGGCCTGGACGGAAGACAGCAAAATCCTCCGGTGGTAAAGTGGTTACAGTTAATGGTTGTTAAGGATGCTGCCGGCCATCCGCTCCTTAACAACTACTGTAAATAAATACACCAGTTACCGCCAGGCATTAAATTACCGCATGTTTTCACTACTAAATTGCTATATGACTTCATAAAATATCTCCTGCAAGATTTTAGTAGCGTGTTTTTGTGAATGCCAAAAAACCTTTTGAAAAATGCTGAGCTGTAATATACAGCATTTTTTAGGTTGCTCCATACCACTTTGTGAATGAAGCCCAATGTTTCTAAGTGTACCTACAGTATGCAAGGTGGAGCTCCAGAATCTGGCCACTGTTCCTTTCTGCAGTTCTTTGCTGTAATTAAGTCCAGCACTACCTATTACTTACTTGTCTCTTGCCTAATCAACAGTTTTCAGGTACATAAGAACTAACAGGCAGGAAGGAGAATGTTCTTCCCCTGAGTAATTTAAGTGTGTGTGTTTGTGTGTGTGTTTGTGTGTGTGTGTGTGTTGTAAATAGACCTAAGCAGCAGGAGATACAATGATTTTCTCATTTACTGTTACAAGACCTTAGTATCCTGATTTAGAACTAATAATACATTTGTTGCATAAGTATTATGTAATGCAGACTGTAGAAAGATTTTTCAAATCCTTCCTCCTTTGGATGGAACTAATCAAATGCAGTGAGGCCAGAAAGAAGAGATTATTTTAGATTATCATATTAAAGTTTACAATTGTTACTCACCTTGCAAAAACCAAGAGGTCAGTTGCTTTTTGTTAAAATTACATTCATTTCTAGATAAGTGGAAACTCATTATACAAAATGTTGAGCAACGAGGGTTTCTGACTCTAATGTAATTTGGTTTATTGTATTACTTCCTGCTATTTATCTTTGCAAGTTGCTTTGAAATTCAAAACTAGGCAGAAAACAATCTATCGCAGGTAGAATAACTGTGAAGTAGCTGCTCTCCAGTAAAACCAGGTTGGTGCACATCATCATCTATTCTAACTGTACAATAGATTTCTGAAAGACCACTTTACCACAACAAATTTGGGGCAAACAAAAAAAAGAAATCTAACCTTAAAGAGGTTGTAAACCCTCAAAACTTTTTTTTTTTTTTGCTGCAACCTGAAAGAGAAACCCATAATGAGCTAGTATGCATTGCATACTAGCTCATTATGAAATACTTACCTAAGAACGAGCCCCCGCCGCGCCGCCCGCTCACCTGTATGACGGGCGACATGTCCAGTCGCCCTTCTTCCGGGTTTCCGGCCATCTGATTGGCTGGAGCCACGGTGACGTCACTCCCACGCATGTGCGCGGGAGCCGACGGTCACGGCACGGGGCTCTGAAGAAACGGCACCAGCGGCCGTTCCTTCAGAGCGCATGCGCCAGTGACGTCACTGGCTGCATGTAAGGTAAATATCTCCTAAACGGTACATGTTTAGGAGATATTTACAGTACCTATAGGTAAGCCTTAATATAGGCTTACCTATAGGTAAAAGTGTCAGAAGAGGGTTTACTTCCTCTTTAAGATATCAAGATTTTAAGATTAACGCCAATATAAGGGTGTATTCATATGGGCAATTACACAAGCGATTTCCAGGAGCACAAATCTATAGATTCCTGTGGCTGGAAAAGACAGTAGGGATGAGCTTAGTGTTGGGTCTGAACACTAAGCTCAATGACAGCTTCCAGATGATAATAGTTGCTAAGGAAGTAGCAGGTGCTTGAGCATGCTGTGATCCTTTCCAACCACTGACGTTACCTGTCCCATTCACATACATGGCTGGGAATCCCCAGCCATGTAAGCAAATGGGCAGAGAATGGAGTGGCTTACATCATTGCCTAAGTATGGTCAAATTTGGCCAATAACATTACCCAAATATGGCAATGGCCATATATGGTCAATGATGCTTCTTTCTTTATATAGCTGATGATAGCTCTGGGAGCATCCTGATTGACAATAGATTTACATGGGACTTTTTTGTGGATTTTTTTTTTTAAATGAAGGACTTGTCAAATATTTTGGTATCTTTATTTCTAGATGACGTTTAGTTTGTCTTTTTTGTTTTTTTTTTGCCTGGAGCTCCCCTAAAATCCCGACTGGACCCATAGAGCCTCACACTTATCTTTTTACATGCGATACGCTCTAAAATCCATTTTTGAACCACATTTAAAGGGTAATTTGGGGGGACTGCAAAAATGCAAATTTTTGTTCATTCTTGCTGTAGGATGTACTATACCAAAAGTGTCATTTACAAACAAAAAAGTGACATGCTTTAAATTACTGACAAAATAAACTTTATTGCCTAGTACCACACCACACCAGTTACAGTGGGCCCTATTCAGGAAGCAGTATTTTTCTCTTATTACCCGTAATGTCTATTCTGAGATTTATGATACCTCAGACAATATTCGGGTTAAATGAGAGTTCTTTGACCATGAGTGAAAGCTTCAAAACAGCAATATTAATTTTATTGGTATATAGCCTGGAAGCCTAAATTAATTCTCAACAATTTTATCTCTACTACATACAAAAATGGAAAATATTCATAGTTTAACTGAACAAATATAGAGTATGATACTCCTAACACAATGATACAAACAGAGCAATACAGACAACAAATAGGACAAGCATGTATACATTTAAGTGCCTTCACTAATATAGATCTATCTCGCCTTGCTTAGAGCCATTCTGATTGGTGTAGCAATCTTACCCTTCTCCTCCCTCTGGGCGTATCTTGTTCAGGATTGGATGACTTTCTCCTCTCCTAGCTTAGCATAACTCAGCCCCTTGCTCACACCTCCTCTCTGTTGGAGGGCAAATTGTCCACTCCTCAACAAATGGCCCATCTTTATTGCATATCTTAATGAGGGTGCCTTTGAAAATGGAGGCCGAATTAAGGAAGGACATGACATGGCCTATTATCACTATTGCCTTGGACCCGGGATGTCTGGCTAACAGTAACTTAATTATAGAGTGTTACTATTTTGCATATCAGTATGTTTTCCAGTGTAAATAGCAGGCACCTCCCATGTAGCTCAGCCATTTCAAAGGACTTCTTAAATCGATTACTATGGCTGGTCAGACTGGTTTACACAACTTAAAATCTACTATCATATATCAACTATGTGTTTGAAATCAAAACTCAATATCTCGTAATATATATATTTACATCCATCTATTTACAATTACTAATGGAGATTACACATAAACTCCTCAAAAGGCAACACTCTTTAAAATATGCAGTAAAATAGCACATAGCGTTTTTCAAACGTTTTTTCAATTTACAAAAAAAAAGCTGCTAAAATACTGCATGTGATATTTCATTGAAATATGTGGTATTTATCTCATATAACCATGCAATATTTTATCTCATGTGATATCCAGTGGGATGGATACAGTGGAGAAGAAATGGAACCCCTGACAGTTTTTATTGCTAATAAAGAGGTACAATGGTTTAATATGTAGAAATATGCCAACTCATTAAGTCAGTGCGGTCCCTGCAGCATATGTATTAGTACAAGTCAAGTACAAAACAAATGACAAGTAAATACTAAATATCTTTATCTTTAGGACACCCATCCTCTCTAGGAGTCACAGAGGCTTCATGGGGCAGCCAGAGAGGCATGCCTGTAGGAGACATATTTGGTCTGGAACAGAGCAGCAAGGAGCCGATCGTGAGTAAGCTATGGGAGAGCTTGACTTCAAGAAAGTCTGTGTATTGGTCTGAGGAGCAGACCTAAGGCCTAGACTTGAGGCCTGAAAAACAAATGGTCCGTGTGACCAGTGAAAGAGCAGGGGTACTGCTAAAAACAGTAAGCCAGGAGGCTGAAGTATAATCATTGTCCAAGTTACAGTAATGGTCGAACCTCCTCTGTGGGCTACTGATATCTTTTGTGTACTTTTCTGCTCTTTTAAATAAAAGTGGGCTATCAAGCCCTAAAAAGACCATTTTGGACTGGAGCACTCATTGAACCTACAGCTTGAGTATGATCAATCCAATCTTACAACATATACAGTATAAATACCTTTCTTTCACCAATAAAAACACAATGTTGTCTTTGTTATTGGTGGAAGTATGTGTGTAATGTTTTAATATTATTTTCCCCTGGTAACCCCTGGAGAAACCCTAGGCTTCAATGGAACCCTGGCAGAGAAACCCTGCTTTAAAGTCATTTTGCTGTGATACAGTATTTGGCAAAGTCATTGCTATACCTTTGGGCAGGACTGTTTTGTCTTGTTAGATGTTGATGTTCTTGAAAGTGTCACTCTGGTATCCATCTGTTAAACCTTCAAATTGATGACACCCCTTTCGTACCAGCTCAAGTTCCACATCTTTGTAGGAATATTGGTTGTTCCTAATTCCATTCTGTCTTGCCAATATTTGAGCCAAAGATATCTCTAAAAGTAATTGTGAATAAGAAAAGTACTCCCACTACATATGACATAGTGTGATCAAACAAGTGTAGGTTAACAGTTCCTGATTGTTGCCACACTAGTCCCCAGTGTCACCAGACTATTGTAAGCCAGCAATGGTGTTCCTGATCACTGCCCTTCTGCCTGCCACCTGTAGCAACCATGGCCTGTTTATTGCCCACATTTCTGCCTGTTGCCTGGACCAATATTTTGCTTGTTTGCTGACTATATCTTTGCCTGAGCTGGAACTGACCCATCTGCATGTTAGATGGATTATGTTCCTGGAGGACACCAGTCCCAGCCATCCCCTGTCGACAACTGCACTGAGGTACCCCTTTAAAATCCATACCACACTCAAATGGTAAATTGTGGGGACTTTATGCACATAGTTTTTCATTCTTGCTGTAGGATGTGCTATAGCAAATGTGCTATTTTCAAAGAAAAAAGTGACACACTTTAAGGCTCGGTTCACATTTGTGCGATGCGGGAAGGCTGCGAATATGCAGCGTGATCCCGCATCGCATCCGCACATCTGGCAGTTCACACTGCCATATGCGATACCCAGGGGGTGTCAATTAAATGTTAACGACACCCCCAGTTTGATTGCATATCGCAGTGCGATTTGCAAGTTCGCACAGAATCAGATTGCACAAGTGTGAACCACTGTGTGATCCGATTCTGAGGCGGCTCAAAAAATGCCTCATGTGCGAATTTGCTGCAGATGGGCTGCGAATTCAGCCATACAAAGTGTATGGCCGAACTCGTGTCCGCACAGGAGATCGCATGTAATGAAGGAGCAGTGCGCTCCGAATTACATGCGATCAGCGCATCCGCACAAGTGTGAACCGGCACTAAATTGCTGACAAATAAAACTTCATTGCTGGTTCTTTTAAAAAAAAAAAACACACCCACAGACCCCTCCAAAGGTCCTCCACAACACATAACAGACCACTAAGCTGGGCACACACGGTTCATTTTTTTCATTTACAAAAAAAATTAACAGATTTCTGCATCCACACAAGTAAGGCAGATGCAGAAATTTCCCCCGCTGGGACATAGTAGTCAGCGGAGGTCTCTCACCCAGAGTGAAATTTGAGCAGTCCCTGGTGAACTGAACGCATTTTGGATCTGTGCTTTTACCAGCTTTAGGGGTCAGCTATCTATTTTGGGGGTAAAAAAGAGGCTAGGAAGGAGATGTCAATTGCCAGCAATTTTATAATTTTTTTAAATTTGTAAAAATCAGTGATTTGAAAAAAATAAAATCACTGCTCCTGGCCACACAGTATTTATTTATTTATTTATTTTATTTATTTATTTGCCTTGGTATGTGCAGTGTTGGGGGTAACTAGTTACAAAGTAACTGATTACAGTAACTACATTACTTTTTTTGGTAACTAAGTAATGTAACTAGTTACAATACTAATATTGGTAACTACACTACTTTACTAGGCTATAGGAACGCGCTTTCCTGCGTTACCCAAGCCGTGCGATACAATCATTATTTCGAAGAATAGAGAGGGATGAAGTTTATGAATTTTTGTTGCACTTTATATTTTATTCTGTTTTTTCAGCTTTTGTTCTCATGTTTCCCAAAGCCTGTGTTTATACAATAAACTCTATGCAGAAAGAGTGTCATGTATCTTCTTCTACACTGTCAATTAAGAAAGAAGAGAGTAGTGTAGTTACTTTTCAAATGCAGTAACTAGTAAAGTAATCTCATTACAATTTACAGAAGTAACTAGTAACTAGTAACTAGTTACATTTTTTGAGTAACTACCCCAACACTGGGTATGTGTATGTGTAGGATGGAGAGCAGGGGGAGGGGCCAGAAAATATGTAATTTAATGCCCCCTTCCTTTTCTGAATGAACAGTGTGAGTGATCTGTACTGATAATAAATGAAGCACAGTAAAGTCTGTTGTTTACTCTGGTTTATTTCACCCTCCCTTCTAGATTGTAAGCTCTAACGAGCTGGGCCCTCTGATTCCTCCTGTATTGAATTGTATGGTAACTTTATTTTATGCCCTTATGTTGTAAAGCGCTGTGCAAAATGTTGGCCCTATATAAATCCTGTATAATATTATTATTATTAATAATAATAATAATAATTTTGTGAATGAATGGGAAGCTGCTCAGCACAGTGCAATTCTCTTTTATTCAGCTGAGGCTGCAGAGACAGGAATTGAAGAACCTGTGCCCTCAATTTCTTTCTCTGTCTTAAAAGTGAGACATCAGGGGTCTGTTGCTCAAAATAAATTGTAAAAAAATAGTTTGTCAGGGCAGTATCACCTAATGCTATTTTTTACATCCCCTTACCTATTAGCCAAGAAAATGGGCATTTTTAATTTAACAAATTCAGCTCCCATTGATTCAAACAGGTTCAGGTTCAGCATTCAAACTTCTTTGAAGTTCACTGAACCCTACTCGAACCAAATCCAGGGCAGTTTGGCTCATCACTAATGGACAGGCATGTGCGGATAGCTGCGGGTGCTGAGTCCATACAATGCACAAGCTCTATTTGGCCACAGCTATTCCTGACTGTTCACACAGCCAGCGATTACCTGTGGTGATTGACTGGATGCACACAAAATGCCACCAGTTAGCATTCACAGTCAGGCAGTGAGTACATCAGGATTGATCAATTTTCAAAAAAAAATATATGTATATATATATATATATATATATATATATATACTGTATATACCATAAGCAACCCTGCACTTATCTCAATTACAATTAAAGAAAACAAAAAAAAAAAGTGTGCTGCTACTTGTAAAAGCTTGAACACAAAACTCATACACAAATTAGAAAAAGAAAACAGGTGCACATCCCTTATCCACAAACAATCAATGCTTAGTGGTTCCAGTGAACAATCATAAATAGTCTTAAAGAGTGAATCAAAATGTAAATGTAATGACTCTCAATACATGCAAATATATAAAATGTATAATATATTCAAATAAATAAATAAATACATTTTCTAAATTCATACACATCTGTCAAAAAATGACCAATCTAAGGTGAATATCCAGGTGACAGTTATGTGCCCAAATAAATGACACAGTGGGAAAGTGCTCAAAAGGTGCCACCCCCACATGTAACCACTCCTCTTACCAGAAATGTATGATCTCAAATTATAGAGATCTAACTTACTCCAAAGCTCTAGCCCCCACTTTTTCTCCACTGGTTTGGCAACTTGGGTATAATCCCTTCACACACGGTCTTAACTCTGTTATAACCCCAGGAAATCGGCCGGTCTTATATGAGGCATTCAGATGCTGAATCTCCATTAAGCTCATGCATATAGATGGAAGACAGATAGATAGTGCAGTATGATAAAAACCTCCATTTATTCAAAGAAGTATTGAGATTACATATAAAAGGCACAAAAACAGTGGTACAAAGCACAGCCACAGTCCTTGCCAGCTGACTTGTGGGGGGTGATGTCACAGATGTGGCTCCCTCTGACGCGTTTCCCCGTAACAGTCGTCTACTGGGAATGGAGACTTTTAAATATATATACCATAGTTTATAGACTCAATCATTTCCACTAAATAAACACTGATTTCATGTTTTTACCAAAGAAATGTAGCATAATAAATTTTGGCCAAAAGTTATGAAGAAAGATTATTAGAGTAACATGGTTTTATTTTAAATCATTTTCTGTGTTTTTTTCATTAATATAACAAAAAATAAAAAAAACAGTGGGGATAAATACCACCAAAAGAAAAATCTATTTTACTCATTGCGTCCCAATTTAATTTTGGTGCAGTATTGCACGACTGAGTAATTGTTAACCAAAGTGTGACAACACTAAAAACTTCAAAATGGTCTGGGCAGGCAGGAGGTGAAAGTGTCTGGAATTGAGGTGGTTAATTGGACTTTTTCTGTAATGTTGAAGATGTTTTACAGTTTTTCCAAGCAGCCTAATTAGTTCTAACGAGTCCCCGAGGGCCACTGGATAAATCTTTCAGAAACAAATTCAGCTTTTACTGCAATTCTCACCTTCTCTCCTGTCACTGACAAACATACTGCCCTGATCGTCTATTATTTTTCCTACTCTTGGCTAAATAATGCTCAGCATATTTTATCCCAGTTCCTGTGAGCCTAGGATGTAATGAAGACACAACCTTGGGAGTCCCATGATTATACTGGCCTACATTTACAGAAGAGAACAGTGCTCCCGCTTAGTGCTTGAGTGCCTTTGCTTGCAGCATTGAGGACCACCCACTGCTTCCTCAAGAAGGAGAGGAAGAAAATCCTTTAATTTTAAAAAATAAATAATGTTGGGGGTGCTTCCCAACCTGGAGTTTTGCGTAAAGATCATTGGGAGTATACCAATGCTATACCATGTATGCTTCTACTGCCACAAATTCATCATATGGAATGTGTTTTTGTTTAGATCTGCCAAATGGTAACATGCTGATGTAGAAAAGCCACAGTCCCAATTTTATTTCATTTTTAATAATATTCACACACTTATTTTAGCCCATATAATACAAACAACTAAACATTATTCAGTGTGGCAATTTTCTCTCCCCTGTATTCAAATCAAATCACACATTGCAGAAATTATTGTTTGAAAAACACTTTTATTTAATATACTTGGAGTGCACATAGGCATTTTGAATATGCAATTACCTTGCCTAATGTCAAAAGGAAAATAGTATCACTCGAAATATAACTAATATTAATTTTTGAAGATTACATCTACCAATGCTAGGGTTCACTACTTCAGAGATATAATTAACTTTAATTAGAAAAGATCTTACACTGAGATTGGGAAAATCACATGACAAAATTGTTTATTATCAGGCATAGATTTTAGAGTTAGCACAACATATTTGCCTGTTTCAATGACAATTTTTCAAAGTTAAATTGTTTTGCTGATTAAGGTATTCTAGTGTTTTGCCTTTTATTTGCATTATTGATCTACTATAATAATATGAATATAGAGAACAATACATTTTATTTCACACTTTCTACTAGTAATCACCATGTATACCGTTTAGTCACTGGGGTTGATTTACTAAAGCAGTAGAGGCTTTTTAATTAGTAGCTCACTTTGCAAAGTGAATTATAATAAATAAGGTAAAGCTGCAGTCATTCTAAAAACCCAGTCATGGGTGAGAGAAAGAAAACAAAACAAAAAAAAAACATGAATTTTGCGAGTACACGATTGGTTGATTGAAGTGAATGTAACCTTGCCTTAATTTCTGAGCTCAGTGAACCTTCACTTTCCTAGGGCAGGCTATACATTATACTTTTTTTTTTTTTCGTTCAATCAGCGGTTTGAACGAAAAAAAATGTGCAGATTACGCCATCAACATACTTGGTTTTGATGGGGAAATCCTTCCCACAGTGCTATTGGGGAGCTTTCCCCACTGGCAGAATACAATAATCAGTATTACTATACCTGGCGGCACTGATTGCTCGGGGAAAACATCCAACAGGCTGGTTGTACACAGTTAGATTGATGGATCAACTTGTGTACAACCAGCTAGCTCATACATGGATCAAAATGTAGTTGTTCCCTGCTGAACCGGTCAAATTTCAATCCATGCATGGCCAGCTTAAGTAAACCATTTTTAATCCTGAAACTTCACCCAAAAAGAGGGTTCCACTCTTACTCCTTCACTATCCCTTGTCCTTTAAATTTAGCACATTATTTGTTTTTGAGGAGAGCCGGTACCTGATTTTGACAGGTACCCCACTCCCCCACTTCCGGTCAGATGGTCTCGGCAATATGAGCAGAAGTTTGCCCCCCTCCTTCCCCCGCAGCCTTCTGGGACACTTCACAGGTCCCAGAAGCCTGTGGAAGCATTCGAAAAGCGCAGTGTGGCTCACACATGCGCAGTTTGAAGCCAGCTGAGAAGTCACAAGGCATCACTGCCGGTTTCCCTTAGTGAAGAGGGCGCCTACACCCGGAAGCACTGAAGAATCGGTGGATTGAGGACATCACTTGATCCTTGATGATATTTTTAAATCAACCCCATTGTACAGCCCAGTTGGTTGATCCTGCTGAGTTCTATACATGAACATTGGTCATGCTGGCCACATGCTTTAACAACCCTTCTTTAGAAAAACAGTTCTCAACCTGAGTGGACCTTCCTTTAACTGTAATCATTGTGTAGCTAAATACCACATGGCAACTAAACTGCCATCTAAATTAAGGTATTCAGGCTTCAGTTTGCATCTGCAAAGACTCTTACACCTTTAGGAAATCTGTTATATGGTCTCTTGTAATTCTTTGTACAGCAGCATTAGGACAGCAAGAAGGAAGACTAGCACTACCAGCCAAACATGTGTGCTGATCAGGAACATGCTGACAGAAGGGAGAAAAACCTGATCCTATAATTCTTCCACTGTCCAATTACAGCCCAGGAACAGGGAAGGGACTGTATTTTTAACTTCATCAGAGAAAAAGCAAATCACCAACCTGGCTGTGGTATTCGGCAGGAGTCAATAGACAGAAGTTGAAACTGTTTACACAAATAATTAAAAAACTCAAAGAAATCACTGCTCCTCGTTCCATCCCTGATCCTGTCTTCTTATCTGTTCTGAGTTTGTCTGTATGGAGTTTGAAGTAGAAAAAATCTGAAAGTAAACCTGCTGTATTCTCTTTATAGAAATTTCATGATCGTACGTAAATGCTCCGTCATGGGTGCACCTTGTATTAAATACTTTTTGTTAAAAAAAAAAAAAAAGCTATTGTAGAAAAATGTTAAGAAATGTGTGTCATTTTCCTGTAAAGAATGATGTAACAAAGTGTGTATTAGTGCAATATAAATTATTGCATCCACTGTGGATTGTAGAAAGGTGCGTGCTGTTTTCAGTAATAGATTTTTAGCTTCCAATAGTACAAGGCTACTTTTTAAAATATTTAAGGATATCCAAACCCAAGAGCAAAAATGTAAAACATTACGCTTTATCCATGCAGGAAAGGGGTGGCATTGATTGCCATAAGGTGTAAGTATGTGCAGCATACCTGCATATTATGGAAGACTACCTCTTAGTTTGTCCTTCCCCAGTGCTCACAGACCCCTGACCCCTGTGGTCATCTAGGCCATTTTCTCTGTGGCTCCTTCCATATCTCCCTCACTTTACTTCGACCCTGAAGTGACCACTGATTATGTTTTTTCCTCCACCTGGGTCCATTCTTGGCTTTTCCCAGATGCTGAGATAAGACAGAGACTGTACAGTGCACAGCAAGAGGGGACACCAAAGGTAGTGTAACAAAAAAGTTGCTAAGAGAAAGGGGAAGGATGTGTTTTGCACTATAGACATACATACATACATCTCTTCTATCAAAACTCTACCTACGGGCCAATGTTTCTTTTGTGGACTTTAGCTCTTCTTTTTAAACTGAACTAGAAGCCTAATGCCTATACGCAGCACCTGAGTGACTTTTCTGTAACCACACTGAGAATCAATTAACTTTTGACTGGTTTATTTTTATTAAAATGATTATTCTCATTTAGAACATATCAGCTTTTCTCATATCCCTGTGCAATTCTGTATAAGAGATAGGTTCCATAAAATGACTTTCATGGGTTAATGCTCAGGGGATTATATGGTCTGACTATCACAAACTGATTAACAGTATCTTTGTAGAGTAAACGGTATCTCTTACCAGTGCACAGTAGTGCATTGCTTTTAGATCTAGTTTCGTCCATTACACAGGATCGCTTTATTAATTTCCAATATGAGAAGTGTTTGTTCTTGAGCACAGATTTGTATCCATAAGAGCAAGACTTCAAATGTTCCAAAACTCTTTTAGAGGCCATTTGTGAAAAAAAAATAATAACTGGATGAGGACAGTGAATATAGGGCCTAAGGTCCTAAAAAACAGCAAAACCTATAAAGCAAATGAATACAAGCAGTCAAGCAGTAGTGCTGTTATCTATTAGCTGCAGTCATTTTTATCTCACTCTTCAATGAGCACATTGCAACCGGAGATTAGAAAAGAGAAGTTTTCTGAGAGTGAGACAGACATCTTGTGTGAAATTTAAAACATTATTTAACCCGCGATTGTCAACCTATTCAGAAAAAGTTCCACATCCTTCAAAATGTTCTTTACCTAATGTGATCATATTCCTAAAATAATTACAACTGATATTTTAGGTTGGGGTGAATCGAATAAGATTAAATAACAATTTTTTGAAACAAGTTGCCAGCTCCACTGACCTTCTTATCCACCACCAGGAGAGTCCTGCTCTAACCTGTTGATATTTTACTATGTAGAATGCAGCAAAAGAGGCAAGCCTCCTTTTAGTATCTGGAGCAGTGCATGTATTATTTACAATTAATAGCTTCTGATAGTGCCGATACCATTATTACCATGCAATTTTAAATGAAATATTTACCAGTTCAAACATTTTTATTGGGAAAAACTGTGCTTATTTTTATCAATCTAACCAACTTAATGGGGTTGATTTACTAAAACTGGAGAGTGCAAAATATGGTGCAGCTGTGCACGGTTGCTAATTTTAACTTCCGCTAGTTTAATTAGAGTGATTGTAAAGTCTCGTTTTTTTTTTCTATTAAAATAACAAACATGTCATACTTGCTTTGTGTAGTGGTTTTGCACAGGGCAGCCTGGATCCTCCTCTTTTCGGGTCCCAGGCTGGAGCTCTTGGCCCCTCCCTCCTGTTGAGTGCCCCCACAGCAAGCAGGTTGCTATGGGGGCACCTAAGCCGAGCTGCAGCTCCATGTATTCATTAAGACACAGAGCTACAGATGGATCCAGCCCTTGCTCAGCCCTCCCTCTCTCAGCTCCCTCCTCTCTCAGCTCCCTCCTCTTTCAACCCCCCTCTCTCAGCCTCCCCTCTCTCAGGCCCTCCCTCTCCCCTCCCTCTCCCTCTCTCAGCTCCCCCCCTCACTCAGCTTCCCCCCCTCACTCAGCTTCCCCCCTCTCTCAGCTTCCCCCCTCTCTCAGCTTCTCCCTCTCTCAGCTTCTCCCTCTCTCTTAACTTCCCCCTCTCTCTCTCTCTCTCAGCTTCCCCCTCTCTCTCAGCTACCCCCCTCTCAGCCCCCCTCTCTCTTTCAATGCCTCCCCTCTCTCTCAGCCTCCCTAACCCCTCTCCCTCTCTCAGCCCTCCCTCTCCCCTCCCTCTCTCAGCCCTCTCTCTTCCCGCCCTCGCTTAGCCCCCTTCTTTCAGCCGCCCTATTAGACCTTCCTCTCCCCTCCCTGTCTCAGCCCCCCTCCCTCAGCACCCCCTCTCTCAGCCCCCCTCAACCCCCCTCTTTCACAGTCCCCTTTTTTCGGCCCCCTCTCTCATTCCTCTTTCTCAGCCCCCCCCTCTCTCAGCCCTTCCTCTCCCCACCCTCTCTCACAGCCCTCCTTCTCTCTCAGCCCCCCTCAACCCCCCCTCTATCTCAGGGTGGGGGAGCAAGTAGCTGGTCTTGCCTAGGGCACAAAATAGTGTAGCACTGGCCCTGCTTGTCTATGAAGTGTTTTGGGATTCTTACATGTGAACTTTGATCATTTTCAAGATTTCACATTTAGACTTATATATATTTCTCTTTGACGTTTACTTTTTTGTTATGCATAAGTGAAATGTATATTATGGGACTTTTATTTCATCATTTATTTGATGCACATTGTTTATTATGGTTTAATATAAGGTAACTCTATTTTTTCACACATATTTTTGTATTGTTCACTACAAAGATATTGGTTTTGCACACCTTTTAGATTAATTATTTTTGCAATTCCTTTGTGTCCAGAATATAGGTTGCTGCATAACCTCCTTTTGCATCAAGCACACAATTTTTTTCTTTAGTGCCGACTACTACAATGATTGTCAGCTTCCCCAGCAGACCCTCAGGTTTTCGATTTGCATACTCAGCCCATGCACACTAGTTTGTGGTAACACGTGTGTTTTTACTGCCCATCACTACAATAAACAGTAATCTGATTGAACAGTGCAATATGTGGTGAGGCTATTCATTTGGAACGCCCCCCACAATGCACCTACACCATACACAGCAATGCACATAAAGCAAAATTTGAACCCCTTGTGCATTGTAGTGTGCTACAATAAAAAAAAAATAATGGTGCATTTCCAGTTGTTTTTCATTATTATTGGTGTGTAATTTACTGAACACTAAAGAGGAGATTTACTAAAACTGGAGCACTCAGAATCTGGTGCAGCTGTGCATGTTAGCCAATCAGCTTCTAACTTCAGCTTGTTTAATTAAGCTTTGACAATAAAACCTGGAAGCTGATTGGTTTCTATGCTGAGCTGCACCAGATTTTGCATGCTCCAGTGTTAGAAAATTCCCCCCTAAATGTAAAATTTCCACACAATGAGCATGCATGTGTGACTGCACAGCATTTACTTAGGTGTACTAAAGGTGCTAGTAGCGCAACAATGATGCCATTATTAGCCCCTCTACTTCCACACCATCTCAGGTTCATAGCATTGAAAAAGTTTTGCTCATGGCATGCTCATGTCTTGTCCAGGTGTCAGAGACTGAGGTGTAATCTCCCCACTGGGGAAATTCGCTGATTGCTGAAATGCATAGGTATAAGATTGACTCTGGGGTTGCTGTTTTTTTTCAGCTTGTAATTTGTCTCTCTTAGCTATTGCAGTAGCCATCCAGACCATATCCAGTGTATACATTGTGTCAGTTCCTTTGGTGTCTTCCCCAGCTGGGAATCCTTTTAAGAACAATGATAAGTGTAATTCAACTTACCTTATGTGAGTTGCCTTCCTTTAATAACCCATACCCACTACACTTAGTGTTGCTATGGATATTTGATGATTTTATAGAAAATGTATTTGTTAGTTAGATTCTGTATTAAGAAGCTAGGTTCCCCCCATTGATATGCAAATAAACCAGTCCAATTGGTTTAGGAGCTAAGCATGTAACAAGAAGTATGTGGGAGAGGTGTTTAGGACTTCTGAAACAAGCATGTGTGCAGACAAAGGAGAAAAGGAACAACATGTCTGCTTTAGACCTGATAAGTAGGGATGATCGAACGGTTCGGATCGACCATCTGTTCGACCCGAGCATTGACTGTTCGAAATTCGGCCGAATTCCGAACTTTTTGCTGAAAAAGTTCGGAATTCGGCAACCAGAACCGACCAAAATGCAATGGGACAGGAACTGGGCTTTAAAATCCCGTGATTGGACCAGAACCATCAGTAAAAGCCAATTGAGGGGGCAGGAGGATGCTAGGAATGTGATTGGAGTGACTAGGGGGTCCAGAGGCCAATCAGTAGTGAATACGCCCCCCAGTATATAAGATAGCCCCGCCAAATCTCTAGCATTGTAATACAGGGACTGTGGAAGAGAGTGGAAGCAGTTCTGTTACTCCTGCTGCAAAAGTGTCATTTAGCAATTATTAGTGTGAGGAAAGGGATATCTAGTGTAGTTAGGGTACTATTTTCCACTATAGTTAGATTCAATAATCTAGTTTCTGTAGGGAAAGTGTTAAGTGTCAGGGTGACCGAAGTGTAGTGTAGGGTGAACTGACTCTGACTGCTATGGCAGGGTGACCAAACCCTTCCATGTCATGGTGACCGCCATAGAAAAAAGATTGTTTGTATTAGAATTGCAGTAGAGCAGGGTAGTGGCTCTGCTACTTTCACACCTGGCCGTTTTTGTTGCAGGCATTTATTGGGCTTTTTTGTGGACGTCTTTGGAGGCAGGCATGACATCTGAACTTCTGTGTAGGGGTATATATACACACACACATATATGTATATATATACACATACACACATATAGGTGTGAAAGTAGCAGAACCCTATGCCTGCGCTAATGAAATTATTTGCAGGCATAGGGCTCCGCTCCTATCACACCTATATGTGTATATGTGTATATATACATATATGTGTGTGTGTATATATACCCCTATACAGAAGTTCAGATGTTTTGTCTGCCTCCAAAGACCCCAAAAAAATGCCCAAAAAATGCCTGCGCCAAAAAAAAAACCCGCCCAGGTGTGTTATTGCAGGTGTTTTTTTTTTGGGCATTTTTTTGGGGTCTTTGGAGGCAGGCATGACATCTGAACTTCTGTATAGGGGTATACATACACACACATGTATGTGTATATACACCTACACATAAATAGGTGTGAAAGTAGCAGAACACTATGCTTGCGCTAATGAAATAATTAACAGGCATAGGTCTCCGCTCCTATAACACCTATATATGTGTATGTGTATATATACATATAGGTGTGTGTGTATATATACCCCTATACAGAAGTTGAGATGCTTTGCATGCCTCCAAAGACCCCAAAAAATACCCAAAAAAACGCCCAGGTGTGTTATTGCAGGGGTTTTTTTGGGCATTTTTTTGGGGTCTTTGGAGGCAGGCAAAACATATGAACTTCTGTATAGGGGTATATATACACACACACTTATATGTGTGTGTGTGTGTATATATACACACACACTTATATATGTGATAGGAGCGGAGACATATTGGTGTTAATTATTTCATTAGCGCAAGTATAGTGTTCTGCTACTTTCACACCTATATATGTGTATGTGTATATATACATATAAGTGTGTGTGTATATATACCCCTACACAGAAGTTCAGATGTTTTGCCTGCCTCCAAAGACCCACAAAAAATGCCCAAAAAAACGCCTGCGCCAAAAAAAAAACGCCCAGGTGTGTTATTGCAGGGGTTTTTTTTGGGCATTTTTTGTGGGTCTTTGGAGGCAGGCAAAACATCTGAAATTCTGTATAGGGGTATATATACACACACACTTATATGTATATATATATATACATACACATATATAGCTGTGATAGGAGCGGAGTCATATTGGTGTTAATTATTTCATTAGCGCAAGTATAGTGTTCTGCTACTTTCACACCTATATATGTGTATGTGTATATATACCCCTACACAAAAGTTCTGATGTTATGCCTGCCTCCAGTAACCCCCAAAAAATGCCCAAAAAAACGCTTGCCTACAAAATCGGCAAGGTGTGAAAATAGCGGAGCCATATCCCTGTTCTATAAGTGTTCTAACACAAGCAATCTTTTTTTTTTCTGGTTCTGGACATGCTACAGAGCTGAAACTTCACAGGTACACTTTTTAGAACCCCCAGACACTAAATCCAAAGAAATCTCTCTTTTTTTTTTTCAATAATTTTTTTAATAATTGGCTCTCTATCAAAAATGACAATTTTTAAGAACTTTTTTTGTGTCATTAATAGTCCCTGGGGCATGACCCAGAACCCTAGGCACTTTTTAGGGTCATTTATTGGGTTTTAGGGCTTCAAAATGGTGTTTTTTGATTACAGAAGTTCGGGTCCCATTGATTTCAATGGGGTTCTGAAATCTGGGCCGAACTTTTGGGAAGTTCGGGTGTTCTGGTCGAACCGAATTTTTGAGAAGTTCGATCATCCCTATTGCTGACCTCATTCACAAAATGTCCTGTGAGTGGTCCAGAGGAATGATTACTTCCTGTGGATGGTCTCTGGTATACAGGACTATAAAAAGAGTCCATAGCATGAGGAATAGTCTGTTTTTTTTGGAGCTGTGGAAAGACCAAGCATGCGACCAAGAATGCAGCCAGGATTTCCTCTTATCCTGTTCCTCCAGCTATCCAGTGTAAGCTGTTGACATTCAACTACCAGATTTTAGTATTATTTGACCTTTCTTTGGAATATTGGGAATAGGAGTGTATGTTTGAGTCTTGTTAATAGTTATGGTAACTTTCATGTGCAAGAAGCTTTATGTATTTTGATGTCCAGTATAGTTTTATTTTATGCTTTTTATTAAAACTGCTCTTGGTGTGTCTGTTCATTTTAAATACTCACTAGATATTTCAGTGGCTGTCCAGTATACCTTCATTATAAATGTTGTTGTTTCCACATTTGTTACACTTAGTCTGCGCACTTTGCTCTTTTTGTCTGTAAGAACATTTTCAGCAAGTACAACACCTTTGCTCCTCTTCTAATTTACCCTCCTTTTTCCTGCCCCCGTGTTAAGATTGAACTGACTCAGTTTAAACGGATTCGTATTTTGGATATGTTCAATTATTGCATTTTTATTTCCACTTTTCACTTTAATATGTCCATGCCCAGATGTGGTACTGTTAACCCCCTACCCCCCTAAAAAAATCACGCCCATCCAGCAGAGATTTTTCCATAAAGCAAAGGGACAACCCCAAATAGTAAAGAGACAGCCCAATCCAGCAGAGACATCCCCATATATTCAGCAAGAGACATTTCAATAAATTCAGAAAAGAGACATTTCCATAAAGCAAAGAGACATCTCCATATAGTAAAGAGACATCCCCATATATCCAGCAAAGAGACATGCCCCCTCCAGCAAAGAGACACGCCCCCTCCAGCAAAGAGACATGCACCCTCCAGCAAAAACATTAGCTCAGCTCACAGGTATATGAATTGTGCAGGACCACGAAAGCTCCCCCCTTCCTCTTCTACACCACTGACCAACTACGCTCCAATCCAGGCTGAGTGATACAACATGTGGTAACAGCACCGCTGCAGTGGCGGTGGGGGTTCCTGCTATTGAAGCCTGTGCTGTTCCGGGAACCAGCAGAGCTGCTACACCCTTCGCCCCCCGCTCCGCTGCCCACCCAACTCTGCTCCCCAGCAGTAAAATTGTAATGCTGGGGAGCAGAGTGGGGCGGGGCTGGGTAGTGGAGCATGATGCAAGAATGACACTGCATGCTAGATGGAGGGAGCCTCGGGTCCTTGGGCAGGGCGCCCTTGTTGCCATCCCTCTTATAGTGCCACCTGGATCCCAGGGACAGACCCTGTATGGCCGGCCCTCCACCCCCCCTGCTCACAGACCTTTACCACCCAAATACAAGACCCCAAACCCCCACTGACAGATCCCCAACCCCCCAAATACCCTCCCCTCCACCCCTGACAAGCCCCACCCCCTTCCCATCACCTGATGTTCATGGTACAGCCCCTTTGAAAACCTGTATTCCCACTGTTAATAATGATGACTTGTGAATGTATCCCCACTGACCATTCAGCATGTAAGTTAACTAAGTTGAGTTACCTCTTTGGGTTCAGTTTGGCACTCGGCTTGTGTTGCCTGAATCTGGCACATGCACAGTTGCTGCAGAAGATACAGATCTTCACGCTACACTGAGAGAGGAGACACAGGCATGGCCGCACAGAGAGGGGTGAGCAGCGATAACAGCCTGCGTCAGCCCTGTGCAGACTGCAGCCTGCCTTCAACCTCCCGCCGCGCAGCCCTGTCACCAATAAGCCTCTCTTACATGCGGCTTAGAGGCCCTGTGACCTATGACCAGTCCGGGCCTGTATGCAGATATATCTTTAACTTAAAAATCTTTAAGTGTGTAGCACCCTACAGGAAGGCAGTGGTGGGATTCAGCCGGTCCATGGAACCGGTTACTAACTTTTTGCAAGTTCGCAGAACCGCCTTGTGTTGTGAGTTTGATTGACCATCTGTAATATAAAAATCATCTTCCTGATGACCGCTCTGCTGCTCCCTCCTCTGTCAACGCTGCAGGGAGGCGGCCGGAGCCCACACACTGCACTGGCTGCTAGGCTCCTCCATGCGGCCGCCTCCCAGACAGTCCCCACGACTCCCCGCCTATTTGGCTCTAGTAGGAAAGGGTGGACCCGGGGCGCAGAGCAGTGCACCCCGAGCCCACCCATTGTGTGGCAATAGCAAATGAAAATTCGCTATTGTCACATAGATCCTCCTCCTCCTCGGCCAATGCCATTGGCCGAGGAGGAGGCGGGACTCAAGGAGAGGAGGGGACTGAAGCAAAGAAGGCGCTACAACAGGTAAGTCAAATGCACTGGTCTGGGGGGCTTGGCAAGTTGGCACGCTGTTCACTCTGCATTGAAGGGGGCACGATGATCTCTGCATTGAAGGGGGCACGCTGGCCTGGTCTCTGCATTGAAAGGGGGCACGAATGATGATCTCTGCATTGCAGGGGGCACGCAGCAAGCTGGTATCTGCATTGAACGGGGGCATGAATGATGATCTCTTCATTGAAGGGGGCACGAATGATGATCTCTGCATTGAAGGGGGCACGCTGGTCTCTGCATTGAAAGGGGGCACGAGCACGGTGATCTCTGCATTGAAAGGGGGCACGCTGGTCACTGTGCATTGAAAGGGGGCACGCTGGCCACTGTGCATTGAAAGGGAGGCACGCTGGTCACTGTGCATTGAAAGGGGGGGCACGCTGGTCACTGTGCATTGAAAGGGGGGGCACGCTGGTCACTGTGCATTGAAAGAGGGGGCACGCTGGTCACTGTGCATTGAAAGGGGGGGCCCCCTGGTCACTGTGCATTGAAAGGGGGGGCACGCTGGTCACTGTGCATTGAAAGGGGGGCACGCTGGTCACTGTGCATTGAAAGGGGGCACGAGCACGATCTCTGCATTGAAAGGGGGCACGCTGGTCAATGTGCATTGAAAGGGTGGCACGCTGGTCACTGTGCATTGAAAGGGGGCACGCTGGTCACTGTGCATTGAAAGGGGGCACGCTTGTCTCTGTGCATTGAAAGGGGGCACACTGGTCATTCTGCATTGAAAGTCGGAACTGGTTACTAAAATTTTTGAATCCCACCACTGCAGGTAGGTGCTAGGTAAAATGCATAGTGGGCCTCGTCTGCCTAACAGCAGGGCTGTGATTTATTTAGCTAGGGTGTCAGGACTTTCAGGTGTGCCTGCTGAGGGGAGAAGTATCCCCACTGGCTCCTGTGAGAGGCTTCTAATAGGGCAGTGTGGGAAGCCCAATCAGGGGACACATCCCAGATTAGGCTGCAAAGGATTCTGGGAGTGGGTATAAGTTTGGGGGGAAGTGCGTGGCACGGTGTCTTTGGCGGGAGCAAAGTCCCAGGAAGGAGAGTGCGGCTGTCTCTCCTCCTGCCTGAGGAAGGTGGATGTCTCAGGGTGTCGCCTGAGTGTCCAGAGCGTGCTGAGTTGAGCTGAGGGGATCCGGTGTGCCGAGAGCCTGTGGAGAGAGAGAGGGGTCCAGTCCCAGGAAAGCCTACACAGGTCGTGAGTACCGAGGATTGCCCCTGGGGGTCTGCCTGAAGTTAGAGGGGACCACTCCGGAAGAGGTTCTGGGATCCAGTGTCAGCTGTAAAGGGGGTACCTAGGTTTAGGACCCCGAAGCTACAGAGGGGGTACAAAGTCAGTGGACCCTGAAGAGTTCAAGGTCAAAGGGGGCACCTGCAGTTTGGGCCCTGAAGTGTGCAGAGCATGCCAGTTAAAGTGACAGCTATACAGAGTTCTACTACATACTACCTCAAGCTGTGCCAGGCGGGGGGAAGTATTCAGTGACTTTCACAGTGCAACAGTGTCAGGAGTTCTACAGTTCTCAGTCTTGGATCTTCTGGACTATAAGTCGATGATTCAGCACTTCCTTTGTTCTACACAGTGTTTTCAGTGTCAGTGAGCATTGGCTGGCGCGGTTGGCATCAAGGAAGTGCCAACGGGTATTTCAGAAGTAAAGTCCCAATTGTAATTAGTTAAGCCTCAAGGAGTATCCCACTCATTCCCTTCTCCCTTCCCCTAATTCTAATAAAAACCCCAAACAAAGATGCCGGAGTCGTTGCTGCTTCAGTTGTCACACCTGGGGACTCAGCTCTCATGGGCTGGAGAGGATTCTGGTACTAATGGCAGACCCACATCAGGCCATAGGCCTGGAAACCTTGCTACAAGTGTAGCAGGAGTATCCATCTAAATTTAGTGGTGCTAACCTGCAGTGAGCTTAGCTGGATTGATAGCTCAGATTCTTTGGGTTTCTCCCCCTGGTTACTGTATGTGTCCTTCTGTTGCCAGTAGGTGGCCTACTGACTATCCTGGGGGCCCTTCTACTGGCAGCCAGTGCTCAGAAACAAGAAATAAAGTTGGTGGGAAGTGATGTCACTCTGGTGCCAGAATATAGCGGAGAGCTCAAAGAGATAAAATGGACATTGAATGACAGCATATTGGTGCAGCTCATGCTGAAGCCCCAGGAAGAAACTATATTTGACCTCTCTAGTGACAGAGCAACTATTGATAAAACAAATGGAACGCTGACCATAAGGAACCTGCCTATAGGGAACTCTGGGGTCTACAAGCTGAAGGCGGTGGTGATTCGTTCTCAGAACACGGAGCCCAGACTCACTGTACGTGATTGTCCTGCTTAACCCACCATCTCTGTTCAAAGTACAGTACTAAGGAACGGACTGTACTGTCCTGTAAAAGCTACTCTCTGGGTGTCACCTATGAATGGTTTAACCAGACAAGATCTGTGACCAAGAATTAATCATATGCTGAACCCTGACCAAAAAAGAATGAGACTCTGACCTGTTTTGTGGATAATTAAGTGTGTAATAAGAGGTCATCTATATCATCTATATATCTATCGATATTGCAGTCTAGCTGGTGTCTGAGGCCCCTGTTAGAAGTTTATATTTTCTGCCCCCCCCCCATGACCTGACATGTAGAGGGGAAGAGGAAACTTACAACTTTTTTCCTGATGACTATGACCCCTGCAGGGGTTCCATATTCTGTTGAGTGCAGATCTTGGAGAGAGGGGGAGCACAATTGTATCCACCTTCATGGTTGACCACTGGAGATTGCAATTTATTTGCACCGATTTCTGCACTTTATCATCTTTTTATGGACTTATACTTTTGTTCCTTTTTGTAGAACCTGCTAGTTCATGGGTGTCCCATGCCCTACCAATTTCTCCCTGTAGTCTTTAGTGTGAGCAATAAACTCATTTTGTTTTGCACCTTAAAGTGACTGGCACCCATCTTTCACATCTATTCTCTCTTAAGAAGAGGAGATTAAGGGGGGATATGTATAAATACATAATTGGTCCATATAGTGAACTTGGCGTTGAGTTAATCAATTTAAGGTCATCACAGAGGACAAGGGGGCACTCTTTACATTTGGAAGAAAAAAGATTTATCTACAAATGCAGAAAGGCTTCTTCACAGTAAGAGTTGTGAAAATGTGGAATAGGCTCCCTCAAGAGCTGGTTCTGTCCAGCTCAGTAAATTGTTTTTAAAAAAAGGCCTAGATTATTTCCTAAATGTACATATAACTGGGTACTTATATTTATAGGTAACGTTGGGCCAAAAATATCAGATTGCCTCCTGGGGGATCAAGAAGGATTTTTTTCCACCACTGGGGCAAATGCTTTATTATTATTTTTTTTTTGCCTTTCTCTTGATCAGCTTTGAGTATAGGATTGTGTATATGTAAGTTTTTGATTTATGTGTGTGTATTTTTTATTTTTTTCTCTGTGGGTTGAACTGCATGGACTTGAATCTTTTTTTCAACCAGATTTACTAAGTATCTATGTGAGTATCCTAATAGTGCCCAAGCGATCTACACCCTGAGGTGAAATGGCAGTCGATCCTGTTTCTGAGGGTGATCACCATGCTTCCAAGGGACATAGGGATGCTACTATTCTTTACACTGTCCAGTCACAGGCCAGAATCAGACACAAGACATTTTTATTTTGTACTACTTAAAATTATATTAAAACCTAAAACAAAAATGTTATATATTGCAGCTTACCAATCCTTATATGTGGCAACTACATTCATTTTCTTTCTTTTTTTTATTTTTTTTATCTTTTTATTTTCACACATTCTGTATCAGGGTGTCTTTACTATGGACCTAGGCATGTTGGCTCCATTTTGTGGAGACAACTGAATGCGCAAAAGCTCTGAAGCCCCTCTGATCGCACACATTTTGAGACCTAGGGTTGGGGACACTCTACACCCCCTTTGCACATCGCTTTTCCAGTTAGGCTTCCCTTTGAGTATTCCTCTCCTCTTCCCCTCCACCCCCCCACCCCCCCCCCCCCGCCTATAGACTTACATTTACTTCTCATTTTTACTTCCGATTCCTTCTCTATCTCACACATTTACACGGATACATAACGCACACCCTTACATACCTGCCCTTGTTCCTCGACTCTGAATAGTAGACATGATCACTAAGACATAATATTTATACATGTCTGCATGACCACTATGCCCATTCTTGTGTATCCAATACCCTCACCTGCCTCTGGAACATGCGTTAGCCTTATAAGTCTGAAAGTTTGAGATTCTACGCCTTCCTGGATCCAAAAGGCAGATGATGGGCAACTATCGCAATTTTTACTATTTCACGATTGGGCATCGTTACTATTCAATTTAAGATTCTTGCCTTTAAAAAAGCACTGAACTAAAACTGGCAAAAAATTGCAATAACCCATGGTTGGCCGTGTTGCTACTCTCTGCAGGACACAGTTTTGCTCCCAATAGGGGAGTCTGGGATAGGAAGCAACACCCCTACCATAAGAAATTATATTACTTTTAGAATTCAAATTTTAAATATGACTTTGACTCGACTTTATGTCCACATAAATAATCTTTGGTTATACGTTCTTATGTATAGCGCCTATGTTACTTGTTTGTACCCCTCTTTATGAAAACTCAACAAAAACTTTTGAAATTAAAAATCTATTCAACTATGTATTCTTAATTTAAAAAAGTATGATCTATTGTTCTCAGCTTCCTCAAAACTCCTGTTTTTTCTTTTTTTTGGTACTATGATCCGACTTTCTGTTAGAAGGAGGCTACGTTCGGTCTCCATTTGATCTCCATGGTCCCGCTATATGTAGAAATTTCCCTCTCTTCTCTAGCTCCCAAGATGGCTTAGGGACTATGGACCATCGAATGTGTAGTGTTCATAGAATAGTGCACAGAACCACAACTAACATACACGGCTCATTCCAAGCAAACAGAAGTAAGAGTAAAAAGGAGAGGTTCAGACGCTCATGGAGGACTTTACAAGGAGGCAGAAAATATACAGCAAGAAACAATTTATTTAAAGATAAATGACAGGGCCATTAACCTTCCTAGCGGTATTCCCGAGCGTGGCTGGGGGTTAAATTTCAGAGCCAAAAGCGGTAACCCCGAGCCACACTCGGGGTACTGCCAGAAGCATCGCTGGATCCTGTAAAAGAGGTTTCTTACCTTGTCACCGGGATCCAGCGATGTGTCCGGCTGTGGCTAGCGGCGGTTCTTCCTCCCGATCGTTTCCGTGCCCCGGCTTCCGTCTCCTGCGACGTGACGTTCGCAGGGGGGTGAAACCGGCGGCAAATTCAAATGTAAAAACACACCAAACACACTGATACCATTCAAAATAAAAAAAATCACATTAGTTTGCCCCCCAGTGCCCTTTCCTGCAGTTTTACTGTACTTTTTATGTAAATATATATATATATATATATATATATAAATATACATATATATATACATATATACACATATATATATATATATATATATATACGTAATTCTTGTGAATGAGCAGCCCAAACCAACTGTATACATTTTATATATATATATATATATATATATATATATATATATATATATATATATATATATATATATATATATATATACGTATATATATATATATATATATATATATATATATATATATATAATATATATATATATAATAAATGTATACAGTTGGTTTGGGCTGCTCATTCACAAGAATTAAATGCAAAACAATGGTACCGCTTTCAGCACCTAAAATCCAAAAGAATCATACCACCAGGGAGGTTAAGTAGTGGATGTGTGTAGATTATATTGGAGAATGAGGATATTGTTTATTGTCACTTTAAATGGACCAGAGAAAAGTCAACTTTTCAGGTTGGCTGTACTGTGTGTCAGGGTTGTGTTAATCTCAGGAATGGATGGACAGAAATACAAATTCTTCTGCAGGTAAAACAGATCCATTACGTGTTTAAATGTGTGTGTTTAGCGGTTTGACAGGAGTTTACCTTTAAAAAAAAAAAAAAAGGCAGGACAGTCTCACTATATATGTGCCAGAAGTAAGTTATTAACAACGGCTCTTCTCCCTTTAATGCCATAAAAGGATCTGCCAACTTTAGTAATATGAGAACTTCTAAGTAATGCTTAAGTCAATGGCATTGATGCCACATACACAGCGCTTTGTGTCGTGAGGTCTGAGGAAAAATCAATCCCTTAGGTCTTTAAGTGAATTAGATTTATCTTTTACAATTAAATATACAAGAAAATTCAGATTGCTGTAACAGTAAGTCACTGCCTAGGCCCTGAACCAAAGCATGTTACAGAAACAAATTGATTGCAATGACATTGCCCCCTAACACCAAGTGAGCAAGTAATATATGTTGTTACAAACAGAGCCATTAAATTGTCCAAGGTCACAGTTACTTCCCAGGAACAGGTGAAAGTATCAGCGCACACAGATGCCTTACATTATTTCTGGCTAAAGAATATGGGCCACTTTAGAATTATGACCGGCACAGATAACAGTAATAGAGCATGTTAGAAAATTGGCTAAATAAATAACACGGAATTAATAATGACAAGGGAACAGCATTTAATTCACGCCTAATGTGGCAAACCGAGGTTTACACTGCATAACAAGGTTAAAGAAAATATGATAAACAAAAACAGATTTAAAATGAAGAATTATATTATTAAGGTTCTCTTTTAAAGACCTGTAGTGATTTTTTTAACAAACGGGTTATAAATTAAAGCTGAACTCTACGAGAAAGCTAAATAGACCATTGGAATGCATATATGGGAAAGGTTTTACATGCCAAAGGATCCAGGATTCAGTCCATCCATCTAGCCAGACAGAAAAGTCAGATTTTTTTCTGTTACAGATAAAGAAAAACTCCAACCCCCCCCCCCTTATTTATTTATTAATTTGAATCTCCACTTAGCTGACACTAGGTTGTCCTCAATTTAGATAAATAAACACCCCAATGGATCCAGCTTTGTCCTGCTGCAATCTGCTTCTCTGCTGCCGATGCTCAGGTCCTGCACCGCCATCTTCCTCCGTGACACCATCAGTAGGCAGCTGTCCCTTCCAAGTTCAGGCAGCCATCTCCCGGTGATGCACTGCCAGGCCGAGGCAGTGGAGTAGCGTGGGGGGTGCAGGGGGGGTCGGCCGCACCGGGCGCAACATCTGGGGAGCGCATCCTGCAGTGTCACTCTGTCTGACATTATATATATTACTGACAAGGTGTCATCACACACTGTTTGCGGCTGCCGCCATCTTTAGGCTGGGAGATAGCCGGCAGGCGCCCTATGGCTGGAAATTGCGGATCGAGGCGGGGCGGAGCTGGACTGAGCCTCCCCTGCCCATTGGCGTAGCGTTGCAAGCCAAGCCCTGCCTGTCGGCAGTGTGTTCTGCACAGCTCAGTCAGCTCAGCGAATCAGCAGCCTTCTTTTCACCCAGCCGCCCGGTGCTGTCACAGGAATCATTCATCTCTATCTTTCCAGTTGTGGCACTCAGCCAGCACAGCGTGAAGAGGACTGAAGAGAGAGTTGTGAGAGGTGAGGTGAGACCATGAGAGATGGTTTTCTGGACTGACAGACACACAAGGCATCTAGGGAGGGAGGAGGAGGGGGGGGGAGCAGCCTGGACTGGAGAGCACTGACTGCAGTAAAGTGAAAGTGGAACTGTAGGGGAGGTCAGTTTAGGTGTCAGTGGGGGGTGGGTCAGTGAAGGGGGGTATCAGTAGGAGGGGGGGTTAGTGAAGGGGGGTCAGTGTAGGTGTCAATGTGGGGGGGGGGGGTCAGTGTAGGTGTCGATGTGGGGGGTCAGTGTAGGGGAGTCAGTAAAGGGGTCAGTGAAGGGGTCAATGTTGTAGGGGGGTCAGTGTAAGGGTTCATTGAAGGGGGGTCAATGTAGGGGGGGTCAGTGCAGGTGTCAGTGTAGGTGTCAATGTGGGGGGGTCAGTGTAGGTGTCAGTGAAGGGGTCAATGTAGGGGGGTCAGTGCAAGGGTTCAGTGAATGAGGGGTCAATGTAGGGGGGGTCAGTGTAGGTGTCAGTGAAGGGGTCAATGTAGGGGGGTCAGTGCAAGGGTTCAGTGAATGAGGGGTCAATGTAGGGGGGGTCAGTGTAGGTGTCAGTGTAGGGGGGTCAGTTTAGGGGTCAGTGTAGGGGGGGGGTTAGTGTAGGGGGGGCTCAGTGTAGGAGGGGGTCAGTCTAGAGGTCAGTCTAGGGGTCAGTCTAGGGGGCAGAGAAGAAGGGTCAGTGAAGGGGGGGGCAGTGTATGTGTCAGTGTAGGTGTCAGTGAAGGGGTCAGTGTAGGGGGGTTCAGTCTAGGGGGGGTCAGTCTAGGGGGTCAGTGAAGGAGGGGCAGGGATGGAGGGGCAGGGAAGAAGGGTCAGTGAAGGGGGGTCAGTGTAGGTGTCAGTTTAGGTGTCAGTGTAGGTATCAGTGAAGGGGTCAGTGTGGGGGGGGGGGGTCAGTGTAGGGGTGTAAGTGTAGGGGTCAGTGAAGGTGTCAGGTAGGTCAGTGTAGGAATCAGGAATGTCAGTGTAGGGGGTCAGTGTAGTAATAAGGTAGGTCAGTGTAGTGATCAGGGTTGGTTAGTGCAGGAATCAGGTAGGTCTGTGTAGTGGTCAGGTAGGTCTGTGTAGGTGTCAGTATAGTAATCAGGTAGGTTAGTGTAGGAATCAGGTAAGTCTCTGTAGTGGTCAGATAGGTCTCTGTAGGTGTCAGTATAGTGATCAGGTAGGTTAGTGCAGGAAACAGGTAGGTCAGTGTAGGGGTCAGTGTAATTGTCAGGTAGGTTTGCGTAGTGATCAGGTTGGTTAGTGCAGGAATAAGGTAGGTCAGTGTAGGAATAAGATAGGTCAGTGTAGGTGTCTGTGTAGTGGTCAGGTAGGTCTGTGCAGGTGTCACTATAGTAATCAGGTAGGTTAGTGTAGGAATAAGGTAGGTCTCTGTAGTGGTCAGCTAGGTCAGTGTAGGTGTCAGTGTAGTGGTCTGTGTAGATTTGTGTAGGGGGTGCAAATTACTTACCTTGCCCCGGGCACTGACAACCCAGGCTACGCCACTGAGCCGAGGGCTGGATTTTTTAATTGGGCAAAAGGGTAATTGCCCCCAGCCCCCCAGACAGAAGGGGCCCCCTTCTATACAAAAATGATATAAAACAATATAACAAAAATTCTATATAAAATAATCCTAAATGTTTTTTAATTTTTTTTTTTTTTTAATGTATCTTGGGATGTATTATTTTGCCGGCCATAATCTGTAAAACCCTGGACTGGTATGTTGTGTCATTTTTCAAAAATACATTTTGGAGGCTCAAGCAGACCATGCATAGAGCACTATGAATGTGCGTGTGTGACCTCGGAATGAGATTGTGTCATGCATTTGTAGCACTACTCCCAAGGGAGCTGCTGGTTACGGGTTCCCCTTGGTTACCATTAGCAACAATAGGACATTCTGACATGTTCCCAAGTGTTTTACCTCAGACAAGAATCAGTCCAGTATCTTTGGTTTTTATGTTTTATTTGGAACTTGGATAGGAGAAGGGATGAGTGGGATCCTCCAACTGAATAGAACTATGCACGATAGGCAGGGGCGACTTGAATAAATGCTGGTTAACGCTGAGTAAATGCTGAGCAACGCTGAAATTGAGCTAGTCACGGCTAGGCAACTGCTTCACTTTGACCTTGGCTGTGAAAGGTTTTGCTTAAGCTTCCTGAGGTAAACTCTATCCTGAGGCAAGCTGTACTCTGAGGTAGACTGTACTGCTGAACAACTTCAGGGCCCTTCCTGGCGCCCCCTTTATCCCTATCTTCTGGGTTTAACTACTTGGCACCCCCTTTACTGTAACACTCTGAGTTAGCTGGCTCCTTGATCCCTTGACTTCTCTGGAGTGGTCCCCTCTCTTAGGCAGACCCTTAGGCAGATCCCTCAGTACTCACGACACTGTTTTTCCCAAAGTCCTCTGCCCAACAGCTCCACTGGTCAGCACTCTGGATCCTCTGCAGCCCAGCTCCACTCCTGGTCCCTAGGCCGACCGCCTGGACCACCTTCCTCACTCTGCAGGAGGAGAGACAGCCATCCACCTCCTCCTGGGACTTTGCTCCCGCCAAAAGACACCCTGTCACATGCCCCCTCCTGATTTATTCCCAATCCCAGGATGCATTGTAGCAATGCCTGCCCACTGGGACAGTCATAAACCCTGGTGTGCTATTGGTTAAGTTTCATCCACTGTCCAACAAGCTACCTTAATGGATACAGTGGGGAGACTGCCTAAGACCCAATGAATCACACCTGAGAACATGCGACAGGCCAAACTGACAGATCAGGCTCTCCTGATAATCAGAACGAGCCACTCTATACATTTGCCTAGCACCTACCTAGGAGGGAGCTACATATTTTAAAACTGTGTGACTGTCATTGGGAATGTATGCCAACTATGTGCATAAGGGGCCACCCAAACCTGAATTCCCCAAAAACCCCTTAAGCTCTAAATCTGGCTCTGGCCAGGCCCCCTCCTCTTTCCATGAATGAAAGCTGATGCCTCCTGGGATATACACGTCACATGAAATGCAGCACATCATTCTCTCCTAGGCAGGAATAGAGGATGGGGATGGGCTAGAACTGAAAAAAATTGAAGGAAAACAAACAATAAAAAAGAAGAGGTTCCTATAGGGCAGTAATGGTGAACCTTGGCACCCCAGATGTTTTGGAACTGTATTTCTCATGATGCTCAACTACACTGCAGAATGCATGAGCATCATGGGAAATGTAGTTCAAAAAACATCTAGGGTGCCAAGGTTTGCCAGCACTACTATAGGGCTATAGGGGGGAGGATGATTGGAGAGAAGAAAACGTTGATTTCATTGTAAAGATTAACTTTCAAATGATTGCAAAGTCTCCTTTTTTGTTTTTTAAAAATAACAAACATGGTATACTTACTTGCCCTGTGTAGTGGTTTTGCACAGAGCAGTCTGGATCCTGCTCTTCTCGGGTCCCTCATTGCTGCTCCTGGCCCCTCCCTCCTGTCGAGTGCCCCCACAGCAAGCAGCTTGCTATGGAAGCACCTGAGCCGAGCTGCAGCTTCGTGTATCCATTCAAATATGGAGCTGTGGTTTTAAAAAGATATTGGCTAACTAACATTAACAGATGTGGGAACCAATGGCACAGTGGCTGTGTCTCAGCCAATCAGGAGGGGAGTCCCAGACAACCGAGGGACTCGTGGACATCGCTGAATAGAGATGGGGCTCAGGTAAGTATTAGGTGGTGCAGGGAAGGCTGCTTCACACAGAAGGCTTTTTATCTTAATGCATTGCATTAAGATAAAAAAACCTTCAGACTTTACAACTCCTTTAACCACCTCCCACCCGGGCCATTGTAGATATACGGCCGGGTGGGAGTCTCGTCCTTCTGAATGGCCTTTCCGGAACGTCCTTCAGAAGGAGAGAGATCGCGCCGCCGCGGGCACGCGCAGCGGCGCGATCTCGATGTGCCTGTGTCCCTCGGACACAGAGCAACATCATTCGGCAGGAGGGCCCTGTGATTGGCCCTTCTGATCACATGACGGCTGTGTCCAATCACAGCCGTCATGTAATGTAAATAGAGCCGTTGTAATGGCTTCAAACTCTTCTCCTCCTGACAGATCCTGTCAGTGAGGAGAAGAGGGATGATCGGTGCTGCTGCGGGGGTGATCAGTGAGTATTTCTAATTACTCACTGATCACAGGGGGGGTCAGTGCCGCCCACCAGTGCCCATTATTGCCCACCAGTGCTGCCTATCAGTGCCCATCAGTGCCCCCCATTAGTGCCGATCAGTGCCACCCATCAGTGCCGATCATTGCCGCATCTGTGCTATCTATCAGTGTCACATATCAGTGCCCATCAGTGCTGCATATCAGTGCTACCTATCAGTGCCCATCAGTGCTGCATATCAGTGCCACCCCATCAGTGCCACCCCATCAGTGTCTCCTCATCAGTGCCTGTCAGTGCGGCATCATCAGTGCTCATCAGTGCAGGAAAAAACGTATCTATTTACAAAATTTTATAACCTAAACAAAAAAACTTTTTTTTTTTTCAAACTTTTCAGTCTTTTTTTATTTGTTCACCAAAAAAGAAAAAACCTGACGGTGATCAAATATCACCAAAAGAAAGCTCTATTTGTGGGGACAAAATGACACAAATTTGGTTTAGGTACAGCGTTGCATGACCGCGCAATTGTCATTCAAATTGCAACAGCGCTAAAAGCTGAAAATTGGTCTGGGAAGGAAGGGGGTTTAAGTGCCCAGTATTGAGGTGGTTAAGCAACATAGCAGAGTCACCACCAACCCCCAGCCTATGATTAGACAATGAAGGAGAAGCAACAGACACATGAGTTCATTTATTTGTTAATTTCTCCTCTGAACATATTCCTTGTTAACACATGTAAATACAGGGCACCTGACTGGCCTCAAGTACTGCTTCTCCCTCTCTTAGTCAAAGTGCTGCTGTGCAGGAGATTACAAGAGACTTAATTAACCTCCCTGGCGGTATGATTATGTCAGGAATTTTGTACCAAAAGCAGTACAATTTTTTGCATGGAAATTTGGTTTTATGTATCGTAGGCTTACAATTCTTAGTAATTACTTACTTAAACCTGATCAGACAAGACTCTAGTAGACATCGCAGATGTGATGAAGTTTGAAACACAAAATCATAAATTATAATATAATAAATAACTATAAATAAGTTAAAGTATATATATATACTGTATATATATGTGTGTGTGTATATATATATATATATATATATATATATATACACACACACACATATATATATACAACTGCAAGAAAAAGTATGTGAACCCTTTGGAATGATATGGATTTCTGCACAAATTGGTCATAATTAATGAATGAATTAGTGCAGGAAATCAAAATGCAAATATATATAAATTTGTATGTCACTGTAAAAATTAAAAATTAAATAAAAACATTTTCACTGACAGTAAGGGTAAAATGTATCCCA
This sequence comes from Pelophylax lessonae, assembly GCF_965119305.1. Classification (NCBI taxonomy): domain Eukaryota; kingdom Metazoa; phylum Chordata; class Amphibia; order Anura; family Ranidae; genus Pelophylax; species Pelophylax lessonae. Next base: position 139,383,357 of record NC_138774.1, read on the forward strand.
TTGGTTCCTTCTTTTCCTGCTGCATAGACCATTTCATATTTTGCCTCTCCTGTCCCTTTGGCCTGGACATATGTATGTGGGCTATTGAAATAGTTAGGTCGAAGTGAGGAAAAACCTTGTTATGCCCGCATCCCTAACAAAGTATAGAAACACCAAGAAACCCTCTAATGGGACTTTAAAGGGCAATGAACTAAGAAAAATCGTTTGATAAGTAATATGAAATTGTACAAATGTATTAAAGTATCAAAACTGGGTTGAATACATCACGACTAATACATAAAATTGACCATATTGAACCGTTTCTGTCCACGTTGAGCAGTGGGTTTCCACTGCTCAATAAATTTGTAAAATTTCATATTACTTATCAAACAATTTTTCTTAGTTCATTGGACTTTAAAGTCCCACTAGAGGGGTTTCTTGGTGTTTCTATGTATGTGGGCTGGACAGTTCATACTGTCCGGCATGTTTTGGGGGGCACAGAAAACTGACACTTCAAGTCTATACACAACTTCTCCATGGAGGGCCTCCAAGTTTAGGTTCTCGTGTAGATTCCCCCTTGTGACTGCAGCAGAGAGGTTTTACACTGTTTGCCACAGAGAAACTTTTTGGATATACCACCTTAACACTTTATCACCAGGGGGTTTGAATGAGGAGTTGGAACTGTGGACCATCTTATGACAACACTTTCCCTTCTCTTCATTGGTCCCTACCATCTCTACAATCAGTGCTGGACATTTTGTCATCATCATATTATTATTATCATCATCATTATTATTACCTTTTTCATTTATTATTTTATTTGCATTTTCTGCCATGATTTATGTCGGTCATGCATTATGAGTTATCCCTGGGAAGGTTTTTATTCCTTCTTTCTCTTGTTTTTTACAGTACCTTCAAGTATTCATTTTTACATACTAGTTAGTGTGGGTGCAATCGGGCATGCAGGTATCTATGTACAGTTTCCTGCGTTCAGCAGGTTTCTTCTCACTAGTTCACTTGCTATGATTTAGACATACAGTATATACATGCACAGTCAATCATGGTTTTATTTATATAATTTTTATTAAATATATTAAATGTGGCCTATTTTATTGTCTATTAAAATCTGTTTCCTGTAGTACCAATACTTCAATTTCTTTTAAAGTTGAATCGCTATTAACTTTACATATTGTCCATCTGTGTATTGTTCGGTTTTGTTACAAGCCGAGAATGCAGCAGCTCGATCCACTCTCTTTTCCCTACCCTTGCCTGCCCCACCGGCTATTTAAAGGAGTTGTAAAGTCAGAAGGTTTTTTTATCCTAATGCATTCTATGCATTAAGATAAAAATCCTTCTGTGTGCAGCAGCCCTCCCTCAGCCCGCACCCCCCCCCCCCCACCATGCTCACCTGAGCCCCATCTCGATCCAGAAATGTCCAAGACTGTCTCAGCCATCCGGGACTCCCCTCCTCATTGACTAAGACACAACAGCAGTGCCATTGGCTCCTGTTGCTGTCAATCAAAGTCAGCTAACCAATCAGGAGAGAGAGGGGGGTGGGGCCAAACTGAATGGTTACACAGAGCTGTGATTCAGCTCGGACGCCCCCATAGCAAGCTGCTTGCTGTGGGGGCACTCAAAGGGAGGGAGGGGCCAAAAAAGCCAAAGAAAGACCGAGAAGAGGAGGATCCAGGCTGCCCTGTGAAAACTGCACAGAGAAGGTAAGTATAACATGTTTGTTATTTTTATTGAAAAAATAACTAGACTTTTTCAATCACTTTAAGCCTATAGTCCCTGGTCTTCTTTATGCATTTGAAAAAGAGGGCAGAGTCCCTTGAAATGTGTTATGCCTACCTCTTTCCCAACACCATCTAGGCATTTTGACAGCTGTCATCCCTACAGCATGGCTGGAGATGCCGCTGGCTCACTCCACACTACTGGCTGACATTGGCGCCCTGGTGGTTTGTTGCTGAATGGCCGGCAGTTACCAACAGCATAACCTTTGTGCTTTCAGCTGTATCCTGCCCTGATGTCCTGCACTCACTGTGTACACACAGTTTGGTGGACAGGTGAAAACTATACATGTAGGTGTGCTGCATTTTAATAAAGATGGCAATGCATGGTATTAACTTCAGCCCCCTACTTTCTACTGTTCCCCAATGCTAAGTCACTGCCTGACAATTAGCAGCAAAGTTGCCAGCCTGCAGTGAAAGCTCATTTACGTGGCTGTTGGGCTGCCTAATTAATAGACCTGATAGGCAGTCCAACAGCCAACTGAAGGAGTCAGAATTAACAGTTTGCAAGTTATTTTTTAATACAGTTATTTGTATCTTCGTTCCCTTTGGGGGTATTTGCCTGCTAGTCTCAGTGGTCAATGTAAAAGAAAGTAAGAATAAATCATGGAGTGGTACCATGTAGGGTCCATGCAGACATTATAAGAGATAATGAGAATTACGCCCTGCTTACAGTAGAAGAAAAATTGTATCATGTAGCTTCCATACATACAGAATGAGAATAGATGCTGAGAATTACAACGAGCACACAGAAGAAGAGAAATGGTACCATGCAGGGTTCATACATACAGAATAGGACCTGGTACTGAGAATTAGTCCATGTTGGTTCTTTAACGCAAATGTAAAAAAAAAAAAAAAATATGCAGTACATCTCTGCAATACATGCACAACTCCACAGGTTTCTTCTCTTTAAAAACACTTAGCTCTTAAAGTGTATTTCCATTCCACTTTTGCTTTTAAATTAAAGAAGCCCCATAGCATACCTAATAATAATATTTGAAAAAAACTTCTTACTTTTCTAGTTGTTTATTTGGAACAGACTGATAATGTGAAGATGAGGGACAGAAGAAGGGGCAATTTGTATTAGCGTAAAATGTACTATTCCCACCTTGACATCTTTTCATTCCCACTGAATCTGACTCTGAAATTGTGCGTGAAATCGCACAATTTCAAAGCCGTGGGTCAGTACGACTTGGATGACATCTGTGCGACTTCATGCCTTGACTTCTATGCAAGTCACACCTGAAATCACCAAAAATAGTGCAGGAACTTCTTTTTTTAAATTGGTGCTGTACTGCAAAGCACCGATTCTAACAGTTCCATTGCTGACAATAGGGTGTGACTTGTCATGTGATTTAGACTTGTCAAGTTGCACCGGTGTGAACGGGGGCTTAAAAAGGTTGGAAACCACTATAGATTTTTCTTTTATGGGGGAAACCTGTGGGGTAAAGCCATAATGTGCTAGTATGTATCGCATTCTAGCACATTATGCTAAACTTACCTGAAAACGAAGCCCTCATATGCCGAGAAGTCAGCACTGCAGGCACCTCCATCCTCACCTGTCTTGCTTCCAGGTTCACGGAGTACAGCTCTGTGACTGGCCTGGGCCACGATTACATCACTCCTGTGCATGCACGCAGGAGCTGCCATTCCTGGCACTGGACTCTGTGCACGTGTGGCCGTTCCTTCAGAGCGCATTGCACCAGTCACTGGTCGCATGCTATGTAAATATCTCCTAAACGATGCTCATTTAGGAGATATTTACACTACCTATAGGTAAGTCTTATTATAGGCTTACCTGTAGGTAAAAGTAAAAGAAGGAAGTTTACTTACTCTTGAAGGCTACATTCACACAGGCGATTTAGGCCAGTTCAAATTGTAGCGGTAGTAATCTTCTGATTCCTGCAACGAGTGTAAGCAGCTAGGTTTCGGCCACCAGCTCCATTCACTACAATGACAGGTCGCTGGAGGCCGCAACTTTTCGCTTTTTTCCTCAAACCAGCGATTACCTGCGGTGACCGCTGCTAAATGCATTTGGTGTGCATCCAGCAGCAATCGCTGCAGGTAATTGCTGGCTGTGTGGATAGGCAAGAACAGGTGTGAATGTAGCCTTAAGGCTCGTACACGCGATCAGAAAAGAGGATGAACATTCTGCTTTTGAAGCGATTGTACGATAATCTGATGGTTAGTACACAGCTTTGTCCGAAATTATCTGAAAGGACAAACACAAACATTTTTCTCATACGTTACCAGATTTTTGTTTAACCAATAGAATACAAGGTAAAAGATAGTAAGTGTACAGCCATATTCACCAATAGAAGAGCTTCCACATTACGCAATCCAGGAGCTAATGAGGGTGGGGACACATCCATGGACAGTGATCCTTAAAGGAGAATATCCAGGTATAATTGTAAAAGCCTAAAATAAATCTAACTGAATTATTGTAGATATATTATTAGTCAATAACAACAGGGGACATTTATATCATACTATATATTTTCATCTAAATTTGTATTCTGTCATATAAGAATTTTTGTACTTTAGTTACCTCTTCTTTTTTGATATGGGGACTAGCATGCAAAAAAAAAACCAAAAAAAAAAAACGGATGATCATTAGTCCAAACATTTTATCGTGTGTACCAGGCTTAACCCTTTGCCAGGACAAATTGTGTTAACTCTAGTTTACAAGTGCTAATGATATATGACAGCACAGTATAGATAGCCCCCTCCCTAACATGTCATAATGGGGGGGGGTGCTTTTGAGGGTTTTTGGCTAGTAAAAATCACTTACAAATGTGATCAGTGTTTTTTTTTTAAGTTTTGCTTTGTTAAAGCAACCATGTAATAAATGTTAAATAGATGCTATCAAATCTGGCTGGAAAACTAGAAATACACTTTAAGCCCTGTAGTAAGCTGACAACATGCAGCATTTCCTTAGACTGGTGTCAGCCCTCCCATTGTCTTTTGCTAAACAACCAAACCACTTCTACTCTCAGATCTATACAACACAAAGGCGACTCATCTGCAATCCAAGATAAGAACTAAGAGGGCTTTAGGGAAAAGAAGTGGAAGAGTGTACAGAGGACAGAACCGATCTGAATTTTTAACAAGATCAACAGGTTGTTCTTTTTTTGAACTTATCAAACAGATATAACAAAATCCTTGCAATGGTGTATTTAATAGACCAAAATGCCAGCAATTAGGAAAAGTTCATTGTTAGGGGCTGCAAACCTTCTAAAGATGAACTCAAGGTGGATTAAAAAAAAAAAAAAAAAAAAAAAGCACCAACAAAAACAGCTACTGTATATATATTCACTAAAAAATAATAAAACTTTTTTTTTATAATGATAGTGAGTACCTGAATTCATCTTGTTTTTTAGTTCCCCGCAGCCCCCGGCAGAGCTCAAAATAGGGGAGGGAGCACCAGGAGACAAACTGATACACTGCATGCAAAAATATTGTCAGGAAGCATAGTTTTCCCATTTCTATCCTGTTTGTATCATTCTGTATATTTTTTTGTGTGGTGGTTAAAATTATTGCACTATAAGCTAAGGATATTTTTACCCCTGGACTATAAAAGAGCTATAAAAGGTGGCATTAATCTGTTTGGAGGAATTTAGGAGTGTTGGGGGTCTAGTTTTCCCCTTTAGAGATCTTCTAGCTAACTTCAGAAATTTGACATCAGAGAACAAATACTGCAAGAGAGAATTTTGAAATTAAGTTAACATTGCTTTCAATATGCATTTGTAATTATTTACAATATATAAATGTGTGGTCAGGATAAGGATGTATTTGCTCTCATATTTAATATTGCTCTCTCCAAAACACTAAAAATAATGAAATATAAAAAATCATGTTATTCAATTGCCAGCTGCATCATTACTTGCAAATGAGATTACTCTCTAGTGCAGTCATGGCGAACCTTGGCACCCCAGATGTTTTGGAACTACATTTCCCATGATGCTCAAATACACTGCAGGGTGCATGATCATCATGGGGAATGTAGTTCCAAAACATCTGGGGTGCCAAGGTTCGCCATCACTGCTCTAGTGGGTTAATGCCAAGCCAAGCTTCAACATTACTATTATTATTATTACAGATAATTATATAGTGCTAACAACTTATGCAGTGCTTTATATACTGTTCATTCACACCAGTGCCTACCCTCAAGGAGCTTACAATCTAAGGTCCCTAACTCAGTCACATGCATATACATTTTAGACAGGAGCCAACTAATCTACCAACATGTCCTTAAAGTGTGGGAGGAAACTGGAAGACCTGGAGCCCAGGCAAGCAAAGGGAGGACATGCAAACTCCATACACATGGTGTCCTGGCTAGGATTCAAATTGAAGACCCAATGCTACAAGGTAGACATGCTAATTACTAAGCTACTGTGCTGCCCTTGGGCTGTTTTAAAGATGAATAGGAATGTGCAGGAGGCAAGAACATGAGGAGGTGCCAAAGATTTTGCTGTCAGAAGAGTCCTGCATATGACGCTAAAGGTTTCTTGAAGCTCCTGCACAATTGTTACCTGCATTTTAGGCTACCCCTAAGTTAGTAAAATCTATATGCCAGTTTTATGTGTATATGTGACCCCCCCCCCCCTTCCACATCCAAAGTACTGGGCAGCCAACTAAGCCCAGTTTCTCCAGAATTACCTCTGGATATGAGATACATGTTAATTAAGATGAGACAGATTTTCACTTAAACAGAAGCACAATTAATGTATATAAACCCCCCCCCCCCAAAAAAAAAAAAAAATAACATATCTCTACTGATTCAGAGTCCAACTTTTGTGACCTCTGCATCCATCTACTTTTTTGCTTGCCTGCCTGCCCAAAGACATTGAGCTTCCGATCCCATCGACCTGAAATACTGACAAGCGGATCTGATCTGGCCACTCATGTGAAGGGACCTTAGAACACTTCCTTTCACATCAGCTCTCTGATCAGGTCCACCTGTAGCACCCTAAGTGTAGCACCCTCACAGGTAGGTGGTAGTGAGGGAGTATAGTTTTTAGCTCTGTCTGCCTATCAGAGAAGCAGCAGGCTCTATAAAAAAATCTATATTGCTTTCTGCCTACCAAAGAGCAGGATCTGTGAATTAGGTCTGCTCAGTGTGCTCCGTTTGTTATTCATTGGGTCTAGATAGTGTTTCCACACTGGTCCAATAGGGAGGCATGTTGGACAGTGGGAGGAAACCTCACCAATGGGTGCATAGGCTTTGATACAGTCCCGGTGAATGGCAGAGACCGGCTGTCTCATGCATTCTGGGATACTGTATAAAAGCCAGGAGCACATGTGCTGTAGGTTTTTTGGCTGGGAAGCACCTAATAGGTTTTTCAGGCGGACTTGATCAGAAACTCCATGCAGGTCTATGGGCAGGTCCCAAAATGTAAATGAATCACCCACAGTGTATATTAGTGATCGACCGATATCGGTTTTTGGTTGGCGATAACGATACAGATAAGGCCAATGCATATCTCCCGGTGGGACGGGAGACCCGGGCGACCCGCAGAAGGCGGTGGGAGGGGGGGACGTCACATCCTATTCCGCTCCTTGTAATGACAGCCAAGCGACTTCTCAGCTGCATCAGTTGTCATTTCAAGACAGCCGACCGTCGGCTATGGATGCCGGTACTGGGGTGATGCCTCTAGCTGCAGGCATCACCCCGGTGCATGCACTTTGCCGAAATATCGGCAATATCGATAACCTCCGGGACCGATTCCAATTTATCGGGAAAAGTGCATATCGCCCCCCGATATAACGGCTTTGGCGATAATCGGTCGATCCCTAGTGTATATATATATATATATATATATATATATATATATATATGTATATATACGCGCCAATACTTTTGGTAATATAGTGTAGATCACCCAGGGGGGAATGTTTATTTCTCAACAAAAGTGCAGTTACACTTTAATTGAACAAGCTGAAGTCAGAAGCTGATTGGCTACCATGCACATCTGCACTAGATTCCGAGTGCTCCAGTTTTAGTAGATTTAGTCATAATGTACAATAAATCCATACCTGGAGTTCTTTATAAAGTGGTCAGATTTTATTCTGTTGCAGTGTTACTTTAGAGTTGCAGAGAGAAGGATTTATATATAAGGCTGCCAAATTATAATAATAACTGTCTCACAATCTATCTCCTATTTAGGACCGTCTTGTTGTGTGACAGAATGGATTCATGTCCCCAGGAGTCGCAGTTTGTTAATACCAGTATGAGTGGAAGGTCTAAGCGTGTCATGTGTTATAATGTGTAATGGCTAGATGGGGGTCATGACTACACATAGGATCGTGTTGCAGACGGACTTCATTTCCAGTTCCAGAACCACAACTTTTGCAGAACCCGTTTCTTCCTCCAGGCAGTGCATCCAAACACAGAATCATACATCAATGCGTGACCTTTCACCGTTTATTGCTGAGTTCTGTGTCTTGTTTGCAGTTCCCCTGCTGCATTTTTACACTTGGCACAATGGAGGCAGTGTTGATAAGCCTTTTATTTCTCTCTGCATTTACTTTGTATTTATGATGCGTTTTGGGGATTAGCTAACAGAACATATGTCCTCAGAAGTACCAGGCTTTTGGATTATGTTTGCCATCATTTTTCACACTGAAAGGTGAGGTTAACCTGTGAAAAGTGCTACATCAGTCTATAGTCTATGTTCTCCTGTGTCACCATTGTGTGGATGTTGTGTGTTGTGTTATATGCAGCACTATTTATTATAATGCTCAGTACCTGGAAGGATATACATTCATCAGACCCCATCACTATAATCTCACATACTGTATGCACTGTATGATAATCACTTCTGGACCGGAAGGTTTTACCCCCCTTAGTGACCATGCAATACGGCACTGCATTATTTTTACTGACAACTCCGCGGTCGTGCGACACTGTACCCAAATAAAATTGATGTCCTTTTTTTCCTCTCAAATAGAGCTTTCTTTTGGTGGTATTTGATCACCTCTGCAATTTTTATTTTTTGCCCTATAAACAAAAAGAGAGCGACAAAACAATATTTTTTACTTTCTGCTGTATAACATTCCCAATGAAAAAAGAATTAAAAATCAGATATATTCATCATTTTAGTCTAAAATGTATTCTGGTACATATTTTTGGTAAACAAAATCCCAATAAGCGCATATTGATTGGTTTGCGCAAAAGTTATCGTGTCTACAAACTAGGGGAAAGATTTATGTCATTTTTATTTATTTATTAATTTTTTACTAGTAATGGCGGTGATCAGCGATTTTTAGCGGGACTGCGACATTGCGGCGGACAGATGGGACACCTATTTTTGACACTTTTTGGGGGACCAGTGACATCACTACAGTCATCAGTGCTAAAAATATGCACTATTACTGTACTAATGGCACTGGCAGGGAAGGGGTTAAAACCAGGGGCAATCAAAGGGTTAAATGTGTCCTTAGGGGTTGCTTTCTAACTGTGTGGGGGGTGGGCTTGCTGAATGAATACAGAATACAATAAAAATAAAATCAAATGGATGGGTAAGCAGCTGTACACCAGGATAGGTCAAACCTACCAAAACTTATAATATGCAGTAAAAGAAAATAAAGTGCAGCGCTATAAAATTACAAATAGTGCATAAAATCATTCACATTAAAATGTATAAAATGCACAATAAAAAGCATGTGGATCATAAATCATAAAGTCCTTAAAAGCTGATTTCCAAAGTGAAAAGCAGGAATAAGTAAAACACCACTGCAAACGTGACTCCTCCACCACAGATAATACAGCCTCTCACCTCCTGTATTCGACCACTAGGGGTCACAACACTTTGTATCAGTAAGCATCAATATGGAGACAGCCAGAAGATCTGTATATCCAGGACCCAACAGGTTCTCAGAAACTCATGTATGGCAATCCGGAAAAGATAAATAAAACGATCTAATGCTCTCCGCTTAATTAAGGACATTTATTAAAAGTAAAAAATAAAGCATCGCTCACAAGCAAGGCACTGTCACAGTGCCAGATGAAAGCGAAAGTGCAGAAATGTGTTCCAGGATCTCAGAGAGCTGCGGGTGACGTCAGACTCCTCCCCCGTATGCATTACGTCAATAGGCGTGACTTCCTCATGTTTACATCGGCAGACCGCTGTTCTGTCTCTACGGGGAGCGATCGCGGGTGCCTGGTGGACATCACCGCCATCAGACCTGCTGATTGGCTTCCCCACACTAGCGGTCCTGTAAAGTGACGTATGGGTACGTTGTTTCGCAGGACTGAGCTGACCTGCCGCAGTAAAACTATGGTGGCTGGTCGGCAAGTGGTTAATGTAATTTGATGTTTTCAGTCATTTAAATCTATAGCTTTCATTGTAAAACACCTTGTAAGGCTTCATACACACAGGCACCAAAAACACTGCATTTGGGGGAAATTTTTCATTTTTGTATGCCTCTGAATGCAGCTTTCTTTTAGCCAATGTGTTTAGGCACATTGTGGCATTTGGGTGATTCATATTTTTGAGCAGCGTTTAGAGGCATTCAAAATAATGCTCCAAACCTGAGTTTGGGGAAGCGCTTACTGATGTACTTTACGCACATACGTACAAAGGGCAACATTAACCACTTCAGCTCCGGAAAGGTTTTACCCACTCAATATCCAGGCCATTTTTTGCGATATGGCACTGCGTTGCTTTAACTGACAATTACGCGGTCGTGCAACGCTGTATCCAAATAAAATTGATGTCCTTTTTTTTCCCACAAATAGAGCTTTCTATTGGTGGTATTTGATCACCTCTGCACTATAAACCATAAACCAAAAAAACACAATTTTTATAAAAAAAAAAAAACAATATTTTCTACTTTCTGCATTAAAACATTCCCAATAAAAAAAATGTAAAAATCAAATTTTTTCCTCAATTTGGGCCAATGTGTATTCTGCTACATATTCTTGGTAAAAAAAAATCCTAATAAACGTATATTGATTGGTTTGCGCAAAAGTTATAGCGCCTACAAACTACAGGATACATTTATCATTTTTTTTTATTATTATTGTTTTCACTAGCAATGGCGGCGATCAGCGATTTTTAGCGGGACTGCGACATTGCAGTGGACAAATCTGACACTAAATGACACTTTTTGGGGACCAGTGACACCAATACAGTGATCAGTGCTAAAAATATGCACTGTTAGTGTATAAATGACACTGGCAGGAAAGGGGTTAACCACTTCCGAAATGCCCACCTTCTATATACTACGACAGGGCAGTCCGGCTGCGCAAAATCACGTACATATTTCGTGATTTTGTGCAGGGGTTTTCGGGGGCGCGTGCTCGCCACCAGAGTGCTGCTCCCACTGTGATTGGACACAGCGGGAGCCAATTAGTGGGTCGACACAGCGGGAGCCAATCAATTGCCGCCGGGACCCACCGATCATTCGGCGGAATGACAGAACTGTCCAGTCACAGAGGAAGAGAGAGCTAAGCTGAAACACAGATCTCTCTTTTCCTCTAGTAAATCCAGTCCCCTTACAGCTAGAAAGCACTCACTAGGGGTACACTTAACCTCTTGATCACCTCTAGTGTTAAAAATACACAAATCATTTTAAAACCATGCCTTAAAACTGCACGTGAAGTTGTGCACCAGTACAATGTACTAGTGCACAATCGCCTCCTGAACATTTAGAAGCCGCTGCTTTGAAATGTGATCCACCACCAATCGCTTTTCAGAGGATGCAGAAACTTCTGCCATTGTGAAGGAAGCCTTAAATTGACATTTAAGAATGCTGGATGACATCATGAACCTCTTCCGGACCGCCCCACGCAGATATACTGCGGCAGGGCGACCCTCCTGTGCGAAATCTTGTACCTATACATGATTTTGTGCATTGGGTCAGGGGCGCGCGCACTGCTGGCGACCTGCTCCCATTGTAATGTTCGCCAGCACCCGTGATCTTTCTCAGGAGAGGCAGAATGGCGACCTACCGATGTAAACAAGGCAGACTGCTGTTCTGTGGGAGGTTAAGATGAGCAGGAACACAGATTTCTGTCTTTCCCCAGTCAGAACATCCGCCACACAGTTAGAAAGCACTCCCTAGGAGCACATTTAACCTTTTGATCGCCCCTGATGTTAATCCCTTCCCTTCCAGTGTGATTAGTACAGTCACAGTGCATTTTTTTTAGCACTGACCACTGTATTGGTGTCACTGATCCCCAAAAAATATCAAAAGTGTGGGATTTGTCCACCGCAATGTCACTGTCCCACTAAAAATTGTTATTCACCGCCATTACTAGTAAAAACAATTAAAATTCCATAAATATATTCCATTGTTTGACGATGCTAAAACTTTTGTGTAAACTAATCAATATACACTTATTGGGATTTTTGTTACTAAAAACATGTAGCAGAATACTGTAAGGGGTTAGCTCGGTAGCGGGTGTGGGTGACCCCTTGGGTGGGTTCGTTACACAGAGAGACAGCCGAGGAGTGGTTGAAAACAACGGTCTATGGTTTATTCTTCCAATTTGCTGGAAACAAGTGAAAGCATCCAAACAGCATAAATCAAACAAAACATAACATAAACCCTGGCCACTTGGGGCGTCTACCTTCACAACACAGGAACCTAACTATGGTGTCTGTCCCAACCTACTGCTTGGCAGACACTGCTGGTCATACAGCAGAAAACCAATAGTCTATTTGTTTTCTTTTCACACAGAAAAAGTCAACACCACCTCACCTTCAGAAGTCTTTCTCAGCTCACTGCTCTCCTTAACGCCCAAAGCCTCAGGATGCAGCAATCAGTAGTCATCCTCTGGATAACTTATAGAGGCCTTAATTGCCTCATTCTGAATAGCTGAAGCTTTCCAACGTCCTTAAACCTTTCTGGCTATCTCCGCAGCCGACACCTGATAGTAATTGGTGAATTGTCTAAACAAGGCAGAAATGTATCTCCCGTCTGTGACAACACCCAGAGATTTACCTGACTTCCTGTCACAATACATATTGGCCTAAACTGATGAATACATTTGATTTTTTACATTTTTTTTATTGGATGTGTTTTATAGCAGAAAGTAAAAACATTTTTTTTTTAAATTTGACGGTCTAATTATATTTATGACGCAAAGTATAAAAACCGCAGAGGTGATCAAATACAACCAAAATAAAGCTCTAATTATGTGAAAATAAGGACATCTTATTTGGGTACAGTGTCGCACGACCGCGCAATTGTCATTTAAAGTAACGCAATGCCGTATCGCATAAAATGGCCTGGTCATGAAGGGGGTAAACCATTCCAGGGCTGAAGAGGTTAACCAAATCTGACCCAGGGCCCAGGCTATTTTGTGTACATTTACATTGGTTACATTCCGGTAGTGGGAAGTGTAGTTTGTGTTAAGAGTAGCAGCAAGACATCATTGTGGTGGCAATCATCAGGCATCACTCGTGATTGATTCTAGATCTACATCGTTGGATGACATAGTTGACATTGGATTTAAGTTGTGGGAGATTATTTTCTATATTTTTTAAAGGGATTTTTTTCATGATATATGTGTGTTTTTGATTATGATACCCAACCCCCCCTGCACATCCCTAGGAGACAGGATCTAGGGATGATGCCCTTGTTCCCATCAACATGGGGTTAAGGTGCTTTGCAAGAAAGGAGAGACTTTATCGCCTTTCTCATTGTAAGGTACCTTCCCAATGAGGGGATTTGGCCTGGTATTGTTCAGAAAGAGGGGTGCACACTTGTTGACACCTTTTCCAGGCTGCATGCCCTAGTAAGGATTTTGGAAGGGATCCTATGCCATTTTTTTTTTTGTTCTTCAATGTAAAGTAACCATTTTGTAACTAATGTTCACTTGCTAGTAGTAGTATTACAGTGAAGAGTGCCCTCCTTTTATTACTAAGCGTTCACGGAGAATTCCATAGCTCCCTACGCCCTATCAAATCAATAAGCATGAAGTCTTAAAAAAGTAATTTAAGTGCTTTCAAAGCTACTGTGGTATATTGCTACAATTCCCTGTAGTACATTAAATGCTGTGCCCAGTGTATGTGTTTTTTAAAAAATATGCCGCTTTATACCTTATTTCATAGCGCCGCTCAGCGCTCACATGACTGCTCGCCACTCCCCTCCCCAGATCTGATAACTACAGCGGGAGGGGCTGAGAATCCTCTGCTGACATCAGCCGGGAGGACAGGAGGAGGAGAGGAGAGCGGCAGATGGTCAAGTGAGCGCCGCTATAAAAATCACATACACTAGGCACATTATTTAATATAATACAGGGGATTCACAGGGCAGGGCGTCACGTGAGCGCCGCTATGAAATAAGGTATACGGTGGCATATTTTTTAAAAAATGTCATACACTAGGCACATTATTTAATATAATACAGAGGATTGCAGCAAATATCAACCAGGTATTTTAGATGATAGAAAGAGCCAAATTACACAGCAAAAGCACTGTGCTGTTATTCATGCTTTAACCTCCTTAGCGGTATTCCCGAGTGTGGCTCGGGGTTAAATTTCAGTGCAATTAGCGGTAACCCCGAGTGTGGGGTACCGCCAAGAGCATCCCGGCGGTGTGCGGCAGCTGGATCTTCCGCCCGATGCTTGTGAGCCCCGGCTTCCGTCTCCTGCGAAGTGACGCTCGCAGGGGGGTGGAACCGGCGGCAGATTCAAAAAGTTATACACACAAACACACTGATTACAATACAAAATAAAATAAATTGACATTAGTTTGCCCCCAAGTGCCCTTTCCTGCAGTTTTACTGTACTTTATATATATATTTATATATATATATATATAGATATACACGTATATCTATATATATATGTATACACACACAAATATATATATATATATATATATATATATATATATATATATATATATATATATATATATACATATACATACATATACAGTATATATGCAAAGCAGGGATGAGAAACTGCAAGATCCTTAGTGAAAAGTAGCACACTGTACACACATTACACTTAGGAACACTTTTATGACAACACTGAAGAAATGACACTTTGCTACAATGTAATGTAGTGAGTGTACAGCTTGTATAACAGTGTAAATTTGCTGTCCCTGAAATATAACTCAACATGCAGACATTAATGTCTAAACCACTGGCAACAAAAGTGAGTACACCCCTAAGTGGAAATGTCCAAATTGGGCCCAAAGTCTCAATATTTTGTGTGCCCACAATTATTTTCCAGCACTGTCCTAACTCTCTTTGGCCCTTGTGTCAAACACAAGGCCTGTGGGCCGAATGAGGACTTTCAGGGCATTTTATGTGGCCCTTGTACCCAAGGGGGAGAGGTGGAAGTGAGATGTGGCCAGCCTGTGAAATAAAGTTGAACCCTGCACACTGTGCATAGCACACCCCTAAACCATGTGCTCTGTATGTAGAGCGCTTCTCAACCCTGCACTCTGTACACAGCGCACCCCTGCACCTTACACTCAGTACATAGCACATCCCTGAACTCTACACATAATGCACTCCTGGTATTTATTTCCCCATTAGAATCCTCCTACTGTTCGGTGGTGGTTGAGTTCCTGCACCTATTCTCTGAGAAAAAAATCCCTGCATAAATTTATAGAGTCTTACAGATACAACCGGGCCTTTTAGGACAACCATAATGCTGATGTGGCCCACAATGAAATTGAGTTTGACACCCCTGCTCTTGGGCATGGAGTTCACCAGAGCTTCAAAGGTTGCCACTGGAGTCCTCTTCCACTCCTCCATGACAACATCACGGAGCTGGTGGATATTAGAGACCTTGCACTCCTTCACCTTCCATTTGAGGATGCCCCACAGATGCTCAATAGGGTTTAGGTCTGGAGACATGCTTGGCCAGTCCATCACCTTTACCCTCAGTTTCTTTAACAAGGCAGTGGTCATTTTGGAGGTGTTTTTGGGGGGGATATCAAGTTGGAATACTGCCCAGTCTCCGAAAGGAGGGGATCCTGCTCTGCTTCAGTATGTCACAGTACATGTAGGCATTTGTGGTTTCCTCAATGAACTGTAGCTCTCCAGTGCCGGCAGCACTCATGAAGCCCCAGGCCATGACACTCCCATCACCATGCTTGACTGTAGGCAAGATGCATTTGTCTTTGTACTCCTCACCTGGTTGTCACCACACATGCTTGACATCATCTGAATCAAATAAGTTAATCTTGGTCTCATCAGACCACAGGACATGGTTCCAGTAATCCATGCCCTTAGTCTGCTTGTCTTCAGCAAACTGTTTGCAGGTTTTCTTGTGCATCATCTTTAGAAGAGGCTTCCTTCTGGAACGACAGCCATGAAGACCAATTTGATGCAGTGTGCGGTGTATGGTCTAAACACAGACAGGCTGACCCCCCACCCCTTCAACCTCTGCAGTAATGCTGGCAGCACTTATACGTCTATTTCACAAAGACAACCTCTGGATCAAATGCTGAGCATGTGCACTCAACTTCTTTGGTAGACCATGGCGAGGTCTGTTCTGAGCGGAACGTGTCCTGTTAAACCGCTGTAAGGTCTTTGCCACCGTGCTGCAGCTCAGTTTCACGGTCTTTGCAAACTTCTTATAGCCTAGGCCATCTTTATGTAGAGCAAAAATTATTTTTTTCAGATCCTTAGAGAGTTCTTTGCCATGAGGTGCCATGTTGAACTTCCAGTGACCAGTATGAGAGAGTGACAGCGATAACACCAAATTTAACACACCTGCTCCCCATTCACACCTTGTATACCTTGTAACACTAAGGAGTCACATGACATTGGGGAGGGAAAATGGCTAATTGGGCCCAATTTGAACATTTTCACTTAGGGGTATACTCACTTTTGTGTCCAGCGGTTTAGACATTAATGGCTGTGTGTTGAGTTATTTTGAAACAGCAAATTTACACTGTTATACAAAGTGTACACTCACTACTTTACATTGTAGCAAAGTGTCATTTCTTCAGTGTTGTCACATGAAAAAATATAATAAAATATTTACAAAAATGTGAAGGGTTGTACTCACTTTTGTGAGATACTGTATACCATAGTTTGCAGGTGCTATACCTTTCACGCAAACCAATCAATAAACACTTATTGGGATTTTTTAAACCAAAAACATGTAGCTGAATACATTTGAGCCAAAACATGAAGAAATTTAAAAATTTTTATTAGCTATGTTTCATGGTATAAAGTAAAAAATGTTGTTTCTTCAAAGTTTTACAACTTTTTTCTTTTATATGGCAAAAACGAAAAAACCCAGTGGGGTGATCAAATACCACCAAAAGAAAGCTCTATTTGTGTGGAAAAAGGATATCAATTTTGCTTGGGTACAGTGTTGAGTGACCATGCAATTGACAGTTAAATTAGCGCAGTGCAGAATAGCAAAACATGGCCTGGTCATGAAGGGGAGTAAATCTTCTGGAGCTGAAGTGGTTAAAGGAAGTTGAAAAGCAGCACATTTACTGTCTGAATCACCAGGTGAAAATAATGGAAAAAAGACTAAAAAAAAAACAAAACAAAAAAAATGAATGCAGCCACATTTACAAAATGACTGCATTATATTACATTTTTGTTTTTAGGTTTAATACTGCTTTTAAGGCATTCTGATAGTTCATCTTGTTACTCAACATAACAACTAAATATAAAGAATTACTGCGCCAATGACATCTAAACGAGCTGCAGACACTGCAACACAACAATGTTGTATAGAATACAAATAGAAAAAAGTGCTGCGCTAAATCAAACTAGATGTTGAGAACGCCCACTAAAGGGTTACACTGAAGATGCAATAAAAAATCTAAAACCTTGGAAGTAACTGTCAGTGTAATAAACACGAAAGAGCAATGTAGCAAATGTGTAAGTGATCAGCAGAGATGCAACCATATAATGTGCAAAAAAAACAAAATGGTTAAAGTGCAAAAACATTTGTCCAAAAATATGCATGTGAAAACTGGAAACCAAAGAGAATCAGGAGCGCTTAACAAAGCCAATGGACTACTACCAGGGGTGAAGAGTTATACAGGCAGAGAAGTAATAACCATAAGGAATCTCCCGATAGTTGTCATCATCTCGTCTGAATCTCAATTAGGCCAATACGTAGGTGCCCAAGAAAACAAAGAACCACTATCACTGGTACAACTTCATAAAAAGTAGAACACTTACATGCTTCCAGTAATTTACAAGCGTTTTTAATAGACAATGTTGTGATCACAAAAGGTTCGTAGTGGCGCAATGTGGTGGAGTAGACTCACAGGACCCAACGCGTTTCGTCTGAAGAGACTTTAACTGGGCTATGTTCATACCCCAGTTTTGGTCTCTTCAAACTAAATGCGTCAGATCGTGTGAGTCTACTCCACAGTATCAGGAGTATATCCCCCCGGAAAACATCCCCCTGGACATAATCCACCCCGGGACAACATCCCCCCCGGATAATATCCCCCCGGGACAACATCCCCCGGGCAATAACCCCCCGGAAAACATCCCCCTGGACATAGGGTTAGAGGGGGGATGTTGTCTAGGGGGATATTGTCTAGGGAAGATATTGTCTGGGGGGATTTTGTCCAGAGGGGATATTGTCCGGGGGGATGTTGTCCAGGGGGGGTATTGTCTGGGGGGATATTGTCTGGGGGAATGTTGTCCAGGGGATATTGTCCAGGGGGATGTTGTCCAGGGGGGATATTGTCCGGGGGGATGTTGTCCAGGGGGGATGTTGTCCAGGGGGGATATTGTCCGGGGGGATATTGTCCAGGGGGATATTGTCCGGGGGGATGTTGTCCGGGGGGATGTTGTCCAGGGGGGATATTGTCCAGGGGGATATTGTCCGGGGGGATATTGTCCGGGGGGATGTTGTCCAGGGGGGATATTGTCCAGGGGGATGTTGTCCAGGGGGGATATTGTCCAGGGGGATATTGTCCGGGGGATGTTGTCCAGGGGGGATATTGTCCGGGGGGATGTTGTCCAGGGGGGATATTGTCTGGGGGGTTATTGTCCAGGGGGATGTTGTCCAGGGGGGATATTGTCCGGGGGGATATTGTCCGGGGGGATATTGTCCGGGGGGATGTTGTCTAGGGAGGATATTGTCCGGGGGGATATTGTCCGGTGGGATATTGTCCGGGGGGATGTTGTCCAGGGAGGATATTGTCCGGGGGGATATTGTCTGGGGGATATTGTCCGGGGGGATATTGTCCGGGGGGATATTGTCCGGGGGGATATTGTCCGGGGGGATATTGTCCGGGGGGATGTTGTCCAGGGAGGATATTGTCCGGGGGGATATTGTCCGGGGGGATGTTGTCCAGGGGGGATATTGTCCAGGGGGATGTTGTCCAGGGGGGATATTGTCCAGGGGGATATTGTCCGGGGGGATATTGTCCTAGAATCCTACTCCACCACAGTGCACCACTAGGAACCTTTTGTGATCACAACATTGTCTATTCAAACCGCTTGTAAATTACTGGAAGCATGTAAGTGTTCTACTTTTTATGAAGTTGTACCAGTGATAGTGGTTCTTTGTTTTCTTGGGCACCAACGTATTGGCCTAATTGAGATTCAGGCGAGATGATGACAACTATCGGGAGATTCCTTATAGTTATTACTTTTCTCTGCCTGTATGACTCTTCGCCCCTGGTAGCAGAGTCCATTGGCTTTGATTCTCTTAGGTGACGGTTGCACTCAGGGTGTTAAGTTTCCAGTTTCAGAACACGGGCTTCCATGGATATGGACTTTAATTCACAGCGCTTCTGTTGCTGATCGATGAACTTACTCGTTTTTTAAATTTTATTTATGAAGTGTGTTTATTATTGCCAGCTTTTTTGCACAAATATTTTTGCACTTTAACCATTTCGTTTTTTTGCACATTATATGGTTGCATCTTTGCTGATCACTTACACATTTGCTACATCGCACTTTCATATTTATTACACTGACAGTTACTTCCTAGGTTTTAGATTTCATCTTCTTACACCACGTCACCAATAACCAAGGCTCTATAGAAAGAACTGTGGAGGAATGATCCCATTATCTTCCAGGCACAGTACGGGGGATCTTCCAGGCACAGTACGGGGGATCCCCTAGTGAGCGGCACACTCCGGACTCCGCTGTCCCCGGTGACATAGGTGGAGCAGGCGGCAGATCCCGGCGCTGATCACTGGTTGGCTCCATGTCGTGGCTTGTGGCTTCCTTGGCTCCTCCCCCCATGTCTCTGTCTCTCTGTCTCTCTCTCTCTCTCGCACTGTGATGCTGCTGAGCTGCTGCCGCTGATGCCTCGTCCAGCCAGGCAGGCAGCCGGAGCTCTCAGCCCTCTGCCAGTGTAGAGCCGGAGCGGGGCGGACACTGGCACTGTGCGATCCCTGCACGCTCACCCTCCACTGCTATGGATCTATTCGACTTTTTCCGGGACTGGGACCTGGATCAGCCATGGTAGGAATTCTCCTTCTGTCCTGATTTTACCTTTGTTAGGTGTCACATCCCCCCAGCGGTGCCCCTATAGAGGAGCTCAGGTCCACCTTGGCATCAGCTGTGCCCGGCACTTCCAAGACTTTCTGCTGCCTGATCTACCTGGGCTGTGGACGAGCTGTCACCAGGCTGCTGTCACCGGGCTGCTGTCATTGGGCTGCTGTCACTGGGCTGCTGTCACCGGGCTGCTGTCATTGGGCTGCTGTCACTGGGCTGCTGTCACCGGGCTGCTGTCTATGGGCTGCTCTCACTGGGCTGCTGTCACCAGGCTACTGTCATTGGGCTGCTGTCACTGGGCTGCTGTCACTGGGCTACTGTCACCAGGCTACTGTCATTGGGCTGCTGTCACTGGGCTGCTGTCACCAGGCTACTGTCATTGGGCTGCTGTCACTGGGCTGCTGTCACTGGGCTGCTGTCATTGGGCTGCTGTCACTGGGCTGCTGTCACTGGGCTGCGGTCATTGGGCTGCTGTCACTGGGCTGCTGTCACCAGGCTACTGTCATTGGGCTACTGTCATTTGGCTGCTGTCACCAGGCTGCTGTCATTGGGCTGCTGTCATTGGATTGCTGTCATTGGGCTGCTGTCACTGGGCTGCTGTCATTTGGCTGCTGTCACCAGGCTGCTGTCATTGGGCTGCTGTCATTGGATTTCTGTCATTGGGCTGCTGTCATTGGGCTGCTGTCATTGGGCTGCTGTCACTGGGCTGCTGTCACCAGGCTACTGTCATTGGGCTGCTGTCACTGGGCTGCTGTCACCAGGCTACTGTCATTGGGCTGCTGTCACCGGGCTGCTGTCATTGGGCTGCTGTCATGTCACTGAGCTGCTGTCATTGTTCTGCTGTCACTGGGCTGCTGTCACCGGGCTGCTTCCCATTCTCTCTTCCCTTTATTCCTTCTGATGTGATGATGTTCTGCTGCTGGCAGCTTGGAGCTATTCAAAGCCATGGGCTAAGTTTTCCAGATGCCATTACAAGGAAGCATGCCAATGGCTCTAACCTGGGCATCAGCTTGCTTCTTATACCTGGGGGGGGGGGGGGGGGCATCAGGTCTTTGTACATAGCAAGATTTGCTGGGTGTTCCCTGCCTGACCTATAGGGCTTTTTTTTATTATTTACATATATTTTTTTTATATATTTTTATATTATTTAACATTTTATATCTTTTATATATCATTGCATATATTTTCTATATCTTGTACATTTTATATTATTATTACTATACAGGATTTATGTAGCGCTAACAGTTTAAGCAACGATTAATATTTTTTATATAATATTGTATTATTATTATTATTGGATATTATTATATATTATTGTATATTTTTTTTATCTTATTGTTATATATTATAAAACATTTTTTTTACCTTTTATATATTATTGGATATTTTTTCTATATCTTTGTATATGTTATTGAACATTTTTGTATTTTTTTAGATATTATTGTAGATATATTTATCTTATTTTTATATATTATTAAACATTTTAGATGTTTATATAATATTGTATATACATTTTTATTTTTGGATTAATATATATTATAAGTATTTTTAGATTTTTATATACATTTATTTTAAATGATTAAAGATTTTGTATTTTTATATATATTACTATTTTTAGAATTTTTATATCATTTTTATATTACCTATATATATATATATTTATTTTTCTTTATATTTTGCTCCTCATCATATAGGCTGCTGTGAATGAACTCAGTAATTACCAAAATACACTCATACATCAGTGTGTCTAATGCACTTATAATCATTCTGTCAATGGCGCAGTCTTTAACGTGTTAGCAGACCTCTTATTACACTTTAAAAGACTTGACTTGTGCTATTGATTAGACTTTTTGAATTTTTTTTTTTTTTTGTAACAGCAGTGCAGTCTGCTGGTTTACTATAAGTGAATGGCAGTTGTTATAACAGAGTTCTTTGTTATTTAATAAACATGACATATATTTGTAAATCTTCCTAGCTCTGTTTTGTACATAGTGTGTGTTTCTTCATTTGTAGGAAGTATTTGATAAGTTGGGTGATGATGTTGAAGGATCAGAGAAGCATAGCAGCTGCTCTGTAGAAATGTGGTCATCACCTCATCCTTTTTGTCCATCTGAAAATGAGCATCTGAAAAAACTTCTTGTAAAGTGCACACGTTTCCCCTTTGAAGGGCTGCTTGACAGGTTGTTGAAATGTTTGAGATGCCAGCACTGTGTGTTGTCAGGTAAATGGAATGAATGGCTTTCCATAGCTGTGAATTCACGTGCTCTTCCTCTGGGTTTAATTAGAAAAGATCAGAGGATACAGTTTATTATTTAACAGCATTAATGTAAAAAAAAAAAAAAAAAAAAATCAGTTATCTGATGAACGCAATGTGATGGAGATGGTCGGTTATAATCAATGGATTTTCCATGCTTGTGATCTGATGCTGATGTTGGTAATGTCATTCATTTGGGCTGATTTACTAAGGCTAAAATCAATTTGTATATTGTCGCAACCTGTAATGACCAATCAGAAATCTTGTTTCAGTGTTCTGACTGCTCTGGAAAGTGAATTTTGATTGCCCCTGGAAATTGTTCTTTGTGTGGCACTTTGGCTGGATTTATAAATAAAGACTATTGATGTCTCCTATAAAGCATGTTGGGTTATGTTCATTTTAAATTCCCCCCATACTCTTTATTGATAAGCTCTGATTATGATAGGAATTTATGACAAATCTTTTGTGTATAGTAATCTTTTAAATGACATCCATTCTTTCTAAGCTAAAACAGAGTCACCCAACAGATGAGAAAATATCAATCCACATCATTTATATTTAAGGCTTCATTATTTTACATTATGTTATTTTTATTTATTCTGCATCATTTATATTTAAGTCTTCATTATTTTACATTATGTTATTTTTATTTATTCTGCATCATTTATATTTAAGTCTTCATTATTTTACAATATGTTATTTTTATTTATTCCACGCCATTTATATTTAAGTCTTCATTATTTTACAATATGTTATTTTTATTTATTCTGCATCATTTATATTTAAGTCTTCATTATTTTACAATATGTTATTTTTATTTATTCCACACCATTTATATTTAAGTCTTCATTATTTTACAATATGTTATTTTTATTTATTCCACACCATTTATTTTTAAGTCTTCATTATTTTACAATATTTTATTTTTATTTTTTCCGCATCATTTATATTTAAGTCTTCATTATTTTACAATATGTTATTTTTATTTGTGCCGTATCATTTATATTTAAGTCTTCATTATTTTACAATATGTTATTTTTATTTATTCCGCATAATTTATATTTAAGTCTTCATTATTTTACAGTATGTTATTTTTTTTTTTAATTCCGCATCATTTATATTTAAGGCTTCATTATTTTACAATATGTTATTTTTATTTATTTCACATTTATATTTGTCTTCATTATTTTACAGTATGTTATTTTTATTTATTCCGCATTTATATTTAAGTCTTCATTATTTTATAATATGTTATTTTTATTTATTCCGCACCATTTATATTTAAGTCTTCATTATGTTACAATATGTTATTTTTATTTATTGCTCTATGCATTTATTGTTTGTGGTTTTGAGCTGGACTTGATGCCATTGTTCATGTTTGCTGTTTTCTGTAAGGACATTGATTATTTCCCAATATTTTATGACGCGATAAAATACTGTCTAATATACTGCAAAGTTCCAGCAATAAATGTGAGTTTTGGCATACAATGTGCTCCATCAAGCTAGCAGATCATTTATTCAGTAGGTATTGTGAGTATATGGCAATGTAATTCATTACTGAGCCTATCTGGCAGGATAACCCTCTGCATTCTTTCCCCACTCACGCCTGTATTGTTTATGGTCCAAGTGGAGTGTCATTGTTTTATTGTGTTGACTTAGTGACTGTAGCAAGGAATAAGCTACTGCAATCACTGTATATATAGATAACAAATACACACAGGCTGTTGGAATCACTGTCTCTCATTACCATAATGCTTCAGTAATGCCGTGAGCGCTATTTATTTGTAAGGACATCGAACATGTCTTTTCCGAATTTGTCGATCCCGATCAAACGTTCTCTTTAACCATTTAGCATGCTGCTCTTGGGTATATTATCACAAGCTGACATCGTCTTTATTGCTATCATTTTTTTGTGCCTTAGATTCTGCAGTTTTCTCTAAGATTTGTTATTTTTCAAAACCCATCTGTGACCTTCACTGACTGCATTGTAAAGTTTTAAGGCCTCTTTAACTACTTAGTAAAAACCTTCTGCAAACTCACTTTGTATAGTGTAGTGTGCAATTTTAGATTTCATGTTATTAAATAGGTATTTATTGTTACTTGGCTTGCAGTATCTATTTATTTTAGGGCAATGGTGAGTTCGTTTTTGCTTATCTAATCAGGTGTAATAATATTAAGAGGTATCTATCTGTAAATTCTGCACCAAAATTTAATTAGCCAACACAATTACAATTTCTTGAATCGAATGAACAGAATTCTGTGCTTTTATATTGCTGAACATGCCCAGCAGGGACATATGGGCCTAGTTAATAGGTCACGCACTGAGTAATAATGTGTGCAAGATATCGGAACCCGCAGCTACCAATTGGATTTCAATCTGCTGAAGCTAGAGGAGTAAGTGATGCATTTTGATTGGTTGCAAAGGTTTGCCAAATTTAGCACATTGCTTTCTGTCTTAAGATTTAGGCCTGATAGTATCATATGGACACATACGCTATATTGACAAAAGTATTGGGATGCCTGCCTTTACACGCACATGAACTTTAAAGGCATACCAGTCTTAGTCCGTAGGGTTCAATATTGAGTTGGCCCACCCTTTGCAGCTATAACAGCTTCAACTCTTCTGGGAAGGCTATCCACAAGGTTTAGGAGTGTGTCTATGGGAATGTTTGACCATTCTTCCAGAAGCACATTTGTGAGGTCAGGCACCGATGTTGGATGAGAAGGTCTGGCTCACAGTCTTCGCTCTAATTTATCCCAAAAGTGTTCTATTGGGTTGAGGTCAGGACCCTGTGCAGGCCAGTCAAGTTCCTCCACCCCGAACTTGCTTATCCATGTCTTTATAAACTTTGTTTTGTGCACTGGTCCAAATTATTTAGTGGAGGGGGCATTATGGTGTGGGGTTGTTTTTCAGGGCTTGGGCCTGGCCAGTGAAGGGAACTCTTAAGGTGTCAGCAAACCAAGACATTTTGGACAATTTCATGCTCCCAACTTTGTGGGAACGGTTTGGGGATGGCCCCTTCCTGTTCCAACATGACTGAGCACCAGTGCACAAAGCAAGGTCCATAAAGACATGGATGAGCGCGTTTGGGGTGGAGGAACTTGAGTGGCCTGCACAGAGTCCTGACCTTCACAGAGTCCAGAGTCCTGAATTAGAGTGGAGACTGCGAGCCAGGCCTTCTAGTCCAACATCAGTGCTTGACCTCACAAATGTGCTTCTGGAAGAATGGTTGAACATTCCCATAGACACACTCCTAAACCTTGTGGACAACCTTTCCAGAAGAGTTGAAGCTGTTATAGCTGCAAAGGGTGGGCCAACTCAATACTGAACCCTACAGACTAAGACTGGGATGCCAATAAAGTTCATGTGCCTGAAAATGCAGGCACCCCAATACTTTTGACACTATAGTGTATACATAGGGTTTTATTGTCAGCGTGTTATCTTAAAGGGTATTTTCAGTGATGCGCAAAATAAAATAACCAGCAACAGCCAGTTGGATTTTGCTTTACTCATATTAACTATTTACTAAAAGATGTATTCTGTATCATGTTGAATACATTTGAATGGATGCATGGATGCACACTCCTATTCATTAGATTCTTCTTCATATTTTGTCATATTTGTACATAAGACATAACTGATTTGAATATTTATGGCATTATGTTTAGGAGTCTTGCAGTGGAAATGTTGCAGGAAATTTGGTAATTTTCAGTACTATGTAGGGTCATTTGCAGTTGGGTCTAGTGGTCTATAAATGGTCTAGAAAGAATTATTCTTCATGTGCCAGCCAGATGGTTGTGTAACTTTTCTTATGGCCATTGTATCTATATAATGCTTGTCAGTTGCACATATAAACATCAAAGGGGTAAAAATCACTTTAAAGTGAAACAATAATGATCTTGGGGCAGTTTTATTTTAGCTTTTTAAATACATTATAAACCTAAGAGACAAAGCCACACTCTATAAAAGTCACACCATGAAGTTTAGCCAAAGTAGTTGGCTTTCATCACAGTCCACTCCCTAAACCACAACCCTCTGATACATTTCATCCCATTTAGGCTTTTTCGTAGAGGTAACCTCTACAAATAACCCCATTCGGAGTGAAATGCGTCAGCCAGAAGTGCCTTAGGGCGGGGACTGTGTTGGAAGCCAACTACATCAATTAAACTTTATGGTGTGACTTTTATGGAGTGAGGCTTTGTCTCTTGATTTTGCTTTATATTCTGAGCAGGGTGAGCTTTTAAAAGCCACCACCTAGAGCACTTGTGGACCTGGGTAACTGGGACTTGGATTGGTACTTCTTTACGATCCAAACTGTGGCCCCTGGGCTAGATGTGGCCCTTTGATTGCCTTCATCCGGGCCAATAAGTCACTTTTTCTCCCACTGATATTTGGAACTATTCCTCTCACTGACACCAACAATGAGGTACAATTTCTTCCATGGGCACCAATAGTGGGGCATTAATCCTCACACTGACACCAACAATGGGGCATTATTCCCCCCACTGAAAATAATGATGGGGTATATTTCCTGCCACAGATATAAAATATTCAGCATTATTCCTCCCACTAATACCACTAATAGGGTATTATTCCTTCTACTGACCATAGGTGCTATGTAATTTATTTACACCCACTGGCCACCAAGCCTAAAACATTGTCTACTCCCAATAACACTGGGGTATTTTCTACTCCTGCTGCCTATAGTTCCGCCCCACTAAAATCTAAAGGACAGTAAACTGGTCATTTAGTGTTAAGTAATCTATTCATATAGTATTACCTATAGCGTTTGCTTAAAACAATCCTGGAGAGATAAATAATAATAAAAACCAGTTCTATGCTGTTTAAAAATTATTCAACAGTTGTTAAAGTGCATATAAGGTGTAAAAAAAACCCTGTGATCAATTATAGGTGATATATGAAGAAAATATTCAAATAATACACTTTTAAAATTATATATAAATTCAGAGAATAATAACGGGAAAAAACACAAGTTCATAAACGGTGTATGAGGTACATGGATACTCTCACAAATTTTCCATACAGTTCATGTGCAAAAAAATGTGACTTCTTATGATGAAAGTTCAATTAAATAAATATAGTGCACAGTGAATAGTGCTTGGTGATAGGTTTTCCAATCAATCTCTGGTGTCACTCCTTATACTTCACCGTGACAAATAGAAGAATTTCTCACTCACCAGATCAATTGGGTCCTATGTGCCTTACGGCACTAAGACCATAAGAGCTTTGGTGACCCCCCAGGGCCGGGATATGTTCCCTCCAGATGGATAACTCCTCCTGTAGCAACGCTCCTCCTGCTATCCTCCTCCGGCCAAGGATGTATTTAAAAGAAGGGGAAGGTCCAGATAGTGCAGTAACGTTTTTCAAAAAGGTAATTTTATTGCACAATATCCAAACAAGCCATTTACAGGGTCCAAATGTAAGTAAAAAAGGATAAAACGCCGTCACATATACGGCTACGGTGTGGAGAGCGGTACTTCCGGCTTGCGTTCCACCCAGCTCATGTGACATCACAACGTGCGTTCCCACTAACGCGTTTCGTCATTGGCTAGACGTCCTCCCATTGCGCTATTGTATTCTGACTGTGGGAAGTTTCCCTCGAAATCAGAATATATTGATCAATGTTGGTGGCCATAACCACCAGCAGTGATTGCAGGTAAAAAACCCAACCAATAGATCAAACTCAGTACAACCAGCCTGTCCATAGATCAATCGAAATTCCTCTGGTTCCTGCAGAACCTGCTAAATTTCGATCCGTTTATGACCAGCTTTATCTAGCAAGGCGGACAAGTGCAGACGTTGAATACCAGGATGAAAATTTGAGACCTAAAGCAAACCAGTTAGAATCCATTCTGTTAAAGTCAAAGCAGTAAAATATGGATTGCTTGTTATAGGTTAGTGCAGTGATGGTGAACTTTGGCACCCCAGATGTTTTGGAATTACATTTCCCATGATGTTCATGCACTATGCAGTGTCATTGAGCATCATGGGAAATGTAGTTCCAAAACATCTGGGGTACCAAGGTTTGCCATCACTGGGTTAGTGCATTTATGAATTAGCTATAAAGAACAGAACTCTTTATTGAATACAACCAATATTCTTCATTGGGGGGCACGGGGAGGGGAAGGCTTTGGGCAGTTTTGTTCAGGATTTACATATAAGAGAGCCTTGGGCACACAGACTAATGATGAGGCCCACATTGCTGTGCATAGAAAAGAGTTTCATCCTGATTGATCTGAAATAATTTCAATGCAATAAAATGATTTCACTGTAATTCAAGTCACACAGAAAAATGTGCGAAACAGGGATATGCAAATGCACAAAAAAGCCTCTAAATTGCCTGGCTACGCTCTTGCTAAGTGTGAATAGGGGCTAAATACCTTAGATTGTACGCTCCTTGAGGGCAAGGACTGATGTGAAAGTGTAATGTATATGTAAAGCGCTGCGTAAATTGACAGCGCTATATGAGTAACTGAAATAAATACGGTAACCCATAGCAACCAATTAATATTTACCCTTTTAAGTCATCCTAGTACAACATGAATTCTGATTGGTTGTCGCGTGTTACTGCAATGAAAAATTAGCACTAGAAAAAAAGAACTCTGGTTTATTTTATCGAATGGCTCTTCTGAAAAGCCCACACAGTTATGACATTAACCTAAACTAAACCAAAACCCTTTAATTGTTTCCAAGATTTCTTTTGGCTTTGCAAACCAAAATTAGAACCCTATAGCCGCATACACGGCTGTTAAATGAGGGGAAGGATCTCATTCTGCCAGAAAATCACATCGATCGCTTTTACTTCTATATAATGTCTTGCAAGTGGCCTCATTACAGCGCAGCTTTGCAAACTGGCAGTTATGCAGGAAGAGACACAAATTCTCTAAACGTTATATAAATAGAAAGTTCAAAGGTCTCCGTGTGGCTGTCAGAGACCAGAGAAAGGCATCTGCAGGCCAGGTTTCTGCGCTGTCTGCGTGTGAGAAAACACTACACACCACAGCAGCAGCCTGCACTTTAACCATATTTCCTCCAACTAAAGGGGGGGATTCTCCCTGCTACACAAAGGTGGACTGTTTCAGTTCCAGCTAATGCTACATACCATGGCAGTCCATAGAACAGGCTACAGTAGCTTTGGAATAACTGGCTCACCCAATCTGTTTTTATTATAAATAGTGCTATGTTCCAAATTCATTCTCTGCATTATTAATCAGATAACTAATACTTTTTTCTGTAGAAGTAAAACCTTAACTGATGACGATTGTCAGAATCATTTTTCTATAGACAGACAGCATTATGCTACAAGGGAATAAACTCAGAATGAACAGACTACATGGAGATTAATAAAGCAGCACATTCCTCTGATTCCCTTTCGACACATAAACCGTTGTCTCTCTATTGCTTTGCTTTTTCCCATGTAGTAGTCTTTGGACAGGCTAGTGGGATATAAGACCAGTGATTGATCTATAAACACTGAAAATGAGAAGGAATGAATGAAACACAGTATATATTATACAATTTATCAAGAGTTTTTTTTTTCTTTTTTTTTAAATATTTTTATGGAAGAACAACAGCATGTACAATATATATAACAGTACAACAAGGTAATATCTAGGATGTATGTTTTACAGTGAAACCATTAAGCATTTTAGACTATATGGTTCCAAAGAGTCACATATATGCAATGGCATAAACAATGTGAACCAGGGGTAGGGGGAAGGTGGGTGGCATGGGGAAAGAGGGGTTGACCCTTCTCGCATGGGACGGGAGGAGAACCTCAACCATCAATAATCCAGGTGACTCTGTACTGGCCAGAAAGTGTGTTACATGTCATAATAATGATTTGGGGGTGCTAAGGGGGAATAGAATGGATAATGGGGGGTAACGGACTAGAATTCGTCCATGAGAGTCAGTTTCGGGTGAGGAGAGGAGAACTGTGCGATGTTCCCTTGAGAACAATGAGTTCACATAAGTGCCTTAGACCTTCAATCTTCCCAACGTGTTTGCAATTGAGGCTTGCAGATACCATTCTGTATTTTGGAAAGATGTCATCAAAGTTTTTCTTTCAGCTTTCTCTTTTGAGTGGAGCTTCTCTTTAATCTCTTGCCGACCACCCACCGTAGTACTAATGTGGCAGGGCGGCTCGGCTGCGCAAAATCATGTGGTACTACGTGATTTTGTGCACAAGGTTTCGGCGACGCGCTCCCGATGTGTTTAGACACAGCGGGAGGCGGGCCACAGGAGGAGCGGCGGCGATCGCCACCTTCCTCCCACGATCATCAGGTAAACTGACAGAAGACCCACCTGCCAAAGCAGGCGAGTCTTCTGTCAGACAGGCAGGGAGAGATCAGGAGCTTTTGCGCAAACCAATTAAAATACACTTTTTGTACAGGGGAGCAAGTTTGCACATTTTCTCCTTTGCGTTAAAGCGTAAATATTTTTGGGGCTGTCTCTGCCAATTCGATGTTCAGGTGTTCATGTCCAGGCAATTAAAGGTACTGTGTGGCCTTGAGAGGTGACTACTCTTTGGCTTCTGGCTCACTTTGCTTTGTGTGACCCTATGACAGGTTTGCTGTAAGAAGCTTTTACTTTGAGAATATGATATATAAATATACAGAAAAGATCAGTCTTACTTTTCTTAGCAGTCTATAAAAACCCTATTTTGTTCAAAGCACGTCATAATATTATGTATTGAACTACAATAGAATCTGAGCCAAGCCCTCATTAATTCCTAGATAAACATTGGCCTAGTTGAATGTGTATTGTATGTGTTCATTCCATTATTCATTCTAACATTTACAGCTTCCCACACTCAGTCACGAAATGGAAGCACAGTTATATAGCGCAGTAGGTGCAAAATGTACTCTGCACTTGGATATTTAAAACAACACTGTTGTTAATATTTGTCTTCCTGGCAATGTGCAATGAACACAAGACTGATGTTGAGGGAAAGATGCACAGATATTTTGTTCGAACATTTTTTTTTTTAAATTAACCTGGATTCAGGCGGGTCAAGCATTTGGGTGTTCATTCCTTTCATTGCCTAGAATACGAATTCATTTTGGCTTTTAAAATGAACGATTAAGTGCAAATGCACCTAGTGTTAAGGCGCATTTAGGCACGTCAGGTGTTTTTTCTGGCCAAGCGCTCCTCCTGAACGTGATTTTGGGTCTTCAGCTTTCTGCCCCTAAACTCTTCTTCCTCTAAACCAGTGTTTATTCTACCTCTTTTTGTTCAAAGTACTCTTTAAATTATGCATAATCTCAAGGCACCCCATTCTATAATGTGAAAAACTAAACTAAATAGTTTTACATAACACAGCAACATCAACACACATAGGACAAAACATTAAAGGAGACATCTTCTGCCAAAGCGAATACACCTTTTCACATTGGTACTGACTAGAATTCCAATGTTTTTTTTATCCCTCACTCAGCTAATAAAACCCCAGATGCTGTGCAAGTGCCCAATTCCTCCTTATCAACTGATGGCACCAATGGTTGGTAGGATGCTGACGGCTGGAAGGTTGTAATGGTGCACAATAAAAACCTGTGGTTTTGTGTAACTAAAAAGCAGGCTTCATTAACTCGCTGCTTGTATACAATTTTGGGCAAATTTTTGTAATTTTTCCAAGACACCCCTGAAGAAATCAGAAGGCATCCCAGGGTGCCTGGGCACCCTTGTTGAAAAAGGCTTCTCTAAATGCCCATGTGTACATAGACTAACTGTACAGAGGAATTTATGGACAGAAAAAAAGTCAAAAACCTGTACAATAGGCTTATTTTTAGCTGCAGTGTGCATTAGACCTCAAACTAGCACTATTTCAAATAATGGCTCACTTGTGTACATACAGTGATGTGCAATAAAAATCTTACACTAAAAAGCATATTTGTGAATAGGTTCTTGATAAATGTTTTCAATGATCAGTGGAGAGTCTAGGAAGGAGAAGTGTCCCACTCCTTTTTTTACAGGTAGTCAAGATTTTGGTATGATTTCAGCTGCCCATATCTCTAGATCTACTTACCACGTTGAAATGCTGTTTTTAGTGTGTTCACCTCTGTTTATGTATGTCATCAACATATGGATATGTCCTCAACATATGGGTATTGTTGTCAAGGTTTGTCAAACAGAATGGGTTTTTTTTACTAAAGGGAAAAAGACTGTGCACTGTGCAAAGTGCAGTTGCACGCTACAAGTGCAGTTCCTCCAGATCTTAGTACCGTAAGTGAGGAGAAACTCTGCTGACGTTCCATCATCCAATCATGTGCAAGCAAAATGCTGTTTTTTTTAATTTTCCTTACACGTGATTGGGTATTCTTTGCAAGTGAAGCCTTACCTCATATACTGAGCCCTGGAGCAACTGCAGTTGCAGAGGGTAACTGCACTTTGCGAAGTGCACAGTCTACTTGGCTTTAGAAAATTAACCCAAATGTGTCATTATGAGAAGTTCATTAACCTTCTTAGCGGTATTCCCGAGCGTGGCTCGGGGGTTAAATTTCAGAGCCAAAAGCGGTAACCCCAAGCCACACTCGGGGTACCGCCAGAAGCATCGCTGGATCCTGAAAGCGGGGTTACTTACCTTGTCACCAGGATCCAGCGATGTATCCCGACGGTGTCTAGCGGCGGATCTTCATCCCGATCCTCTCCGTGCCCCGGCTTCCATCTCCTGCGACGTGACGTTCGCAGGGGGATGGAACCGGGGGAATATATATATATATATATATATATATAATATATATATATATATACAGTATATATATATATATGTATACATACTTTAACTTTTTTATAGTTTTTTATTATATTATAATTTATGATTTTGTGTTTCAAACTTTATCATACCCGATATGTTATAAAGAAGAACACACAGTAAAATAAAATCATATGTAAAAAGTTGGTTTGGGCTGCTCATTCTTAAGAATTACATGCAAAATAATGGTACCGCTTTCAGCACCTAAAATCCGAAAGAATTATACCGCCAGGGAGGTTAAACTGATACAATGGTAGCAAAACAGATCCTGTGTGTGAGCAAATATGGCTGCCCCCTGTGTGCATTGACCAATACAAACTCTACAAATGAAAAAAAAATAGGGTTTATAAAATATTAGCACTCACTGTTTTAATTTGAAAGACTATAGTTTCTCTTTAAAGGTGTACTGCTAAAAAACCTTGGTACTAGCTGCCTGAAATACTTCCAGAAGCTGGAGCTTCAAGAGTCAAAAGTTTAAACCTAGGATGCCTTTCATATTTAGAATTGCTTCCATTTGTACAGCCTTCTGGAAAAAACAAAGGCCCTACACCAAAGATATGACTGCTCTGTTTTGTACCAAAGTCATTTTCATTACAGATCATCCTTCAAGCTAGTGCTTGCCATCAGTTTTATTCAAAGAGAGAAACTCTGTCTTACACATCATTTTCCATTGACACTTTCACTTTGACAGATCATTGCTATTATTGCAGAGGC
The DNA here is from genome assembly GCF_965119305.1 of Pelophylax lessonae. Classification (NCBI taxonomy): domain Eukaryota; kingdom Metazoa; phylum Chordata; class Amphibia; order Anura; family Ranidae; genus Pelophylax; species Pelophylax lessonae. Next base: position 139,417,274 of record NC_138774.1, read on the forward strand.
CTTCTTCTTGCCACATTTAACTTGTCATAACATACATGTGTGCATACTTTGAACTTTGAACCACAAAACCAGCCTTGGTCCTATTAAGTCCTGCACACAAAACACTGCACACAATGAATGTAGGGGGTTAGTGTACCAGTGCACATAAAAATACATCATATCATGATTAATAAAAACAATCACTTAAGATTTACAGTTATAAATTACAAGGGTTGTTTTGCCTGCTGGTTTTGTGAATCGAATCGTCACCTTTATTAAACACAGCATGTCAGAGATAAGTGGGAATCAAGACAAAAGGTTCCTTTTAAGATTTTTTTTCAAGTTATGGTAGTCAGTGCTGTAAGTCACCATAAGATAGTAGAGAAAATGGACACACACAAACATTTTTCATGTAATAGGCACAGAACTTCATAATATCTGCTCTCCTGATGTTAGTAAAAGTGCTCTTAGTTTTAAGACAATATCTTACTTTTCCATAGACCAAGTTCCTCTTTATATCACATGTATTTATGATAATCCATGTACAATGGCGCAAGACCATTAGTGAAGACACCCTGATTAATCCGTGTACAATGGCACAAGACCATAAGTGAAGACACCCTGATTAATCCGTGTACAATGGCACAAGACCATTAGTGAAGACACCCTGATTACTATCATATTGCACTCCAAGAGTCCCTAACCTGAGGTCAGTTTGATGTGCAATCATTGAGTTTAAGGCCTCATGTACACTGCTACTTGTAAGTGGACGTTTAGGAGCAGTTGGGCGTTTTTTTCACAAGCCTCTGAACCCTCCTCTGTGTTATCTTATCTGTCCATGTACCCTTAGTCGTTTACAGTCATTTAGAGGCAGTTGAGTTCAGTGTCGTTTTTTGGAATGCAATTATTTGCGTTCAGGATGTTCAGAACGTGTGTTTACCGGCGTTTCAAGCGCAAAACGCGACCGAACGCGATCACCCGCGTTTGGCACTTGCGTTTTTACTGTTTAAAGGGGAATGATTTTTTGACCTTTAAAAACTGATCTGAGCGCAAACGCCCGCTAAATGCCGCTAAACGCGGCATCCAAACGCGACACAAGGGACGTTTTAAACATCCTTTACATAGCTGTTAAATTCCAGCGTTCAAAGGACTTTTTAAAACGTCCCGTGTACATGTAGCCTTACTAGGAAACTGGCACTTCATAAACTGTTCATGGCTTTTGCAGATCTTTGTTGGTTCATCAACATCATGTTCAACTCTCTTTTGGTTCATCAACATCATGTGTGTCCTCACTAACAGTAGAAAGTAATGAGAGGTGTAAGGGGTTGTACCATTTTTAGTAGAAGTCAACGTGGATTACTAGAGCATCCTGGGTCTAAGGGTTTGTGGGACACTCCAGAATATGGCAAAAAAGAGATGCATGCACTAACATTCTGATAAAAGTTTTTTGGGGTGCAGATGTTAAAAAAAACTAATAAAATAGTAATCCGGCTAAGAGATTTCCATGAAGACTAATCGAAAAAAAGATGGTCTTCTAAGCTGGCCATACATGCCTTGGATTTCAGCTGACTTCTTCTGATTTTAAAGAAATTGGAGCCATGCTTGGCACTGTTGATACCACCTGGTTCGAAAAAAAAAAATGATGAAAAAATAAACTGAGTCAGTTGGAAAATTATTGGCCGAATAGTGACTGTATCCTCTCAGATGTATTCACTGTTCGGGTATTCAGGGAGCTGGGAATGTCACAGCTGTTTTATATATAATACCCGCCATGGGGATTAATCCATCTATGTTGTTTAGCATAAATGGGGAAGAGAAGAGAAATCTATGCATTACTAGCCTAGGCCTACAAATAAAGACTTTCCCACATAAGGGGCTTCATTTAAAATTCTACAAAGAAAAAAAAATTCCTGACAGATGCCATTTTGGCGTGCCAGCATCCTAATTAATTGCAATAATCTGCAAGTGAAGCAGTACTGTGATTGTTGTCACCTGCTTAGAAACTGCATTCAGTTCAGCTTACTTAATTATTTAAATTAGAAAATAATCATCTTCTGTTTAGTAAAGGCAGGTGAGAACTGTTTTTTTACTTAAGACCTTACATTTTTTATTAATAGTCAACAATAATGCTTTTGATGTTTATGTATGACTTCAAGTCATATACGTTACCATAATCACATTTTGAAATGACTAGAAACCCAGCAATGTACATAAACCTAATTTAGTAATATACCCACCCATTATGTATATATTGTTTTATTTATTTCCAATATTCATAAAATGCTGACATATTACAGAGTACAGGGAACCATTCATATTATTGTCTGTCCCCTGAAGGAGTCCACAATGTAATGATTGATGTGTATGTATAGAAAATATAATTTTTTTTTAACTGAGATTCCCTCATCAATGAATACAAATTTATGTTATCTTTTCATGTGTTTTTTTTTTATATTTGGATGGAACAATCGTGTTGGCTTTTACACTGGCAGTGAGGTTGCATTACGTTTTTATATCAAAATATATCCTATCTCTTAAAAAAAAAAAAAAGAAGCTTATTCAGTAGCATAAATGTCAACTTAAAGTTTCCAATGGCAGCGAGCCAGAATTCACATTTAAGGCTAGGTTCACACTGTTTGTGCGATAGAACACGTGTATTTTTGCACATCACGTGTAGGGCAGCCTATTAAATTCAGTGTATTGCCTTATGCACAAATGAAGTCCCAGACCCTTTTGCAAAATTGCATCACACCCAACCACCTGGTACTTCAGCATGAAAATGCACGCATTAGCACAGAGTCTCTTAACCCGGGTTCCGTGGAACGCTAGGGTTCCTCCAGAGGTTGCTAGTGGTTCCTTGACCAATAAGCAATTTCTGCCTCTCAAATGAGTAACCGCTGACACCAATGACCTTTTTAGCTATCTGTAAGGGGTAGTTGTTCTTCCCAATGACCACAAATGCAAGGAGCATTCTTCACATTGACCATCACGTTATTGTACTGTGAGCTGTAAATATAATAATTATTCCCTGAAGAGTTCACAGAAGGCAAAAGGCTATTTCAAGGGTTCCTCCATGTTAAAAAGGTTGAGAAAGACTGCATTAGCAGATGTGTCAGAGTGCCATTGACAATTAATGGCATCGCCAAGTGTCTGCTTAAGGTCAGTGCATTTGGGTGTGTCAGGAAAGCGTGTGATTTTGTGTGCGTTCCCAACATGCACAAAGTGTGGACCTAGCCTAAGGCTTTGTACATACGGTCATACACAAGCCAAGAGCTGTGTTTGTCTGCATAGGGAAATTGAAGTGTTCGGACACAGCATGATACAGTCAGACACAGCCGTTGCTCCCAATATGACATCTGTGCAGGTGAGGGTGCATGTCCCCTACCCACACTGTCTGCACCTGTACAGGTGCTGCGTCCCACTTGACATGAATGGGACTTCCTGTAGGAGGATGCATGAAACACCTGTGCATTTCTGTGCAGTCACACACGGCCCTTGCACGGGCTTAAGTTATCCCCGTGTGAATGAGGCTTAACCAGACTGACTTCTTCAAAGTAAAAAAGGGTTGCTATAGATTGCCTAATGGGCCTATATAATCAATCATTTTTGGAAGTTACAATAAAACTTGTGTTGTGCTAGAATTGAAGCATATGCAATAAGGCTCCATTCACACCTATTCAGTTTGCTTTTGAGCATTTCTGCAGTGCCTTTTGCTGTGATTTCTGTGTTTTTTTTACCACGATTTTGCCACGTGTTGTGTTTTTTAAGCTTTTTTGGGAAATTTTGTTGTTGGGCAGATTTAAAAAAGGAAATCGCTGCAAAATCTCAGTAAAAACGCACTACATGCTTTTCTGCAGCTTCTCCATTGAAGTCTATTGAACCAAAAAAAGCAAAAAAGCACCGTTTTTCACTTAAAAACGTCCCTGACCCTTTCCAAAACGCAGAGGCACAAAAATGCATTGATGTGAACGTGTTCCATAGGAACCCATGTTAGAAAAAATGTCTTGCATTTCTACAAAAAGCAATTCAAAAAACGCATTGGTATGAATGGGGCGTTAAGAGAAGTGGAATGGCTTCTTCCGCTCCTCATAAATATTTTCTTGTATTTATTTATTTTTTCCCTCAAGAAAATTGTTTTATATAGTTGCTTTTAAAGTCTCACAAATTATATCTTTTTTAAAAAAAAATCTAAGGTTGGGTTAATAATATTATTATTATTATAATACAGGATTTAAATTACGCCAGCAGTTTACGCAGCACTTTACAACATTCAGTCTTCTGTGTTGGGGATATCTATGTTTATCTAAGCCTAAAACCAGCCAAAAACTTTTTTTTTTTTTTTTCATTTTGGCTAGAACACATAAGGATTGAGCAAGAAAAGATTAAAAAAAAATCTGTCCAATGCGGACACAGATAAAGAGAGACTTTTTTTTTTAGAGCAGTAATGAGTTTTTTTTTCTTGTTACAGGGACAGTAAGCAGAGGAAAAGCCCCCCCAATGGTGTCAGTGACACCATCAGAAATTGTAATTCTTCCATTCTAATGCTAAAACAAATAGCTGGAGTTAGAACATCTGTCAAATTGGACATCTGTCAAAAGGAACATCTGTCAAATTGTTGCCTATATCCCTGCTGGGCAGATTGACCCTCTTTATTTGTTCAAGTGACCATTGTCAATGACAGAGAAACTGATAGAAAATTCAAAATGTTATGGTTGTCGCTAGAATAGGAGTTGAGGAAAATCTTCCAATGGATACACCTGTTCAGGTAAAACCTTAGATTGTAAGCTCCTTAGGGTCCTTTCACACGAACGATCCGATCAGATCCGCCTGTTAGTTTTTTAGGCGGATCTGATCTAATCCTCCATGCATCGCTATGGGGCAGCAGATGTCAGCGGAGACATCTCCGCTGACATCCGCTGCTATCCGATCCGATCCTGTCCATGAAATCCAGACGGATGGAAACCCTATTTATGATTTAACCATTTTCTACTCTATTAAAAAAAAAAAAAAACATTTTTGGCTATAGATGTGTTTTAAAGCTGAACTTCAGGGAAATTTCTGTTATGTTTAAAAAAAATAATGAAATGTATTTTGCATAGCTCTAGCCAGAATCTACTTTGATGTTGGCCTCCATGTACAGAACTAATCAGGGAAGGGATGGGTTAGCACTTTAATTAGGGCTTTGCTGCATTGCACAGCTGTGTTAATCTAACAGTGTGAACATATGTGAGTAGGAACAGAGAGTGACCTGTATGCTGCTGTTCCTTTATTGTCCAATTACAGGCTGGGGTGGACTGTGGACTAGACTAGGCTCTATTCCTTAGCTTCCATGTTGCCTGCAGGGCCATCTGATAGCAGAAGATAAATAATAAACAAGGCTGGACAGAATTACCAATTCTTTGGTAAAATGTTTCACATATACTGTATGTACTTAAATGCACTCAGCTGTTTGCTTAGAATTGGGTATTAAAGGCCATATATGGGAAAAAATATTCCATTATCACACACCCCCTGCACCCTAAAAAGTGCTCAAATCCGTGGTCACGTGGTCCCTCCATGGAGCCTCTTCTCTTGTTGCTGTGCGATGGTCTCAATTTTCTGACTGGTCTCATTACTGCCCCCTGTTGAGTCACAGCACCAGTCCTTTAGGACTAAAGGGCCCCTTCAAGGACCCAAATGATGGACAACCACATCAACCAATAAGCATTGACCAGGTCACCAAGAAGAGATGTGGGCACTACAAGAAGGACCTTCACACTCTGCAGGGGAGTATTTTTTTAAGTATTTGAGGTTTTTAACATTTCACTTTAAAAAAAAGTTGTACTTTTTAAAATATAGAACTTAATGCACCAGACCTATGATTTTAAGTTTATGGGTTTTGCACTGATTTAATTTGTTAAAACAATGATCTTGAAGAAACAAGAATGCTTTTTCAGATAGTCCTAAAGTATAACTAAATGCAACTTTTTTTAGTTTTGGATAGCGGAGCGGGAATAGAACCCATATTAGTGTTTTTTGCTGTCTGTGCCCTTATTTCAATGATTCGTTATCATTGAAAGAGAAAGTAAAGAAATATCCCAAAATTTGAGTTGTCCTTAGAAAAGTAATAGAGGGGAAATCTTCTAATGGGGACACTAGTTCTGGTGACCTGGGGGTACTCAAGGCATTCCCTTAATTTGCAGGGATTTCCTCTCACTTCCTGTTTCGCTATTGGACAGGAAGTGAAGGGAAATCACCAAAATTGGACACAGATGACAAAAAAAAAAAAAAAAATCTGATCTCCCTTGCTCTATCAAAAAAAAAAAAAATTGTCAATAGTTCTACTTTAAAGTTCCCGCTTGCACAAAGAAATTATCTGGCATAGTAAAAAATCATGAATTGTTAACACAAGAAATGAAATGAAATGAAGTATTAATCTCTTTACTTCGAGAAAAGACCTGAAATAAATAGAAATCCAAAGAAATCCATAGCCTGGGTAGACCTGTGTTACTGTTTAGTGTATATACAATTTACTGCTCCGAAATTGCTCTAAGCATTGTACTTTACTAGTATCTGTCAATTAATGAGGGCTAAAGCAAACAGCAGGCATGGCCAAATCTGGAAAGTTTCACATTGTTATCAGCCAAGCAAACTGCCATCTTGGCCTCAGTCTTCAACTGCTATGATGCTGCACATGTGATCAGATTTGACACCAGTGCATGTGCCGGAAATGTAACGTTTTTTTTAAACTGTTAAATCTATGGGTTTACTTCCGCTTTAAGCCTAATACTCACTAGTAGTTTTTTTGTATTCAGCCCAGCAGGGACTTGATCTGCAAAAAAGGCTGCCATTGGGCCCCTTTTTGTTCCCTTATCTGTCAGCTACTCTCGATTATTGGGATGAGGTATTTTTTTCATGCACATACAGGATAGGGATATATATGGTGGATGCATGCCCGGATATTGACATTCCCTGAATGGATCTTCAGACATAGTTTCTGTTAAAGGTCTCAAATGACATATGTAAATTAAGACATACTTACAGCTTGGTCTTGATAAAGCTAAGGTTTGCCAAACGCGTTGACCTACTGGATGTGATATCATTTACCACTGGAACTACTTCATCTCATGGTGTCATCGTGGGTTGCGCAGGATCACCCAATCCTCCTCTCTAGTAGAGGGTGCCCTTTGTTCCAGTGTTGTATACGTCCTGTTGCATGTTGCTTTTATACTGTGTATTATGTGATGTATGTTTATGTACACTTGCTCTGGATGTTATTATATGTCACATTTATTATAGATATTGTCTCTCTTTTAAAAAAAAATATGTATGTGAATAAAGGTTACAATTTTATACAATTTTTGGTCTCAATACATTGCCAGTAAAGTCCTCCTAGACAGGCAGAACTGGGGTTCTGCACATTTTTGTGTATTCATTGTACTTGGATGTGGCAGATAGTAGAGACTCACTTTTATATCACTATTATTAATCAGATGGATAAATTGCAGCAATGTGTGCACTGCTGAAGAGTGGGGCATGAATACCCCTCTCCTCTGCATCGATCATACCACAGGAAAGTCGTACTTTGAAGAGCGTAGAGGAAGCTGGACCCCACTTGCCTGCAGTGCACACAGTGCGCCAGGTTTCCTGTCTAATAACACATAGATGTTAGTAGGGGGGCTTATGGGCAGGATTGTCTTGTATGACTTTTTTCAGCCAATAGGAAGACTGCCATTGGTCTAGGACTGTTATACAGAACTTTTAATGATTGTATGTAATATATACTTTTTTCTAATACAGAATATTATTTGCTGAAGTATACAATATTTCAAAAAGATACAATTATACAATTTCAATTAACAACAAAACATCTTTTCCTGCCTTGTACAATAACACATTTTGAGTGTGATCATTTAGAACAGCTAAAGGCTGTTTTAGGCTTTTTCCGAACAGCCTTTAGCCTGTAAACCCCATTCTGAAGAGCAATGAGTGCAGCAGGCATTTACAAAGCATTTATAAAGCTTTCAGTTTTGAGTCCTCCAAGCACCCTTTATCACAAGCCTAAGAGTGTTGAACGCAAATCTTACAGAATCACTGGCTGTTGCTTTAAACAAGTTGTTAGATTTCAGCAGGCTCTCAGCAAGCTTCATGATGTGCCTAAAGTGGTTCTAAAGGCTGAAGGCATTTTACCTTTACCTTTATGCATTCTTTGTATGAAGGCAAAAAACCTTCTGTGTGCAGCAGCCCCCCCTCCCCTATACTTACCTGAGCCCCATCTCGAATCAGTGATGTACGTTAAAGTCTTGGCCTTACGGGCTCTCTCTCTCTCCTCATTGGCTTAGTGAGCCAATGCAAAAAGAGATTGGGTGGGGCCGAGCCTTGAATCCATATCTGAATGGATGCGCAGAGCAGCAGCTATTTGCTGTGGGGGCACTTGGCAGGGGGAGGAGTCAGGAGTGTCGGCGGGGGACCCGAGAAGAGGAGGATTGGGGCTACTCTGTTTAAATCCACTGCACAGAGCAGGCGAGTATAACATGTTTATTATTTTTCAAAGAAAAAAAAAAACTTGACTTTAATATCACTTTAAAGCGGAACTCAGGCTGCTGTACTTACCTCTCCACCAGCAATATGACATCTACACTTTCCCCCTTGTCTTCATTGACATCTCCTCCTGGTCTTCTTTTGGGTATGGTATCTTTAGCCATCTTGATTGGCTGGCATGTGCACAGGAGTTTGTTTATCCTGGCACCCACATGTGTGGCTCAGTGTTCAGTCTAAAGGCCGGTAAGAAATATTTATTAAAGAAGTAACATAAAGCATCTTGTCTTCTATGAACTACATTTTCACTTTAAGTTTGATGAAAGCCTAATGACGGCATTTTAAAGTTACAAACAGCACTACCAAAGCTAAAGCTTGCAATAAACATGTTAATGACTGCTGTATCATATTTATTTTAGATCCATATTTGGTGTGTGTGTTTTTTTTTGACAACAAACAAAAATTATATATATTTATTGTGTTTTTTCATGAGGATTTGTTTATTAGGGTATAACTAAATTAAAAAGATTTTTAGTTTTGGATAGATTAGAGATGGATTAGAACTCTCGTCAGGTTTTTATTGCTGTCTGTACCCCCATTAGGTAGATTCCTCTGCTTGTCCTGTTTACTGTTATCATTAAAAGTGAAAGTAAAAGAAAATCCAAAATTTTGGGTTGTCCCCAGAAAACTAATAGAGGGGTATTCATGCAATGGGGACATTAGTTCTGGCAATCATGAGGAAGTCAAGAAATTCCTTTAATTTGCAGGGATTCTCTCTCGCTTCCTGTTTTGCTTATGGGAGAGGAAGTGAACTGAAATCTCCCCAATGAGACGCAGATGGCAAAAAAAACTGACGGGTTATAACCCTCCTTTATTCTATCCAAAATAAAAAAAACCTTGCCTATAGTTCTGCTTGAATGCAGTTTCTTAAAGGCTCAATTGCTGGGCCCTCAATTGCCAGCATTTGGCTCACACATTATTTATATACTTCTTCATCGGCAGTTACGGGGATGAATGCCAATGTAGATTGTAGGTTTAAGATCCAAATTTGCAACACGCTGATACTCCAGCAGATGTACAGTATCTCACAAAAGTGAGTACACCCCTCACATTTTTGTAAATATTTTATTATATCTTTATATGTGACAACACTGAAGAAATGACACTTTGCTACAATGTAATGTATTGAGTGTACAGCTTGTATAACAGTGTAAATTTTCTATTCCCTCAGAATAACTCAACACACAGCCATTAATGTCTAAACCACTGGCAACAAAAGTGAGTACACCCCTAAGTGAAAATGTCCAAATTGGGCCCCATTAGCCATTTTACCTCCCCTGTGTCATGTGACTCTGGTGTTTTTGCTCTCACTCTATCATACTGGTAATTGGAAGTTCAACATGGCACCTCATGGCAAAGAACTACCTGAGAACCTAAAAAAAGAATTGTTGCTCCACATAAAGATGGCCTAGGCTATAAGAAGTTTGCCAAGACCCTGAAACTGAGCTGTAGCATGATGGTCAAGACCATACAGCGGTTTAACAGGACAGGTTCCACTCAGAACAGGCATCGCCATGGACGACCAAAGAAGTTGAGTGCACGTGCTGAGCATCATATCCAGAGGTTGTCTTTGGAAAATAGATGTATGAGTGCTGCCAGCATTGCTGCAGAGTTTGAAGGGATGGGGGGTCAGCCTGTCAGTGCTCAGACCTACACTGCATCAAATTGGTCTGCATGGTTGTCACCCCAGAAGGAAGCCTCTTCTAAAGATGATGCACAAAAAAACCCGCTAACAGTTTGCTTAAGACAAGCGGACTAAGGACATGGATTACTGAAACCATGTCCTGTGGTCTGATGAGACCAAGATAAACTTATTTGGTTCAGATGGTGTCACGTGTGTGTGGTGGCAACCGGATGAGGAGTACAAAGACAAGTGTGTCTTGCCTACCTTTAAGCATGGTGGTAGGAGTGTCATGGTCTGGGGCTGCATGAGTGCTGTCGGCACTGGGGAGCTACAGTTCATTGAGGGAACCATGAATGCCAGCATGTACTGTGACATACTGAAGCAGAGCATGATCCCCTCCCTTCGGAAAATGGGCCGCAGGACAGTATTCCAACATAATAAAGACCCCAAACACACCTCAAAGACGACCACTGCCTTGCTAAAGAAGCTGAAGGTAAAGGAAATGGACTGGCCAAGTATGTCTCCAGATCTAAACACTATTGAGCATCTGTGGGGCATCCTCAAATGGAAGGTGGAGGAGCGCAAGGTCTCTAACATCCACCAGCTTTGTGATATCATCATGGAGGAGTGGAAGAGGACTCCAGTCGCAACCTGTGAAGCTTTGTTGAACTCCATGCCCAAGAGGGTTAAGGCAGTGCTGGGAAATAATGGTGTCCACACAAAATATTGACACTTTGGGCCCAATTTGGACATTTTCACTTAGGGATGTACTCACTTAAAGGCTGTGTGTTGAGATATTTTGAGGGGAAATCACATTTACACTGTTATACAAGCTGTTCACTTACAACATTGCATTGTAGCAAAGTGTAACTTCTTCAGTGTTGTCACATGAAAAGATATAATAAAATATTTACATAAATGTGAGGGGTGTACTCACTTTTGTGAGATACTGTATGTGGTGGGTGAGCATGCCGAATCCAGTTGGAACATGCAACATGGTTACTGTATATAGAAGTGCATTTTTATTCCCTTTCTCAAACTTATTCAACTTGTGATCGGGTTTGGCTGCTGCAACATGCTGGGACTATTACTGAGAGATGTATTTTCTATTAAATCTGAATACAGCATTTGTAAGCCAATCCAATGAACGTGCTTTATAATTTGGCAAAAGAGCTGATAGGCAAATGTGCGCTAAGTGATTTTTATAAATGTGCCGCGTAGCATAATCAAAAAATATTATATTTTCTTTGATCATTTTGTTATTTCAATATTAAACTAGATTATCAGATAGCTGTTTTGTGCTTAGTGTTTTTTTTTCCAGCAACCCTGTCTTAAGCTTTGTATCAATATCAAATTTAAATAGAAGAAAAAAATACTGGAAAAAATGAGCAATTAGCTTAAAAGTTTTGGTTGGATGCCATTTCATTTCTTTGTACTGGAGAGCCGTGCAAAACAAATGTTTACTTTGTAAGTGAACACAATTTTTAAAACATTTGTTTTGCGACAATAAATCTGTCTGCAGTTACAGACTGCGCAATTTCAAGTAAGTTGGATAAATAATGAGTACTCAAGATACCTATTACTTTTCTGACATTGTGGCAGAGTGCCATTAACAGAACTCGATATTCTGAAACTACTAAATGTATTTTCAATGCCTGTTTTATTTTCTCTTGGAAAATAAAAAATAATGCCATCCTTTTGTTAAGTGTGTGGACTTCTTCAGGCTCCTTCAAGGCGTATATGCAGGACATTTTTTTTTGTTAAGGATATATTTATTTGTTGGTTAAATAAATAGGCAATCTTGTTTTAAGGGACATTGTTGGTAGCAGTTTTTTTTTTTTTTAAATCAAAGTGTATGTTGTGGAGGGCCTGGTAATCAGATGTTTAAACTGAGTCTCTCTGTATCTCTTTCCCATGAACCCTTTGACCCTGTATTAACTGTTAGTCATTTGGTAGTCATGTTGGGGGCTGGGTATTGACTAAAGCTGGCGAGTCCTACTTGAATATGTTCTTATTTAAAATACAAAATTTAGACTTTGTAAGTGAGGTTTTTAGCATTTGTAAAAATAAAGGAATATTTAACGTACCACTGACATTCTTTTGTTAGACATTGATTGCCATCAACTCACTGGCCCTGTCATATTAACCAGTATTATACAGAATATATATATATATATATATATATATATATTTGTTGGACATTGATTGGAATCAACTTACTGACCCTGACATATCAACCAGTATTATAGTATATATATATATATATATATATATATATATATATATATATATATATACATATATATATATATATATATATATATATATATATATATATATATATATATATATATATATTTACATATATGTTTATTTATTTATGTAGGCTACAGTACATGAAGCATTATTCAAAAAATTTGAAATGAGAATTACTGTTGGCTCACTCTCTCTATTTGTCTTGTTTACCTTGGGGGTGAAAATGAAAGAAAATTTAAACATTTGGGCTGTCACCAGAAAATGAATAAAGGGGAAATCTTATAATGGGGACACTGGATCTGGTGGCCCTGCTGACAACAAGGGATTCCCTCCCTTTGCCAGTGTGATAAAAAATGAAGGGAAATCCCCAAATGGAACATTGAAAAAAAAAATGGCAGGGGGGTTTAACACTCCCTTCATCCAAAATGGAAAAAGGTTTTCCCATTAGTTCTCCTTGGTTAATACAGTTTTACCATCTACACAGCCAAGTGCAGCGGTCTTGGGGTTTGAAAAGCACACTATACTTTCTCTTCTTTCCCTAGAGATGATCTGATTGGTAAGCATTGGCATATGACCGTCCAGGGTCCCAAGGGAAAAAAAGGGGGAAAACAATTGGGACCAGCACTGGGCTGCGTGGACAGTGAAACATACACCCATGGAAATAAGTTCTGTAGGGACCAGCAGGGTGGAGAGGGTGTATTTGTGCTCAAAAGGTGAACTAACCCTTTAAAGTATGACCTTTTCTAAGCCAAGCATGACTAATACTGAATGTAATATTCAGTTGCACCATTTAATTGACCTGCAGTGTCAGGTTGTCCACATGACATACTGTATCTAGAGTTGGCTGAGGTTTTAGACCTAAAGCTAATGTACAGATAAACTGTTTTAACTCCCACCCACCACATTCCCTAACCCCTGACCTATTCCACTAACAAGTCTTGTGAAATATCTGTTAGCAGCTCAAGGGCCTCCTCGACCATGGCAGAGGGTTATGCTTACACTTTAAAAGGGTGATAATCAGGGAGAATCTGCCAATTAGGATCTCTGCCTGAATACAGATCCCACCCATTGAAAGTTTAGAAGATAAGGGCTGGTTTTATAATTACTTTAGTATACTTTAGCCAGCAGACCCTCTTCAAGAGATTTATTCCTCTTGCTTTAAATTATGGCACAATGTTCGCTGCTGAATATTCAACCACCAATATAGTTGCCTCCAATTTAACAGGTGGAAAAGTTGTTTTTCTGTTAAAGATTTTAGAAGTTATTTCTGTAGTATATTATTAGATATTTTTTGTGTATTGGAGGAGTTTTAATTAAAGTGGTATTAAACCCAAAACCAAAAATGTAATATACTGCAGCTTACCAACTATTAGATATGGTGGCTGCATTCGTTTTTTTTAGGCTTTTCCTCCCTCTGTTTTACCTGATGATCTGGCCAGTAACACACCTCCTGTATTAGAGTGCCCCCACGCTGGATGAATGAGCACACAGAGCACATTTGGACAGCAGCATTGTCAGTCTGGGGGGAAAGAAAAGGGAGTGATAGATATACTAGCAAATTTAAATATACTAACAAATTGAAATCAAACTCCAGCTAATATTTTTTAAGCAGTTACAGCAAACAGTGTTTTTATCCTTTTGGGATATTATTTTTTTAATACAGGATTTTTATAGCACCAGCAGTTTGGACAGCGCTTTACAACATGAGGGTAGACAATGTAGTTACAATACAATTTATTACAGGAGGAGTCAGAGGACCCTGCTTGTTAGAGCTTACAATCTAAAATGGAGGAGGGGGATAAAGGATTTTCATAACTAAATAAAGTTGGTCATTGTAAGCACCTCTGCTAATGTTAAATGGTTTGACTCAAAAAAACCTAACAATGAAAATAAAATAAATTAGAGCTGCACGATTCTGGATAAAATGAGAATTTACAATTGTTTTGCTTAGAATAAATATCATGATTCTCTAATGATTCTTGTGGTAACATCATCTTTTACATTATACAAAAAAATTGGGCTAACTTTATTGTTTAGTTTTTTTTAAAAATTAATTAAAGTGTATTTTTTCCCAAAAAACTGCGTTTGGAAGACTTCTGCACAAATACAGTGTGACATAAAAGATTGAAATTATCACCATTTTATTCTCTAGGGTCTCTGCTAAAATATATATATATATATATATATATATATTTGGGGGTTCTAAGTAATTTTCAAGCAAAAAAATACTTATTTTAGCTTGTAAACAACAAGTGTCAGAAAAAGGCTTAGCCCCGGTTCACACTTGTGCGTGTGCGGGGTTCGCATGTAATGTCGGAGCGCACTGCTCCGACATTACATGCGATCGGCTGTGCGGTGCGAGTCTAGCCATACAGTTTGTATGGCTAAATTCGCACCGCAGCCGCACCAAACACGCACAGGGACCCTTTTTTCTAGCCGCATCAGGATCGGATCGCACAGCGGTTCACACTTGTGCGATCCGATCCTGTGCGAACTGCACGATCGCACTGCGATATGCGATCAAACTGGGGGTGTCGTTGAGATTACATTGACACCCCCAGCGTATCGCATATGGCAGTGTGAACTGCCGGGGTTGCGTGTGCGATGCGGGATCAGGCTGCGAATTCGCAGCCTTCCCGCACTCGCATAAGTGTGAACCAGCCCTCAGTCTTTAAGAGGTTAAACTGCCCTCACTTACAGATTGAAGTTCATTCTTTTGATCTAAAAGAACAAAGTAATACATTGTAAAACATTGTGTTTATAGTTATCTAGCAGCCTTAACAATGTTGATAAACATAGGAGGCTCTTTTTTGACAGCTATGAGTGAGCAGAGAACAACTCTGTAAGAATTGAGGACATGCTGTTTTAAGATTGTGAGATCGCGATTTTTTAATGATTATTCGCGCAGCTCTAAAATAAATGCAGTGATCACATCTAAGAAATAGTAAGCTGCAATATAATCTAGATTAGCTTTTGGGTTTATTACCATTTTATGCAGAAGACCCTTCCTATGATGCCCATCCTATCATGAATCCTCACACTATTTCTTCCTATAACCCTCACATCAAAGTTTCCTGTAACCCTAACATTACCGTGGCCTGTAATCCTAACACTGATCCTCCTTATAACCCTAACACTAATGCTTCATGTATCTTCAATCCTCACACTGCCCCTCTCCTAATGTAGAAATATCTCCTTGTTTGCATACACAACTCTCCTGCACCAGGATCCTCTGTACCAAAAACCAACCCCTCTTGCACAGACAGATACCAACATGGGGATCCTAGTACTGGATTTAAAGTGTTTTTTTTTTTGTTTTTTTAAATCCATCATAATTGAAAATAACATGGGCAGTACCTATATTTCCTATCTGATCACCTCCCAAGCAGAGTATCATTAGGTCTAGCACTGCAGGTGCTAAGAAACCACATTCTCATGTAGTTATTTTAATACTTAGCGGCTTAATAGAGATTAGATCTTCAGTTGTGTAATTATTATTTAATGAATTGTACCTGTCAGGCTTTATTCTACCACATGGGCTACTGAAGTGACTGTGAGATTTTGACTACTGGTGACCTCCTGTCTTGAAATGCCATGTAATTTGTTTGTAGCTTATTCCAGGTAATTAGGACAGCGTGCAAATGGTTGTATGAAGCTTTACAGGAACCGGCACCAGTTATTTATCCTGGTTTTATCCTAAGCTTTATACAAATGGTTGTATAAAGCTTTACAGGAACCAGCACCAGTTATTTATCCTGCAGACAACCACAGCATAAGGTGAATCACTTGATTTAGTCTGGCAAAAAGTAACTCTTTTGCCAAATAATATAAATAGCAAGATGATAACCATTCTGTACTCTTATTCACATGAATATAACAAATTGTCTTTCAGTTTTGGAAAGAGGCAGCCTGTATGGTGGGTTTGTGTGTAAAGTCTGTAAAAAAAAAAAAAAAACACAAGATGAATGAGTGAATGATTGCAGGCGCTTCAATTTCTTAGAACAGTTGAATGAGTGAATGATTGCAGGCGCTTCAATTTCTTAGAACAGTGGTCTCTAAATTGCTAGCCTTTATCTGGCCTCCTCCCACTCATATTAATGATGGGGGACAATTCCTCCCACTTAAAGCAATGGTGGGTCACTATACTTCCCACTGGCGCTAGCACTGGGGCACTATTCCTCCCACTGATACCAACGATGGGATACTTTTTCCTCATTGACACCAAAGATGGGGCACTATTTCTCTCACTGACACCAACGATGGGCCACTATTCTTTGCACTGACACCAACGATGGGCCACTATTCCTTCTCCTACTGACCATAGACACTATGCAACTTAACACCACATGAGGCATTGTTTACTCTCACTGATACTGGCTCAGGGACATTTTCTACCCCCACCGGCCACAATTTTCCCCCCAAAAGTCTGAAGGACAATAAACTGGCCCCTTTTTTGGAAAGTTTTGTTTTTTTCGAGTCACGGTCTCACTTACCTTTTCCCCGGTCAGTGCGCATGTGCCTTCGCCGCTCGGGAAAGCCCATACACGTTCCGCTATTCCCGGGCAGACAGGGCATAGGTGGTGACCGGGCGGCGCCATTTTTAAATGTAAGGCTCCTAACTGAAAGGTAAGTTAGACTCCTCCATAGCCCCTGCATCTCCTCAGGAGATGCAGTGCTGCAGGCATGGTACAGGAGAGGAGATTCTCCTGTACCATGCCCGCAGCACTGCATCTCCTGTACCATCTGTGCCATGCCTGTACCATCTCCTGTGCCATTCAGGAACCATCTCCTGTGCCATGCCAGTACCATCTCCTGTGCCATGCCTGTACCATCTCCTGTGCCATGCTTGTACCATCTTCTGTATCATGCCTGAACAATCTCCTGTACCATGTCTGTACCATGCCAACAGCCCTGCATCTCCTGTACCATGTCCGCAGCCCCTGCACCATGCCTGCAGCCCCTGTTTTGTGTCTCGTGGTGTTCCAGTTGGGTACAGTAGCTGCTGCATTTCCCACCCTAGTCTTATACTTGAGTCAATTCGTCAATACAAAAGGGAAGCTGGGTGTATTCCTCCATCCACCTCGCATGTGTGGATGGGGAATCCTTTGTATTTTTTCAATCAACCCTCTGGCGGATCAAAAAAAAAAAGAAAATGAGCCATCTATGGCTAGCCTTAGTGTACTAGGAAACACCCCTTATTTTCATTACATTGGAAATAGACTCTTGCTGAGATTGTGAACAATGACTCCCTGCAAGTTCAATTAAAAACTCAGATGATTTAGGCACAAACCCTTTTGCAAGATTGACTCAACACACACTATCACACAGGGATTGGAAAATGTGTCTATTAAAACGATACATGGCAAGAGATGATTGCCCAAGGAAGGAAGGTTGCTCTGCACAGAGTTAGTGGCAAAAAGATGCCCACTGAAAGTCCTGCTCAGTCTAGCTGCCAGTTCTTTTTATGTGAACCCCAGATGAGTAGATTGTATTCACATTATTTTGCTTGTTTTCTGGAGGTGCTTTAAAGCAAACTGGTATGTACTGAGCTGTATTTGGTTTTATTTTTCTCAGGGTCTGTTTTTCATTAATTGGAGCTTTTAATAGTTGATTTTGCTCCACATTGTGCAAAGGTTTGATACAGGAAATGACTAAAAGTACCAGCTACAGCTGCACCAGAGCCACCGGGGAAGACTGAAACATTGTGAACTTTGCAATATATTTCCTTCATCTTACAAAGCGTCTAGGTCTCACTGATGTGATTACCTAAAAATGGTTTTATTTAATAAATCCCAATGAATCCCACAATATGCCCTTGCTTACACGTGGTGTATTTTAAATTTGTCGTTATGATATATTTATTGCCGGTTGGACTGCAGGCTTGCTCAATGTATTTTCAGACCTAATTGAAATCATACAGGTTACTCTGGTTAAGATGAAAACCCCAATATCGTTTCATTGCAGACATCTGGAAAACACATCAGGAGAACGGTCATAAGGAGAAAGGATTGAGAACTTGGAATAAAGCATTTATAAATGAGAGAATATTAAAAGCAAAAAATGAAGTTAACATATTAGTGGGTATACAAAGAAAAATCCCACTGAAACGATTTTTTCTATGTTTTCTTTAAAGGTTTTTTTTCTTTGAAATATAATTTCCTTTTTTATTGCTATGTTTTAGTCCAGGAAATGTGCAATATCAGAGCACTTCACATTATGTTTTTCCTGTATTAGGTTATCCATTTCATAATTTTATAAATGTATTGAATTACAACGCCTTCATACTATTTCTTCACACTGGTTCTTCCATGCAGGTCTTTCTTCCTGTGGGCCTTTCATCAGGAAATCTTTGTTTGGAGAAATATTGGGCTGCCGCTTCTGACTTCTCCCTACCAAAAATGCTAGTTGCCTGACTCTCATGTTGAGCTGATGACTTCTGTACTTTCTGAATCAATGATCTGTGTGAAGCATGTAGATCAGAAGTTCTGACTTTGCGGGTTGCATATTTGTTTCAGGGTCACAGGGTCAGCATGGCAACTAGCATTTCCAGGAGGTTAGCTATGGCAGTCTGCATATTTATTTAATCACAGGTTTCCTTTAGGGTCCTAGAGATTTCATTTAACTATAGTTGACCATACACTAGTAGAATTTAGTTCAAAAGTTTTCGTTTTAACATTGTAATCCTAAGTAGGGTCAAATTGACCGCAGTGACGAGAAAATATGAAGGAGCATTATACATTTTTTTTTTAATTAACTCATTTTCTATACTGTATGGGGTCTTTGTTTGGTAAAGTCCATTTGTTCCAAAATGTTGGAAGCAAACAGAATTTGGAAATACTTTTGTATGACATTCATCAAGTCGTAGAATATACTGAAAATTGTTATACAAATTTCATACAAATGTTTGTAGGAATGTTTGTTTAAAAATCTGCTAGTGGCCAGCTTAGCCAGCTTTGGTTGTGTGAGTACCAGATGATGGTGGGATACATTATTTTGATTATAAACTGTATATACTATAACATCTGCCAAATAGGTCACGTTTGTGGCAACACCCAGACAGCATTTTCTTTTTTTTAACTATAGATACCCCAATGCAATTATTTTCAGAGCTGATAGTTTCTAGGACAGATCTTCCAGCGCATAGAGCAATCCCCAACCATAAGGTCCCTTTACACTAATCCTTCTAGAAACACTAATTTAACACCTTATATAAAGTCTTTATATAACGTTTTATATATCTCCAACCCTCACGCTCATACTCCCTAATGTAAAGATAACCACTTATTGTCATACTCATACCTCATTCATACTCATACTCTGCACCAAAGACCAAGCCATCCTGTACCAAAAGGTATTGTTGCCAGGATCAGGTCACAGAACTTATTATTTCATATATACCCTCCCACATATCCCAATCACAGTTCCCTTAAATCAAAATTACAACAGTGGAGTGTATAATGCATTTATTGGTTTACCTAATCTCCCATACTTGACCCATTTCAAGAGGGCCAAGTACCATCTCTACAGCACAGTAGATGCCATGTCATTGTAATTCTATTTTGTGCTTAGGCTATGCATAGAGATTAGATAGTTGTTTGCTGGTCTACATGATAATTATCTGATTTTTAAATCGTTTTTGGCGACCACTGCATACATCCTTAGTTCTTCATCCCAGGAAGCAAAATTGATCATTCAAAATAGATCTGCATAATCTGTATATTTTTTCCCAGGAAAATCTCTCTAGGTGTACTGGCATACACGCTCAGCTGAAAGAGTTGTACATATTTTTCAATCTCTATTTTGGTGTTCAAATCTACAGACAGCCATTTTATCTCTATGGCACACCTTAGTCCTCCAGTAGGATAACAACTGTAGGAAAAAGGTTAATCTTTTGGCTTTAAGACAAAAGTTAAAAACACTCAGTGTTACTATATAGAAAGGCCAGGGGACGTGTGATGGCTAAGACTTCAGTACTGTTCCTTTGTGGAAGTCCTAAGCTCTTTTCCCACTGGAAATATTGTCTTATAGGATTTCTGTGTTCTTTCTGTGTTTGTGTGACTGTCCTCTTGAAGCTCAAAGAAGAACTGTGGACAGGCTGACATTTGAATGTCCATATACTGTTAAATGTATACATTCAGTCATATCCAACTTTTAGTGACTCTAAAGGACATTTCTCTGGACACCAAACAGTAGATAAACTGTAATAAAACCTTTCACTAATCTCTGTAGCTGCAGACACTATGGAGTATTTTATTATCAATGTTCAATAGAGAAGCAAGAAAGAAATTCATGTTGCATTTCAGCACGTTGCTCTCCACTCCCCCAAAGCTCAAAGGTTACAGGATCACTGTTCAGAGGGGTAAGCAGAATGAGCTGAGCTGCTAAAATAAAAGCGGCAGTTCTTCCTGCTGTAAGCTTTGAAGGTGATTTTTTTCCACAGTGCCTGCTGCCACAAAGGCCAATGAAGGCTTATTATTATTATTATACAGGATTTGCATCGCCAACAGTTTGCGCAGCGCTTTACAACAAGAGGGCAGACAATACAGTTACAATACAACTCAATACAGGCGGAATCAGAGGGCCCTGCTCATTAGAGTTTACAATCTAGAAGGGAGGGTCAAGTGAAACAAAAGGCAATAACTGTGGGGGATAAGCTGATGGAGAAAAGGAAAATACAGTTGTTAGGTGTGGGTAGGATAGGCTTCTCTTAAGAGGAGGGTTTTCAGGGATCGTCTAAAAGCTAAAAGAGGGGGAGATAATTGGACAGATTAGGATAAGGAATTCCATAGGATTGGAGAGGCTCTGGAAAAGTCCTGGAGGCAAGCATGGACGGGAGAGCTAGCGAACAGAAGGTCTTGAGATGAACGAAGAGAATGATTAGGCTGGTATTTTGAGACTAGGCTAGTGATGTAGTTGGGGGCTGAGTTGTGGATGGCTTTGTAAATTGTTAGTATTTTGAATTTAATTTGCTTGTGTTGTCAATTCATTCACCAGGAGATAATGCGTATGGCAGTGTCCCATATAATGCTAGCATCATCAGGATGTAGCAACATAATGCCAAACCATTTTTTTAATTTTCCTGAAAAGCACCTAAGCAAAATAATACTAGTAATGTGTAAAAATAACATATATTCACATGCAATGCTGATGTAAGGCCTTCTAGGAAAAAAAAAACAAAAAGAACTTTAGACAAACAGTTGAAATTCATATGGCATATTTACTATTTTACCAGCCAAAGATTTGTAATTCCATTCTGTCAGTCTTGTGATTCACACACTTCCTCCACACTGCACAGCCAAGCAGGGTACATTTCCTGATTTAGCATTGCAGCTTCTGTGTCACCTTCCTTCTCCTGCTTGCTCATTGGACAAAGAAGCAGTCGCATCACCTCTGTCCAACAAGCAGGGAGGTGACCCAGGAAGCAGTAAAGCTAAATCAAAAATGGGTTGCATCATCTTTCTGATTGGGTAGTGTGGCAGAGATTCAAAAAAGAGCTTTTTGCCTTGAGTTCAACTTTAAACTTATAATGGATTAAAAAAAAAAAAAGTTCCTTCAATGTTTTTTCCTTCACCGAGCACCAATTTTGACTAGACTTTTTAATGATGTGTTTCCAATGGTGCTATGGATTTATGAGATAGGAAATATATTTATATGACAGATTTTATTACATACTCTTGTTTTAATATAAACCTGTAACTCTTAATACAGTGCATGTCCAGCTATGTAATGTTTGCATGTATAGCTCACTCTTTTGAGATTTAGCACAATCCCTTCACTATAACTTTCTTTGCTTTATATCCCACATCTTATTTACAGCACTAATAAAAATAAGCAGAATAAGCTATAGTTTGCAACCTGCCAACTTCCCAGATGTATCCAGGATTATTCTGGATCAGTGATGCATGCTGTGTGCTTGGCGGACATTAAGAAGGCTTGATCAATTCATTTTTTTGTAATATATCAATGAGTTTTTAGTGTTAAGCTTGTGTTTAAACTGCTATTCTGTTGTAAAAAAAGAAAAGCGCTACAATGAAAAAGAAGGCCTGAAAAAGGCATTCTTTTATTATTCAGGTATGAAGGTTTTTGTGGATTTCAGTGTATTCTGTTTAAGCTACGTCACCATCTTGCTTGTTTGTTACCATGGTACTTAAGTTTTATATTAAAAGTCTAGTGTCTAGAGTTAGAAAATTCTTTTTACCTCTGTTTAGGAAATTAGGGTTTCCAGAGCCCCAGTGGGAAAATCCCCCACTGTGACCAAAACAGGTCACAGAGATGTCACTTTTCCAAGTTCTCCAAATGTTCCTTGTCATATGACTCTTGACCTGCTGGATTTCCTCAGAAATGTATAGTAAACTTAGTATGACCTATTGACTGTAGTCCTTAGAATAAAGCCAGACAGTCAAGACAGAAAAAAAAAAGATTTATTAGCCAAGGGGCTGAAGATTTTAACCACACATCTGGCAATTTACCTCAGCCTCAGTCCCCCAAAACAGACCATGCAATCGTTGCAGTTACTTTATGAACCCGAGGTGTAAAACATTTACCTTATCCAGCAGTGTCA
Source organism: Pelophylax lessonae (assembly GCF_965119305.1). Lineage (NCBI taxonomy): Eukaryota > Metazoa > Chordata > Amphibia > Anura > Ranidae > Pelophylax > Pelophylax lessonae. The sequence continues at coordinate 139,440,271 of NC_138774.1, forward strand.
GCATATAGCATGCACGGTCATGTAATTAAACATAAGGTCTATGTTTATCTTGCTTGGATTCCCCAGGTGCTCTGGTATGTGGATACATTCATGGACAATGAGCCTAAAATATATTCTTGAACTATTTATCCACTTGCCGACCGCCTCCCAACTATATACGGCGGCGGTCAGCCCCTCCCAGGCAAAGTGACGTACCGGTACGTCACTAGCCTGGGAGCGAATAGGGGGTGAACGCGCGCCGCCAGAGGCGCGCTTCCGCCCCTGCTCGTACCCGACGAAGCCGGCGCGTGTGACCGGCGGACCCGATGTCTGCCGGTCACTCGCGATCGTCAGGTAGAGAGGGAGAAAGGCAGGCGGCTAATGTAAACAAAGCCGCCTGTCATTCTCCCCTGTGTAAAAGCACAGATCACTCGGTCCTGCTATGTAGGACCGTTGATCTGTGCTGTTACACATCAAGCCACATCCAATGACAGTAAGAAACACACCCTTAGGGACACACTTAACCCCTCCCTCTCCAATAAACTTAACCCCTTCACTGCCAGTGTCATTTTTACACTTTTTTACACTTACACTTACTGTAGTAATGTCACTGGTACCCCCAAAAGTGTAAAAAATGTCAGTCAAGGGTCCGATCTGTCCACCGCAATGTCGCAGTCCTGCAAAAAAAATCGCATATCGCCGCCATTACTCGTTAAAAAAAAAAAAAACAACAAAAATGACATAAATCTTTCCCTTAGTAAGTAAACACAATAACTTTTGCGCAAACCAATCAAAATACGCTTATTGTGATTTTTTTTTTTTTACCAAACATAGGTAGCAGAAAACAAATTGGCCAAAAATTTAAAAAAAATTTGATTTTTACATTTTTTTTGGGGGGAATTTCATATAAAAAAATGTGAAAAATATTGTTATTTTTGCAAAATTGTCGCTCTTTTTTTGTTTATAGCGCATGATCAAAAAAATCTCACAGGTGATCAAATACCAACAAAAGAAAGCTCTTTTTGTGGGAAAAAAAGGACGTCAATTTCATTTGGGTACAGCGTCGCACGACCGCGCAATTGTCCGTTAAAATCACGCAGTGCCGAATCGCAAAATACCCCCTGGTCAGGAAGGGGGTAAAATCTTCCAGGGCTTAAGTGGTTAAACCTCCTTTTTGTGATTGGACCCTCACTGGCAAAATTTGCAGCTTACACGTTGGGAAAAACATTTAACCCAATGGTCAGAAAATATCTGCATATCATGGCAAGCATTGCTTAAATTGGAAACAGACCTGATGTCCAGGCACCTAGAGGTGGTGAGTAGACTGAGGAATATACAGAATGAAAGATGAAGCCAGAAAGTCACTTGAGTCTCTTGACATTGCACGTGTCTTATCCTAAAATGCAAAACACTTGCTAACATTTTGAGACATTTTGTTTTATTTTCAGTCCTTCTTTAAATGGCTCAAGGGAAAACAACTGCACAACCTCAGTATTCGAGACATTTTCCTTTTTAGTCTGTAGCACTGAGAATTGATGAACCTGTTCCAAAGGATTTGAAAAGTTTAAGTGAATTCAAAATGTAGATTAGTAAAAAACGATGACAGCTTGGCTAGCATTACCTCAGTTGATTAATTTATAAGCATTCTGGTCAATGATTGTAACCAACAAGTATGCCTGCTGGAAGTCTAATGGGATCCATCTTTCACGATTACGTGGAGAACATCATTTGATTTATTTCATAGTTTTCCAAAACGGCATTTAAGCTTAATACAAATACAGCATTAGTCATTCTAGATAAAATAGTACATTAAATCTGCAAGTTTATTGGGCGCTGTTAATTTGATTTTATAAAGATCTGAATCTTCTTTACATTATCTTCTTTGTATCATAAAGTATTTGTTGGAAGGATGAAACTCTAATGTGATCTTTCATATTATGTAACTAAAAGCTGTTAGATGCATTCGTTTTTGTTAGGCTGGTCCGATCGATGTTACTATTTTCCTGGAATGTTTTATTTTGTGTACAAATTTTACATAACTTTAACCAAGTGCATATCGCTAATATTATAATAGAGTTGGTTGGCAGAACAGAAACAGCACATGAAAATATTTGATCTTGTAACATGAGGCAAGTAAAAGTGTTCTGTACAAGCCAAATAGCCATTGACTAACCTGCAGCTAAATCCAACAAAAAAAATTCAGATATATGATGTGTCAAGGGAACAGTCTCAAAAATAACGACATTATATTCCAAGCCAGGACAAACTGAATCAGCAGAAGTCACAACTTAAAACTCATCAGGGATAAATGAACACTTTACAGGAAACTTGCCAAATGCCTAAAAAACATCCTCCAAGATTTCCATGGGATTGAATCATCACCTCTGTGAAACAGATGATAACCATGTGTGCATGATCCATGTTTGAGAAGAAGCACAGCCCAATGAGTAATTCTGCTGTTAAACAAGGTGGTGAACCTGTACTGGAATGGCCGGCTACCTCTTGTAAATTATTAAAATTCATACTTAACTTGAATCAAAAGGGGGCATGTCTGCAATAATAAATCACAATACTATTTTTAGTAAAAAAAAGTACCTCTTGCAAGTAAAAAAAATATGCCGCTATCCCCAGCCCAGGTAGTTTAAATCACATAGTTGCATGTTCTTAATTATTAAAGACTCTCCTTTTTTAGAAAGGCTATCTAAAATTGGCAAGCTTGGTCCTTTATAATGAAATTTAAGTGGTTGTAAAGGCAGAAGGTTTTTTCATCTTAATGCATTCTATGCATTAGGATAAAAAGCCTTCTGTGTGCAGCAGCCCCCCCTAATACTTACCTGAGCCCCATCTTAACCAACGATGTCCTTGAGTGCCTCAACCCTCTGAGACTCTACCTCCTGATTGATTGAGACACAGCAGTGACGCCATTGGCTCCTGCTGCTGTCCATCAAACTCAGTTAGCCAATCAGGAGACAGAATAGGCAGGGTCAGGCCATGGCTCCGTATCTGAATGGATACACAGAGCTGCAGCTTGGCTTGGGTGCCCCCATAGCAAGCTACTTGCTGTGGGGTCACTCAACAGAAGAGAGGGGCCAGGGACCTGAGACAAGGAGGATCTGGGCTGCCCTGTGCAAAACTACTGCACAGATTACCTCCTCTGTGCAGTAGTTTTGCACAGGGCAGCCCAGATCCTCCTTGTCTTGTATGTAACATGTATTACATGTTTGTTTTTTTAATAGAAAAAAAAGGAGACGTTACAATCACTTTAAGGGCCCGTGCATGCATTAGTGCGATGTGGTGACATTCATTTTTAATGGCACCTGATTGCACCTCTGGAATTTAGCTCTGTTACAACAAACAGTGTGTGGTGTGCAGCAAAAAAAATAGAATAAGAATTTTTGTGCATTAGGATTCCTCACATTCTGAACACAACAGGCCAAAATAAAACTGGTGGTTGTAAAGGCACAAGGATTTTACCTTCATGCATTCTGTGCATAAAAGTAAAAAACCTTCTGTGTGCAGCAGCCCCCCAAGCCCCCCCTAATATTTACCTGAGCCCCCTCTCTATCCAGCGATGTCCACGAGAACCTTGCTTCTCCAGGGAATCACACTCCTGATTGGCTTTTGGCAGCAACGGGAGACATTGGCTCCCGCAGCTGTCAAGCACAGCCAGTGAGCCAATCAGGAGATGGAGGTAGCGAATCAAGCCGTGGCACAGTGTATAAATATACACACATATCCGCAGGTCAGGAGTGCGCCTGCTTTGGGTGCCCTTTGGGTGCAAGCTGCATGCTGGGGGGAACCCGGCAGGAGGGAGGAGCCTGAAGCACTGCCGAGGGACCCTAGAAAAGGAGGATCTGGGCTGCTCTGTGCAAAACCACTGCACAGAGCAGGTAAGTATAACATTTGTATTATTTAAAAAAAACAAAAAAAAAAAACAATGTTTTAATATCGCTGTAAGGCTCCATGCACACAGGCTTAAAAAAAAGCTGCTTTTACAGGAGTTATGTGTTTTGCCCCAAAGCAGCACAATGTTATCCTATGTGTCCATGCACATTAGGAGGTTTAGAGTCATATTTTAACCTCAGTGTTTAAGCAGGAAAAACCCTTCTGACTTGCATTTTTGATTAGAGTTTCCTGGCTGAAAACACTCTAAACTCTACTAAACGTACCTAAACATGTGTACAAAAACACTCTATATGAGAGTTTTTTTCTGCCAAGGGAACTGACATTTTTTTAAGCCCAGCATGTATGGAGCCTAATGCAGGGTAATGTGTGTTGTGATGAACTGCGTCCTGGAGCAACTAGGCCTCCATGGAGATTCTACTGCATATGTGCAGGCAAGCCAGGGAACTTTCAGTGAAGTGGCTATGCTGAGCCCCACCGTGACTGGTAAGTGTAAGACTTGGGAAGGCTGCTGGGGAGCAAAGGTAAAAGGGGGGTTAGTAAGAGTATACCTGTGTTTAAGTGCACTAATCCTTTAAATGCACATGGAAACTACCCAATAGCTATAATAGTGGCTGACAGAGCTTTACTTTTTATGGTACATTTTTTTAAAAATAATGCCTTTGTGATGCAGGAACCATGTTCGAAATGGGTTCACAGTAAAAAAAAAAAAATTGATGGGCTTTTCAAATTTACCATAAAGGGAAAACCAACAATCTTTTTCAACTTTTTTCCAAAAGGCAGTTCAGTTAAATGGCATTTATTTTGGCTGAAGCTGTGCTTGTAAGAAGGGTGAGGTTCCAGGTTTCTTATTTAATGTCAAGGATAATAGCTTGGGCTTAGGGCTGAAATCCATGCAGATTAGAAAAAAAAACACCAGTGAGTGCAGTTATGTGTTTGTTAAGAAAATTAAGAGCTTGTTCACACTGCTTGTGGTGACTGGCACACAGTGTAAACCACCCCCCCCCCCAATCCTTGCTGTACCTACCTCTGTGGGTGATACAGTTTCCCTGTCTATGCAGCCTGGTACCATGATTTTGGGGTTCTTCATATTCCTTTCCCTTTGGACCCTGGGATGGATCAGAGCTTTTCTGATTGGTCAGCACAATCTTATTGGTTCTCATTGATCGTTTCATCTGGTTGTGCTGTGTAAGTATCAGGACTAGATGAATGGGCAGGTTATAAATCCCCTATATATGTATATCAATTGCTTATTTTATATAAAACCAGAGAAAAGTCCCAGCTCAACTGACCAACCAGTCTGCTTACCAGCCAAATTAACCTAACAGTATGCATTAAAAACAGGGGTTTAATTAGCATACATTTGCAAACGCATGAGTAAGCTGCAAGGACCCTTCATGGCACCCTGTATTACCTGCAGTCCTAACCCTTATACATTTATGAGAATCTCCACAGTGAGAGCACATGCATTCTAATGGATTGATAAGGGGCAGGTGGGCCTGGAGGTAGCCCAACCCTCCCTAAAGGGGCAAGGGCACCCTGAACACCCAGCACATAGCACAGTGGCAGCAAAGGTGTCCAGTGTGACCCCTCACCAACACTTACACCAGTAACAAAGAGATGGCCCCTGTCCCATCTATAACTGGCCTTCACAGCAAGGAGCACATGGAAGGGCAAACGCATGCAAGACAAAACTAGAGAAAATTCCCAGATCAACTCACCAACCAGTCTGCTTACCAACCAAATGAACCTGTCCAAACAGGGGTTTAGTTATCACACATTTGCAAACACATGCGTAAGCTGCAATGCCCCTTGCTTAGTTTGACTGTAGCACAGGATGTCAACCCTAGTTTTTTTTTTTTCAAAATCTGAATATTGTTACATATTGTTTGCCTATCTGTTTTTATTTTCCAGTGTTCCGTTTATGTTTGAAGTGGTTTGAACTTTGAAGTATTGTCTAACTGTCGGTTCACACTGATCCGGCTCGAAATCGCCCCGACTTCGGGCGACTAATGAAGTCGCCCGTGCACCGCGACTTCAGCGTGGCTTGCAACGACTTCTCATAATGGATGTCAATGCAAGTACCTCCGACTTTGCAAAAAAATAGTGCAGGAACCTTTTTCTAAGTCGGAGCGACTTGAGTCGTTTTGATTTAAACGGTTCCATTGCACAGCATTGGAAGCTACTTGTCAGACGACCAAGTCGCCTGACAAGTTGGATCAGTGTGAACCGGCACTAAATGTCAGATATTTTGCAATTATGTTTGCATTGTACTTTTTTGTTTGGCACTGTTATAAAATGTTGCAAAACCCTTTGTATTTGGTATGACTACAGTTTGGAGGAAAAGGCACCCAACATAATCAAATTCATGCTTTAGGAATGTGATTGATGGCAAAGAAACACCCCCAAACATGCCCTTAAGGTTTTCATCCTTTACTTTCCTCCCAGTCATATGTTACATTAGCAGAATTGAAATGATGATTTGTACTGGCAAAGAGTTACACACATTTATCTCCCCTAATAATGTGATAGGAAATTGGCAGCAATGATAGCAAAGGAACTCCCAATGACCGCTCATAGCACTACCACCCCGCCATATTGCCGTATGGGTTTTGATGGGAGACAGAGCTTTACAAAGAACCATGATGGGCTTTGTTAGTATACACCTCAGAAGTAATACCTCCTTTATCTGGCACCATACAAAAAGGAATTGAAATTCTTATGATTATCTGAACATATTTAGGGTTAAGGGTCTTGTAATGACTGTACTTAATAGGAAATGCTTTTAAAGCACTGTAAGTGTTTATTTTTTCTTCATGAGGACAACTGAAGCCATAGGCAAAGTGTATCAAGTTCAAGCATAATAGTTTTCTACTGTTTAAGCTCCATGTGTTTAACTGCTCATTTCCCTCCGGCCCAGGATTTTGGCTAATTATCAGTATACTGTTTAGCTTGGAAATTGACACTACAGCCCCTAAGAAAGTATGCAAATTGTGAAGTGTAAATACTACAACTCCCAAGTACCTATTGCTCTAAAGAATCTTTTTTTATTTTTATTTTTTATTATCATAAACCAATTTTACAGAAAGTGCATAGATATATAAGTGTAATGGTGAGATACAAATACCACAGCCTTGCCATTGGGACATCTAATTGCTTTAAATTGTATGTAAATCTGAACAATGAACTTATTTTATTTGCTTCCTTTTGATCTGTTAAATATAGCACACTCACAGTGTTTCTTATTTCTATGCAATACATTCTTTTAATTGTGTCCGAAATGCAGAACTGTGTCCTGTCCACAATTCCTGTGGGTATCTCAAGGAGTCTTATTGGCCCTCCAAAATCTTTGACTACAGATCAATGACTGCTTATGTTGTAGAGATGAAAAGGAGGAGTGTGATTAAGTAATATAGCAAAATAAAGCCGTGTGACCCTTAAATATGGAAAATTGCTTTGTGTTGTTAGCGAACAACAGTATTTAGGAGCTGCATTGCTGGCACAGTAAATTGTATTTTTCTGTACTTGCAGTTTCCTTAAAAAGTTAAAACATTGGGGAAATGTGCTTGTACTGCACAACTGTGCTGAGTACTGCATAATGTATGTGTTTTTTTGTTTTTTTTAATTGCCCTAACATGCACTTTAATATAAATTAGGCTCATGTCCATGCCTTACAGCATTTTGTACTGGATTCATTAATCAGTAAGGATCATGCTAGTTTTGTAGACACTGTCTTGTGTACTTTGTAACTGGTTAGACATGGGAATTTGCCTTCTATCCAAGCCCCAAATTTTTTTGCAAATGTTATTTTTAAAAACCCAGTGTTAAAAAACTTTATGGATTACTTTATAAATTTTAAGTAACTTGGGGGCATGTCGAACATTGACACTCATTGCAGATTGCAACTGCAGTGCATCTTTGAATGCAGTGTGGAAAACGTGCATAAAACTGGCACCGCATTCTGGTGTGAATGGGGCCTCAAACAAAGCTCTGCAGTTGCCTAAGGGCTCTTTCACACAGGTAGATTCTTAGTGGGACTGTGACATTGCGGCGGACAGATCGGACACCTAACTGACATTTTTGGCACTTTTGGGGAGACCAGTGTCATTACTACAGTAATCAGTGCTAAAAAATATGCACTGTTACTGTACTTTTTTTTTTCCTTTCAATACATTTTTATTGATTTTTTACATAAGAAAATATAGACAAAACAGATAATACAAAAGATTGAAATATTCAACAGGTTCCAATGCATGTACACACTGTTACTGTACTAATGACACTGGCAGGGAAGGGGTTAACACCAGGGGTGATCAAAGGGTTAAATGTGTCCCTAGGGATGCTTTTTAACTCTGTTGGGGTTGTATTTACTGAATAAACACAGAGACTTGGGTTCCTAAATAAGAGGAACACAGGATCCCTGTGTTCATTACTGACAGAACAGCGGTCTGCCCTGTTTACAATGGTAGACAACCGTTCTGTCTCCACAGGGAGAGATTGCGGGTGCCGGCAGCAATCGCGGCTGCAGGACCCGCTGATTGGCTCCTCCTCTGGCGGCACGTGCATGCCCCCACTAGTGGTCCCACGAAGCGACGTACAGTTACATCGTTTTGCGGGACAGAGCCGTCCTGCCGCAGTATGTGTACTGCTGGCAGTCGGCAAGTGGTTAAACCCGATTTGCATCAGATTGGTAGGCATAGAGTTCTTATGTCCCTGTTATGTTCACAGGGCAGCCCAGAGAGGCATTTTGTTGAATGAAGTTTCCACGCTCTGTATAACTATTCAGGACTGCGAAGGAACTAATAAAATGTACCTATAGTCTTGAACCAGAAGGGAGTGGGATAAAGAATAACAATGTTTGCTAATCATCTTAGTTGGGCGATATGAATAAAACATAACATAACGACATCTGGCATCTACACCTTTTTTGTGATTTCCTTTTTTAGGGGGTTGGGAGAGGGCTGCATGATATGTGCTGCTAAGTATATACAATTTAGCTTGTGCTATTTTGTTTTACAAGGTTGATGGGCTTATTTAATAAAGCTAATCATATACTGAGCAAATTTTGTCTGATTTCTGATGAACTTGGCACAATTTGCTGTGTGGGTGGCTCTGTTAGCCCCCTTCACCTAACATCTAACGGTGTATGACTAGCCTAAGACCTATAGCGTCATCCAAAGTTCAGTAACTAAGAGTAACCAATTAGGAACCATCTTTTAGTGTTCTGTCTCCTCTTCAAATGATTAAGGGCTTGTTCACACCAAATGTTAACTTATGCAATTTTGGCATTTTTCAGTATAGGCAAAATGCCCGGGCATGAGAATATTCTTTATTTTCAACAATGGACAAATATGGGTTAACTGGCGCTCTGGTCTGGTGTGGTACGGTCAATGTTAGGATATAAAAGATAGTAGTATCAACAGTGCAATGAAACTAGATTACCTATGTGACATGCTGCAGGGGATCACATGAAGTCCATAAGGTAAATAGCAAATAGAGATGATGAGGCTGGGAAATGGATAGAAAGTCTGCAAAACAAAGGGCCAGCTCCTCCACACAGGAAGTCAAATCTGTGAATGATGCAAGAAAGAAAAAACTGGCGAAGCGCCTCTAAGTGCAGTACATTTATTTGATTTTAGCACACAAGTAAAAAGCAACTCACAAGAGAGTAGATGACAGTCGGCTCAATCAAAGGTCAAAAGGTGAGCGGACAATCCAAGAAAGCCAATTGCGAGAGGAAGGAGAAGGTGGAAGAGTCCTTTCCGGTGGATGGCAATGGAGGACAGAAGGAAGCCGGCTGCTGTCTTCCGGGACCGGTGGTTCTCTCGTGGCTTGCTGGAGCGCAGCGTTAGGTACTAACACTTGAGAAAAGAGCGCGCATGCTCCCTATGAGCTTGGCGCATGCTCCCTATGAGCTTGGCGCATGCTCTGAAACGCGTCGTGTACTCTTTGACCCCTTGACGTCATGGGGCGGACGCTGCGCTCCAGCAAGCCACGAGAGAACCACCGGTCCTGGAAGACAGCAGCCGGCTTCCTTCTGTCCTCCATTGCTATCCACCGGAAAGGACTCTTCCACCTTCTCCTTCCTCTCGGAATTGGCTTTCTTGGATTGTGCGCTCACCGTTTGACCTTTGATTGAGCCAACTGTCATCTACTCTCTTGTGAGTTGCTTTTTACTTGTGTGCTAAAATCAAATAAATGTACTGCACTTAGAGGCGCTTCGTCTGTTTTTTTCTTTATTTTCAACAATGGCCATTACCTGCCAACACGTTGGGCCAGATTTATGAAGGATATTAACAAGAGCAGGGATGAATCATTATGGCATGGCACACATAATAACGCAATTCCTAAAAAAGCGATGTTCAGTGGGTGCAGTGTTGTCCTAGTTTGTGGTGTGAGTTGAGCATCCAGAAATGCTGCATTGTGCCCCTATAAAGGTGTACTAAGTCATGAGCATGTAAACAACTTACCAAAAAAAGTAGAAAAAAAACATGCAATTAACTCACAAAGCAGTAAAATGCACAGCGGCAGGTCAAAAAATGGTACGCGGTGCTGATGACAGAAAAAGGACAGCATATGTACAGACATTTATCATTGGAAACCTGTTCAGAGGCAGCATTGTGGGAAATTGTGTATACTCGCTGGCCATGGCCACAATGGGCATATCTGGGCAGATTAGTATTCTTTTCATGAAGTTTTGTTCCTACATGAAATGCACATGTAATATCCCAAACACTAGTTAGACCATACAAAAATTAAAGGAATTCAAATTTTCGTCTTAGGCTCGCCATCACTTAGCTAGCATTTTGGAGCTGGAGAGTACTTGGTCTGGAAAACCACCCAGCAAATATACAGTATGTGCTCGGCACACTTCATAGTGAGGATACAGTTTGGTTGGCTGCACACAATCCATGTGCCATGAGCTTTAGTAGATTAGGCCCATTGTGTTGCAAAGTGTACAAAAAGTTCTACATGGTGCATTTTGAGCGCACTCACCTACATTTTGTCATTTGCAAAGGAAAATAGCCCCAGTGATTTTATGTAGGCAAAAACCAGTATATAGAGAAACTGTATGAAAATAGAAAAAAATCTCCAAGTTTTAATAATCACATATAGTATAAAATGACAAGTATAAAACACATCATTAAAACAAGAGTCAATGTAATACACCGTGGGGTTGATTTACTAAAGGCAAAAAGACTGTGCACTTTGCAAAGTCTTTGTTGCGCTCTGAGCTTAGTAAATGAGCAGAAGCTCTGCTGACTTCCATCATCCAATTATGTGCAAGCAAAAATGCAGTTTTTTTTATTTTTATTCCTTGTACGTGATTGGGTAGTGAAGCTTTACCTCATTTACTAAGCTCTGGAGCAACTGCACTTGCAGAAGGAATCTGCCCTTTGCAAAGTGCACAGTCTATTTGTCTCTAGCAAATCAACTCCGATATATCACCTGCCCCACGTATGGGGTGAACAATCTAGTAGAGATTCTCTTTATGGTTCCTCACAGTATGTATGACCAGGGGAAAAAAGTGAATGTAACGTGTTTCGAGGATTTTGTCATTTAGTCATTTTTGTTGAGTTGAAACGGGTCCTTCAAAAATGTAATGCGTCTGAAGATACATGGCTGTTCTCCTCAGTGCAATGTGCATTCATGTCTTCTGGTGTAAACAACTTCTTAAGGACAACTGTAACTGAAAGAATTCACCTTAAAGTAACTGAGAAAATATATTCCCCAAGTGAAAAATAGTTATTGTTAATAATAAAGGTTTGAGCAAGCGATCTCTTTTATTTCAGACTTTGATACATTTTTATTGCTTCTTTTCTTTCAGAAAGCTTGAAGTGAACCGCGGTGCAATACAGTTTATTACAAATTTTTTTAGCCTTGCTGTTTTTAAAATACAGCATGTTGCAGTTATGTTCTTGCTAGTTTCCAATCAAGATCCATTTTCTTATTGGGTTTTATCTATCTTTTTTTGGGTTTTAAGCAATCACACAAATTTTAAGTCAAAAAGGAGGTTTGAAGACTGAACTTACCTGAAAACATTTTTTGGACAAAGATCTAAAGACAATCCGTCAGTCTTTATGCCCGCTTTGTATGACTGTATGTAACTATCCATGTGCACACTACAGGGTTGTGACTGTGCACCCTTTGAGCTGATTAGGGCAGAAATTCAGAGAATGGGTACGAGTCGGATCCTTTCCAGCAGCTACGAAAAACTGAGAAACAGTGTAAGCTAGCCAGCAAATAAACATTCCCTGAAATGTCTAAGCTAGAAGCAGAAATGTTAGATACCATCATCTGTGCTGTGCCAGATAAGTGATTCCATATTAATTTGCATTTCGAAAATTAGGAATAAAACTCCCTTGGTATTGCTCTACATTAATTGCTAGAAATTACACTGCCGAAAGACATATAAAGTTGATTTTGAAGAAATGTGCTGGTATTGAGATGATTCTAGTTACTAGGGTTATTTAAAGGACAAAGGGATACTATACTATATTTATTAGTAAATAATGCTCTAAAAATGCACATTTTAGATGTTTAGATGTTCATTAAAGTGGTTCCAAAGGCAGAAGGTTTTTTATCTTAATGCATTCTATACATTAAAATAAAAATAGTTCTGTGTGCAGCAGCTCCACTAATATTTACCTGAACCCCTTCTCGATCCAGCGATGTTGCACAAGAGCTTTGGCTGTCCGAGGGTCTCCCTCCTGATTGGCTGAGACACAGCAATTGTCTCCCGCAGCTAACAAGTCAGTAAGTGCATGAGGAGAGGGGACAGGGCTGAGCCATGGCTCAGTGTCTGAATGGACACACAGAGCAGCATCTCACCTCGGGGGGGCCCATAGGAAGCTGCTTGCTCCTGGGGGCACTTGCCAGGAGGGAGGGGCCAGGAGTGCTGCTCTGTGCCAAACCACTGCACAGACCAGGTAAGTATAATATGTTTATTATTTAAACAAAAAAAGGATATGCATGCTATACCCTTTCATCATTTTTATAATTTGGCATCCACTTAACCACTTCAATGCTGGGCACTTTTACGCCCTTCCTGCCTGGGCAAATTTTGTAGCTTTCAGCACTGTTGCACTTTGAATGACAATTGTGCGATCACACAGCACTGTACCCCTATGACATTTTTTTCAAACAAATAGAGATTTATTTTGGTGGTATTTGATCACCCTGGATTTTTTATTTTTTGCCAACTAAATGAAAAGACATTGAAAATTTAAAAAACAATGCAATTTTTCTTTGTTGCTGTTCCAAAATTTTGCAAATAAATACTCTTTTTTTCATAAATTTAGGCCAAATATATATAATGCTACATTTCTTTGGTGAAAATATTTGGATCAGTGTATTTTATTTAGTCTGTAGGAAAGTTAAAGAGTCCAAAAACTATGGTATATATCTGAATCATTACTGATGTACTGACAGCCTATGTAATTCCTTGAGGCCCGAAAACCCCAGGACAGTACAAATATCCCCCAAATGACCCCTTTTTCAAAAGTAGACAGTCCAAGAAATTTAGTGAGAGGCAGGACAAGTTGCAATTTTTTTGTCACATTATTTTGGGAAAGGCAGAATTTAATTAATTATTTTTTTTTTACTTTTTTTTTACATACTGTTTTCAGTGCAGTACAGGGTTATCATTTAACTGGTGTGGCAATGATCAGGGAACTGACTGGTGACAGCATGTATGTTTACTCGTGATGCAACTAAATTTCAGCCGCCAAAAAGTATCTGGCGAAAAATAGGGTTTTCAGGGTTGTGCCCAAAGAAAAAAAAGTGGCGATAATGGCTGCCAAAAATGGCAGTAATTCTGCTGCAATTTTACCATGATTTTGCTGCAAATGTACTGCAATTTTAACTGGTTTATGGTGTGTTTTCTACTGGTCCTGTGACTCATAAAATGCATAAAAAAAGCAACACGGGTGCATTTTAATGCGGTCTTGCTGCGTTTCAATGCATTTCAATGGGGAGGTGTATATATACATATATATATATATATTTTTTTTTTTTAATAAACGTCAATTTCGGTCAATTTCTGTTTCGGCCAAGTGTATCCTGTTTTGACAGCAAAATTTTCATTGCGGTGCACCAGTAATGTTTACGTTTTCTTTTAACACACTGTGACAAGGGCAATACAGTTTTACCATAGTACATTATGATTGCTTATACCAGTGAATTTCATTGACATAAGCAACCATATTTACTAAATGAAACTGTTTCATTCAGCCACAGCTAATCACATTGTACAGAGGGGCTGTGATTGATTCTGTCTGTACCATGCGATCACTGTGACCAATCACTGCTAGCAACACAATTGTATACAAATGGATACAAAAAGGAATCCATCCGTTGTTTACAATTGCCATGTGATCTGCTGTGATAGATTACAGCAATCACATGATATCGACAGCGAGTTAGTACTCTGATCAATCCATTGGACACAGCCGGTGACTGATTGCTCCACAGTGTGGCCATTTTGGGAGGACGTCATATGACTGTGGCTGTGAATTGACAATGCGCATTACTTACATCAGCCAAACTTAGCAAGCCTGAGATATGATTGACCATTAACCTCCAAGGATGTTCTAGGCAACCAGCCTAGTAGTGAGGGACAGATAGCAACAAAAACTTGACTTACATACTTCTTTCTGTCCAAAACTGGTAAAAAGTGGCTTGTGTTAAGGTTGGGGCTACTGTGAAGCTGTCAATGGAGGTTTTGTGACTTTTACAGTTATGGAACTTCAAAGGGGGGCTCCAGCCCCACCCTCCCCTCAAAAAATTAAAAGTCAGCAGCTACAAATACTGTAGTTGCTGACTTTTAATATTAGAACACTTACCTGTCAAGGGGTCCAGCAATGACGGCACCCCAGCCAATTTTTCAATCGGCTCTCGGGTGTTGCCATTCCTTGTAAGGGAAACCGGCAGTGAAGCCTTGTGGCTTCTCAGCTGCTTCGCTACTGCGCATGCGCCAAGCACGCTGCTCTTTCTGAATGGCCCAGTGTCAGGGGATGGAGGAGGGGGGCCAAACATCCTGCGGCGAGGTCCGCGGCGAGGTCTTCCAGAAGTGATGACGGGTTCCTGTCAATAACAGAAGGTAGTCTCTGTCATAATAATACACAATTTGTAAATGTAGCATTTACAGGATAAATTCACTTTTTGGAAAAAAATAATAAATGCACATTTTTCTGCAGATAAAAAAATGTGTGTTTATTATTATATTTTTTGGAGCCTGGATCAGCAGATCGCTGGTGCCATGCAGGTCTCCAGCAGATCTGCCAGTGTATCCGCTTGCCTGTACATCCCATACAGGTAAGCAGATACAATCTGACAGAAAGCATGAATGGACTAGTGCCGTGGTAGTTCATTGAAAACTACAAGCTGACAGCCGCAAAGGCTGCCGGATCTTGTAAATTTCCATGCACAGAGCGCTGTCAATCAGTGACGCACCCGGGCGGAAGGAGCTTGGCCAAGTTTTTTTCAAATTGTGACAGCTAGGGGAGGTAGAAGAACCCCGCTAGCTGTCACAGCCAGGATAGGGGAGGAGCGGGGGCCAGTGGTGATCGAAAGTTTGGGCACCCCAGGTAAAAATTTGTATTAATGTGCATAAAGAAGCCAAGGAAAGATGGAAAAATCTCCAAAAGGCATCAAATTACAGATTAGACATTCTTATAATATGTCAACAAAAGTTAGATTTTATTTCTATCATTGACACTTTCAAAATTACAGAAAACAAAAAAATGGCGTCTGCAAAAGTTTGAGCACCCTGCAGAGTTAATATCTTGTACTCCCCACTTTGGCAAGTATCACAGCTTGTAAACGCTTTTTGTAGCCAGCCAAGAGTCTTTCAATTCTTGTTTGAAGTATCTTTGCCCATTCTTCCTTCCTAACTGACACGCTCTATACCATTCAGGGCCCAAACTGCAGGTGTCCCCTTTGTCCTTGAACTATTCAGGGTCCACTGACTATGTACCCCCTCTGTAGCTTCAGGGTCCTCAACCTAGGTTCCCCCCCTTACAGCTGACAATGGATCCCAGAACCTCTTCCAGAGTGGTCCCATCTAACCCTCAGGGGCAATCCTCAGTACTCACGACCTGTGTAGGCTTTCCTGGGACTAGACCGCTCTCGCTCTTCGCAGGCTCTCGGCACACCGGATCCCCTCAGCTCAACTCAGCATGCTCTGGACACTCAGGCGACACCCTGAGACATCCATCCTCCTCAGAGAGGAGGAGAGACAGCCGCACTCTCCTTCCTGGGACTTCCACCAAAGACACCGTGCCATGCACTTCCCCCCAAACCTATACCCACTCCCAGAATCCTTTGCAGCCTAATCTGCCTTCTGGGGTAGTTACAAGCTGGGATGTGTCCCCTGATTGGGCTTCCCACACTGCCCTATGAGAAGCCTCTCACAGTAGCCAGTGGGGATACTTCTCCCCTCAGCAGGCACATCTGGAAGTCCTGACACCCTATCTAAACAAATCCCAGCCCTGCTGTTAGGCAGACAAGGCTCACTATACATTTACCTAGCACCTACCTGTAGGGTGCTACATATATATTATTCTATAGTATGTTCTGGAACTCCTTACTCTTATCTGCCCCTACTCTGTCCCTGAAATTTCATCTCTTCAGGGAAGCCTACCAGCAAATTTGAAAATGACTTGCTAAGCTATTGCTAGACTTGCCAGGCTTCACAAGTTTGTTGCCCAATTGCAGCAAGTCCGTATTGCATGACTCCCCTCAACTTTCTTTGCAAACATTCTGCTGTTCTGGTTCAGTTATGTTGTGCAATAGTCATCCTACCACAGGGGTCACTGTGACTTGCAGAGCTCTTGCTGTAGACTCACCACTGCAACTTTGCTCTTTCTAGAGACTTGCTGTGCAAATTTGCTACAAATTAGAAATGTATAAACTAGAACTGGTTCTTCAAGTGCTTTGCAAGTGTACAACTTGCCAGTGAAAATGTGCAGCAAGTTAACAAGACTTACAATTCAACACTGCCACAAATTTGTGGCAAGTTATTCTTGATATCTGGACTATTCTTCTTCCACCTAAAAACAAAACTTTGACCTTTTCCATCAGCTCATCTCCCCCAGTTATTACCTTTTGTACCGATTGCTCCTCCCCTTTAGATTGTAAGCTCTTATAAGCAGGGCTCACCTAATCCACCTGTATAAAATTGTATTGTATCTGTTCTGTCCACACACATTATTGGTGCTATATACATCCTGTATAATAATAATAATTATTTTATCCACATAGTTAAAAGTGGACTTGAAACTTGCATTCAGCTTGTATAATAAGAAAAGCTCCATGGGTGCCTTAAGTTAACAAGACTCTAGAGAGATTGCCTATTTAAAGAAAACACAATCTAGAGACTGAGATACTTGTAAATGTTTCCTAAAACTGGTGTTTGTAGCCACCTGCACTGCAGCTGGCTTTCATTAAGCTTGTCAACCAAGTCCTGCTTTTAAAAACTTTGAGTCGTGCTTCCTGTTTGAGATCCTGCTCACAGGCTGTTTCAGTTGCATGTTGACTAATACGATTTTTGTTTTCAGAGCTTGCGGCATAAGCAGTGTAAACGAAAAAAAAAGCCTACACTTTTCAGTCTGTTCATTTTTAGGCAGTTTGTCATGTTAAACTCAGCCTGAGGAATGTTGGCGTGGGCAGTTTGAAGTTGACTTTACAAATCTCCACTGTTTGTGTTTCCCCATATATAAATTAAAGCCTGCAAATGATATCAGGCTAGGACACTGAATAAATGGAACAGCCAGCTCTTCCATTTATCACTTCTGTAGGCAAGACCCACTATTCTATAATTTACGAAGTCTTTAGAATCAGTAGTGAGCTTTCAAGATGAATTGAATGCACAACCACACGCAGAGTAATATATGGGCAAGGCACAAGGTCAAGAATCTATTCTTCCTGCGTTTGAAAGGGTTAATCAGGGCTGAAGACGGCTAAGCTGAAGCAGACAAAGCTCCTGGAAGCAGACACGCAAATCACAATAAGAACTAATTATATGTAAAATGGTCACTTTTATCATTTTAATTTGCTTCCATCCCGGATTTACAGCCTAAAGCGCGCAGTTACTATTTATTTCGCCGTTTTAGATTTGCGATCGTTTGTAAAATTAGAGGTACATGAAATAAGGTAATAAAGCTGGCGCGGGATGTGTTTTTTAAAGAAAGAAAAGCATAAAATTCTATTGTACGATACACAGGGTACTGTAATAAAATCTGAACGCCGTATCTGTGAATTATGCATAGTACATTTCTTTCTTTGTCATGCACGCAGGCTGATCGTAACAATATATTTTCAGTGCAAGCCAGTTGCCGGAACACTAATCTAATTCATTAAATAGGAGCATCTGAGAAACTTTATTTAGGAATTCAACAATATTTTCAGTACGATACCATAATTGAAAAATAGCGGACAATTGCTTCTTGGAATGTGAATTTGGATATCACATTAAAAGGGAAGTTCAAGGCTACAGTGCTAAGTAAAATGTTTTTACCACAAGTCAACAGACACATTTACTAATCTAGGTTATTTAAGGTATTTTTTTTTTTAATTAATTCTTTCATTCCTTGCAAAATGATAAGCAAGTTGGGCATTACAGGTCTTCTGACACAAGGCTTTCATATGTGTGAATAAACACCCCCTTCATTCTAGGAACATTGACAATTGGGTCTTGCTGAACTTATGATTATGACTCATGATTCACAAGTTTCAAACATACATAGACCATGAGAGTAGACATACTGTAGTATGTAAACAACCAATTACATCTTGTCTGTATTATGGATGGAAGAATAAAAGAACATGGTAGCCAGAATTCAATTCGAAGGTTAAGAGCTCTTCTGAGAGCCAGCTACACATTAGGATTACAGGATAGATAATACACTCAAAAAGCACTTGGTGTTAGCCACAATAACAATAGACCTTTACCTAGTGGTGACAAATGTGTCTTGCCTATACTAACGCTAAGGTCAGCTAATGAAAAAAAAAAAAAAATTCTAGATAGAAAAGGAGGAAAATGTGTCCTTGTATGCAGACAGGCTTTCTGTACACAATCATTGTGGATCATGTGGATATATATATACATTATATATACAACAAACAGCTATACTTTTCTGACCATTCACCTAATATTCAATAGTTCCCCCTTTGGTCACCAAACTGCCCTGACCCTTTGAGGCAAGGATGCCACTAGACCTGTATATGTATGTTGTTGTATCTCACACCAAGCAGTTAGCAGAGGATCCTTTAAGTCATATGAGTTGTGAGGAGGGGCCTTTATGGATCAGACTTGTTTTTCTAACACATCCCACATATGCTCAATTGGGTTGAGATCTGGAGAATTTGAAAGCCTCAAGCTCATTCTGTTCCTCAAGCCATTCTTGAATTCATCAAACCAGGCCACCTTCTTCCAATACTCTGTGGTCCAGCTCTGATGCCGTGCCCATTGCAGGCGCTTTGCGTTATGGACACGGGTCAGCATGGGCACCCTGACAGGTCTTTGGCTACACAGCCCCATACACAACAAACTGCAATGCCCATTTTTTTCTGCTTTCAATGCTGCTTTCTTAGGGACAACATGTTTACCTGCTGCATAATATATCCTACTGACTTTCAGATGCAAGATTATTCACTTAACCTGTCAGGGGTCATAAAGTTTTGAATAGTTGGTGTGTGTATGTACTGGCATATATATATATATATATATATATATATATATATATATATATATATATATATACATACACATACTGCTCAAAAAAAAAAATAAAGGAACACCTTTGAATCAGAGTATAGCATCAAGTCAATTAAACTCCTGGGATATTGATCTGGTCAGTTACGTAGCAGAGGGGGTTGTTAAACAGTCTCAGCTGCTTTGGTGTTAATGGCAACCACGACCTGGACGATCTCCAAAATAGGAATGGTTTTACATGTGGAGGCCACTGAAAATGTTTTCCCTACTCATTTTTTCTGATTGTTTTTCACTAGTTTTGCATTTGGCTGGGGTCAGTGTCACTACT
Organism: Pelophylax lessonae; assembly: GCF_965119305.1. Classification (NCBI taxonomy): domain Eukaryota; kingdom Metazoa; phylum Chordata; class Amphibia; order Anura; family Ranidae; genus Pelophylax; species Pelophylax lessonae. The sequence goes on from NC_138774.1 coordinate 139,460,196, forward strand.
GGTAGCGTGAGGCGATACCTGGACCCTTTAGAGGTTGCACAGGCATTCCAACTCCTCCAGGATGGCACATCAATACATGCCATTGCTAGAAGGTTTGTTGTGTCTCCCAGCACAGTCTCAAGAGCATGGGGAAGATTCCAGGAAACAGGCAGTAACTCTAGGGGAGCTGGACAAGGCCGTAGAAGGTCCTTAACCCATCAGCAGGACTGGTATCTGCTCCTTTGTGCAACGAGGAACAGGATGAGCACTGCCAGAGCCCTACAAAATGACCTCCAGCAGGCCACTGGTGTGAATGTCTCTGACCAAACAATCAGAAACAGACTTCATGAGGGTGGCCTGAGGACCTGACATCCTCTGGTGGGCCCTGTGCTCACTGCCTGGCACCGTGGAGCTTGATTGGCATTTGCCACTGAACACCAGAATTGGCAGGTCTACCACTGGTGCCCTGTGCTTTTCAGAGATGAGAGCAGGTTCACATTGAGCACATGCGAGAGACGTGAATAGGTCTGGAGAAGCTGTGGAGAATGTTATGCTGCCTGTAACATCAGTAAGCACAACCAGTTTGGTGGTGGGCCAATGATGGTCTGCAGAGGCATATCCATGGAGGGACACACAGACCTCTACAGGCTAAACAATGGCACCCTGACTGCCATTAGGTATTGGGATGAAATTCTTGGACCGATTGTCAGACCCTACGCTGGTGCAGTAATTCCTGGATTCCTCTCATTAGGAGCATGCCCCAACGTCAGGCATGCATACAAGCTCGTGGGGGCCATACAAACTACTGAGTACCATTTCGAGTTGCTGCAATGAAATTTCATAAAAATGGATTAGCCTGTTGCATCATTTTCTCACTTTGATTTTTGGGGTGTCTTTGAATCCAGCCCCCTGTAGGTTGATCATTTTCATTTCCATCAAACGATGGGGAATCCTTTCGTTCCTATCATTCCTAACACATTACCCAGTCCATATCAGTATAGATATCCAGCATGATATTTTTCCCCACTAAGATCTGATGTGTTTTCAAGGTGTTCCTTTATATATATATATATATATACAGTATCTCACAAAAGTAAGTACATCCCTCACATTTATGTAAATATTTATTATATATTTTCATGTGACAACACTGAATAAATGACACTTTGCTGCAATGTAAAGTAGTGAGCGTACAGCTTGTTTAACAGTGTAAATTTGCTGTCCCCTCAGAATAAGTCCACACACAGCCATTAATGTCTAAACCGCTGGCAACAAAAGTGAGAATATCCAAATTGGGTCCAAAATGTCAATATTTTGTGTGGCCACCATTATTTTCCAACACTGCCATAACCCTCTTGAGCATGGAGACCACCAGAGCTTCACAGGTTGCCACTGGAGTCCTCTTCCACTCCTCCATGACGCCATCATAGAGCTGGTGGATGTTAGAGACCTTGCACTCCTCCACCTTCCGTTTTAGGATTCCCCACAGATGCTCAGTAGGGTATGTCACAGTACATGTTGGCATTCATGGTTCCCTTAATGAACTGTAGCTCCCCAGTGTCGGCAGCACTAATGCAGCCCCAGACCATGACACTACCACCACTATGCTTAACTATAGGCAAGATACACTTGTCTTTGTACTTCTCACCTGATATGCCGTCACATACGCTTGACACTATCGAAACCAAGTAAGTTTATCTTGGTCTCATGAGAACAAAGGACATGGTTCCAGTAATCCCTGTCTTATTGTCCTCAACAAACTGTTTGAGGGATTTCTTGTGTATCATCTTTAGGATATATATATAATGTCCCAGAAGCTTCTAAGTTAGTAGGCAATGTGAGCATCTCAGGTGTCCATTTGAGGTCCTGCATTGCATTATGGGTGGCAGTAAACGCAAGTCTGTGCTTGACTTTCTCAAAAGCCAAGATTTACATTGGACAGGGTGGGTATACCAGGGTTTAGTGGTAACAGTTTGAATTAAACATAGTCTGCAATATACTGATGGTGTTATCTAAATCTTTATTTAATATGTCTTATTTCCTGGTACAGGTACAGTATTGGTCTTCAAACTGAGACATGCATTCTGAACATTTATTCTAAACAGTTGCATGACTCTTCTTTCCAGCAGTCACTGGCAGCAATTATAGTAGGTTTAATTTCTGTGGCATTAGCGTAGTTGTCAAGCAGTATGTCTTGGGCCTAGACTCAATTTACAACCTGCTGCTGTGGTGGACTGTAAATGTGCAACAATGCTCATTATCACTGTGTTCTTAATTAAACATGTAACTAACATCACATTACCATGTTATAACAAGGAAACCTGCAGCACGTTTAATCTCCATGTTATTGAAGAAACCTTTAGTACACAGCTAATTTACACCGGTAATTGTAAAACATAATGGATTCTGACATTCCAATTTTTATTAAATGAGGGTTGTAATGCGGTGATGAAATGAAATCTAGAACTTTATCGAATCACTTTTAAGGCTGTTTCCTAGCATATTGTGTAACAAGGCCATGGGGAAAAAAAGCTGATTATCAAGTGCAAAGACACCAGATCATCAGATGCAGTATGAATATAGAGGTTCCTTTTATATTTCAATAGAAGCAGTGGCGTAGCGTGGGTTGTCAGCACCCGGGGCAAGGCAAGTAATTTGCGCCCCCTAACCCGCAGGATTTAAGCACTCGAGTCTCTTCCACTAGATTAGTTAAAGAAACCCTTACCCCCTAAGCACATGTATTGTTTGTTATGAAAATACTGATGTAATTAAAGTAAAATGCATCTAAATACAAGTTTTAATGACCAGCGTGCCCCCTTTCAATTCAGAGTGACCAGCGTGCCATGCCCCCTTTCAATGCTGAATAACCAGCATGCCCCCTTTCAATACAGAGAGACCAGTGTGCCCCCTTTCAATGCAGAATGATCAGCGTGCCCCCTTTCAATGCAGAGAGACCAGCATGCCCACATTCAATGCAGAGACCAGTGTGCCCCCATTCAATGCTGAGAGACCAGCGTGCCCCCTTTCAATGCAGAGTGACCAGCATGCCCCCTTTCAATGCAGAATTACTAGTGCTCCCCCTTTCAATGCAGAATGACCAGCGTGCCCCCTTTCAATGCAGAATGACCAGCATGCCCCCTTTCATTGCAGAGAGACCAGTGTGCCCCCTTTCAATGCAGAATGACCAGCGTGCCCCCTTTCAATGCAGAGAGACCAGCGTGCCCCCGTTCAATGCAGAATGACCAGCATGCCCCCTTTCAATGCAGAATGACCAGCGTGCCCCCTTTCAATGCAGAGAGATCATCGTGCCCCCTTTCAATGCAGAGAGACTTACCTGCATCGGCGGCTTCTCCTCAGTTCCCAGCATCTCCTCGATTCCTCCTGCCTCCTCCTCGACCAATGGCATGCGTTCCTTTTTCAGCCAATCAGGAAGCGGGTCTCGGCCCGTTTCCTGATTGGCCAGGAGGAGGATTCGTGTGACAATAGCGAATTTTCATTCGCTATTGTCACACAATGGGTGACAATGGGTCCAACCTTTTTTTAAGCCTATTAGAGCCTCTGGCTCTAATCAGGTGATTTAAAAAAAAAACCCCACTCTGTGACAGAGCCAGGCTGCTGACTCACTCGCTGCTAAACTGACTGAGCAGTGAGGAGAGGCGGTATGGGCGGGGCTTGGTTTGCAACGCCACCCCACCCTACACCAATGGACAGGTGAGGCACAGTCTCCCAGCCTAAAGATGAAGTCAGACAGACAGAGTGACACTGCGGATGCACCCCCCCAGATGTTGCGCCCGGTGCGGCCGGCCCCCCCTGCACCCCCCACGCTACGCCACTGAATAGAAGTATGGCTTCAATGGCATATGGATCGATCATGGTCAGCATCTACCTTCTAATCCACAGATACACAATTGTGTAAATCCTGGTGCCTGCAGTGCACAGAAGTCGTTTTGTTCCTTACAGTGAATATAGGTTGTTGGACACAAAATATTCCCCCGCTGCTAATTGTTGCTAATTGACTTATCACTGGGGGAGGTAAAATTCCCCATCCTTCCTACAGCAGACAAACTACATCATTCTCCCAAGGTACTCCTCCTGTTAGGCCTAGGCACCATTACCTGACTGGAGCTCAAGTACTGTTTTTCAGTACTTGAGCTGGTATGGATTTTTTGGGATTTTTTGCTGTATAGTGTAACGCACTAGGAATTTAGCCCCTATTCACACTTGATTGGTTTTCTGCTTGTTTCTATATGCATGACTATCCTCAACATGCAGCGTTCCATTCTTTCTAATTGTTGCTGTTCACACTTGTACTCACAGTGGCCCTACACTCTACACTTTTGGTGCCTACACTGCAAGCTGGGGGCCGCATGCAACCCTTTGACACTTTTTGTGCATTAAACTGTTTCCTTTTGCCTTGTAATGGCAGTGATGTTTAGAAGTCCTGTGTAATGTGTCTCCAGTCTATGACAACTTCCTGAGTAATGTTACCAGTTTCCAAGTATTTTCCAAGCCCTATAGCACGCTAGCAGCATTTAGCCATGGCCTGTTGCATGTCCGTAGCCTCTAACAGCTTTCTGTAGCATTACATTATTGAATATTATGTGTGGCCCGTTAGGGAAGTCCGAGGCCTCAATTGAGGCCCCCTTGAACAAGAAAGTTGACTACCACTGCTCTATGTGCAAAAAAAGTACTTACGTACTTAGAAATTTATGGTCCCATAGACTTCAATGGAAGCACCTGTAAACACTCAGAACTGCTACCCCTCCTCCCATGGCCAGCCCAGTAAACAAACTTCTGAAGCTTGATACATGTGTAAGTTGCCGGTGCTATGCCTGTTAAACAACTGAAAAATTCCTGAAAAAAAATGCTTCAACATCACCAGCAATATGCTCTACTCAGTTGTGAATGTAGGTCTATTTATGCAAACAGTTATTCAGGGCTTGACAAATTTGCTTGGAATCTAAGAACAAGCTAAAAAAAATTAGGAGCTATTTTTTTTCCCGCATTCTGGCTTCTGTCGGACTGCCTGCCATATACAGGAGAGCTGAATGGCAGGCCAGTTTTTATTGAACCGGCTGATGTTGCCTGGCAATCGGCCCGTGTGTACTTGGCTTGATGGTGTGATGGGCAGTGGCTCACTAGGGAAGGACAGTGCAGCAAGATGGGGGCGATAGGAGATCCAGTGATCCAGTAACTCATACCACCTTAGGCCCCTTTCATACGGGCACCTCCGCTAAGCAGAATCCGCTTGCTCAGCAGGGATTTCTTTGCTAATCCCAGCTGAGCAGGTGGATGGCAAGTCCTGTCCACACCGCTATGCAGAGCGAACATGGACACAATCCTGCTCTCCTCTATGGGGCAATCAGATGCAAATGGACTGCTGGTCCATTTCCATCCGATGCCATGTGATTCGATACGCTGGAAGTATGGAAAATAGGACCCCCATCCGTCTGTTTTTTTTTTTGCGGACAGGATTGGATGGTGGCAGTTGTCAGCAGACACTGAAGATAAACTGACAGGTTGACCTGTTCTGACAGCCCGTGTGAAAGGGGCCTTTGGCTGTGTGGCATGACAGGGAGAGAATGAAAAATAATAAAAAATTAATTTTCATGAAAAAAATAAATAAATAAATATAAAACTGTTTCCATCTTTGTGAGGTTGTAAATGGAACTGGGGCAGTTCCAACCATCACACTCCCTGGCCACTCACTGGTAAGGACAGGGTGCCAGATCAAGCCCGCAACACCTTCAACCTCTTCTCTTTAGAAAGAGATGGGCGGGCAGTGAGAGCAGGCAAGGTAAACCCTCAGCGCCACCAATGACTATTTGTTGCAGCCCTGGCCACCACAAGAGGGCGCCAGTTCCTCAATGTAAGCGTCTTGCTCCAGCAGGCCGCAAAGCCGCAGCCTCAATTACCAGCCGGCGCGCCATCTTAGCCCGCACACCGGTGGGTGGGGGCCACATGGCAGACATCCCAACATGCAAAAAGACATTTCAGGGAGGTGGCAAACTCATTTCAGGGGGGTGGCACTCCGTGACCCCCTCCCCCCCAATTTAACACAACTAAAGGATGATCAAATAAAATACAATCAGTATACAGAGGTATACTTCTTCTGAGAGATATTAAAGGAACACTCTAACCACCATGACCACCTGAGTGATTTGAAGCGGTCATGGAGGTAGGAGTCAGAAACACTGCACATGCTGGAATATTTATAATTAGGTGTACTGCTGGCTGGTACTGCTGGTGGGTACTGCTGGCTAGTACTGCTGGCTGGTACTGCTGGGGGTTACTGCTGGCTGGTAGTGCTGGTGGTTACTGCTGGCTGATACTGCTGGCTGGTACTGCTGGTGGGTACTACTGGCTCGTACTGCTGGCATGTAATTCTGGCTGGTACTGCTGGTGGGTACTGCTGGCTGGTACTGCTGGTAGGTATGGCTGGTGGGTACTACTGGTGGTTACTGCTAGTTGGTACTGCTGGTGAGTACTGCTGGTGGGTGCTGCTGGTGGGTACAGCTGGCTGGTACTTCTGGTGGTTACTGCTGGTGGGTACCACTGTTGGATACTGCTGGTTGTTACTGCTGGTAGATTCTGCTGACTGGTACTGATGGTGGGTACTGCTGGCTGGTATTGCTGGCTGGTACTGCTGGTGGGTACTGCTGGAGGGTACTGCTGGCTGGTACTGCTGGCAGGAAATGCTGGCTTCTCTGAGAGACATCAACGGAGTGTGAGGAGCAGCGCTGGAGGAAGCATGCAGAACCGATACTTCCTGTATCTCTTCTCTCACAGGTGGAGTGTATTTGATATCACTCCGCCTGTGACAGGACGGAACCGGAACTATAAAGGAAGCATCAGTTCCGTTCTGATAGCCCGGAGCTGGGATATTGCATGGCACTTGTGGCTGTCATTCTACGCATTAAGATAAAAAAAACTTCTGTGTGCAGCAGCCCCCCTAATACTTGCCTGATTCCCATCTTGATCCAGTGATGTTGTTCAAGAGGATTCTCCCTCCTTATTGGCTGGGACAGCAGCGGGCGCAATTGGCTCCGCCTACTGTTATTCACAGTCATTCAAAGTCAGTGAGCCAATGAAGAGAGAGAGGGGGTCTAAATGGACACACAGAGCTGAGGCTCAGCTCTGGTGCCCCCATAGCAAGCTACTTGGTGTGGGGACACTCAACAGAAGGGAGAGGCCCGAAGCGCCGGCAAGGGACCCAATAAGAGGAGGATCTGGGCTGCTCTGTGCAAATCCACTGCACAGAGCAGGTAAGTATAACATGTTTGTTATTATTAAAAAAAAAAAAACGAGACTTTAATTAGTATCACTGTAAATAATAAGACATGGAGTATATCGAACAGCAATGGCTTTTATTGTTGGGACTGCTACAAATAGGTGAAAAGTGACATCTGATTGGTTGCTTAACGCACTTTGTACATTGTCTTTGTTCTTTCTATTGCCTTTTCAAGTAAGCCCATTAGCTGTTGACAGCATCATATTCAGAAGATCCACAAAGACATCAATGTGAATTAAATGTAATAACAAGGGTACGCTTCTTAAAATTGTGTCCCGACAATTGGGTCACTCAAATATTTCACTTGAATATACTTGACATTTTGAATTAATATCTAAATGTATATGTGGCTTTATTCGATGTAACAGTGAGCCTTTGGGTATCTGCTTGATGCTATGTATTTTATTTTTATTTTTTGTAATATGACAGTGACTGATGCCTGATTGTCTGCTGCTTCTCACCAAATGTATGTTTTTAATGAAGCTATTAGCTCAGCAGTGGCAACTGAAAAATACAAAATCGCCATTATTTCACAGCCATTAAGTTGTAATCTGCCAGGTTTTAACTTTATTCAGAACAACACCTTGTTTTTAAAAGCTTTTTTGGCTGCCTCTTGAAGATATATTAGTTCATTAATGCTGTAGTGGAGATGAGGACACTTTTGAAATTTTAATCACAAATACAGTGTTCATTATTTTGTGCCCAGCGTTGCCATGCAATTCAAATTGTACAGCATTTGTATAAAAGGGCCATGTCCTTGCTTGGCCTCTTTTATTAAATTGCATGATCTGTAAATGAAATGGTATTTGTTATTTAACATTCTTACATGTTTAATGATGAGGTATTTCTAAGGTGAACCCCAGCTATTTTTAGAAACATTTATCTAAATTTGGATAGAGTGGGTAGAGGCTAGAACTTCTGTCTTTGATACCATTGAGGAGATTTCCCCTCATTTCCTGACCTAGAGACCAAAGAGGATGTAATGAGAATTAGTCTTAATGGTGACCCAGACAGCGCTTAACAAGTTTGGCTCCAGAGCATTTTTCTTTATTTGTTGCATACATATAAAAATCTTAATTTTTGCAATAAAATTATTTCAACCCCCAGAACATTATTTATTTCCTGAAAAAAAAAAAGGTGATATTTACAAGATTTTGTTTCATATGATATTTGCGCAACTGTTTATTAAACGCAAATTTACTGGAAAAAGTATAATAACATGAATTTTAGTGCAAAACCACACCATAAAATACCCATTTTTGGTTAAAATACAAAAGATGAGGTTGCAACAAGTAAATAGATACCAAGCGTTTCATGTCTTAAAATTGCGTGCCCCCCTGATATCGCCAAAAACTGTGGTGCCCAAAAATCACCATAGATGATACTTTAAAAGCCTTTACAGCTCATTAATTTAGAGTTAAAGCGGTTGTAAACCCGAAAAAAAAAAAAAACCTGCAAGACAAAGGCATAATGGGCTAGTATGCATTGCATACTAGCTCATTATGTATTACTTACCTTAGAACGAAGCCCCGACACGGACCCCCGGACACCGCTGCGGGCGCTGCCATGATCCCTCGGCGTCTCTTCCGGGTTCGGCAGCTCCGGCGCTGTGATTGGCCGGAGCCGCGATGACGTCACTCCCGCGCATGTGCGCGGGAGTGATTTTCCGGCAAGTTCCCGGCAAGTAAAGCTGAAGGTCCCCCCGGATCTTCAGAGCGCGTGCGCCGCTCGCGTGATCGGCTGCATGCACTGCAAATATCTCCTAAACCGTACCGGTTTAGGAGATATTAATTGTACCTACAGGTAAGCCAGATGGATATGAACGGTCCGCCTGTGTGAAAGGGCCCTAAGAGGCTGCTCATACTTGCTTGACTTCCTGTAGTTGAACACACATTTTTCTGAAGGTAAACCGCAATACAATGTTAACGTTAATGGGGACCAATGGAGGTAGTTTAAATTGATGCAGCAGGACTCTTTAAATAAAGCAAAAAAGAAAAATGGAGGAGAAGATAAACCTGGGAAGAGAAACTGCAAGTAAAACATGCTAGCGATAGAGGATATTATAATAAAAATTATGAATTGCCAAGGCCTGGCATCTATAGCTCTATGGGCAGCAGTATAATACATGCCTAAAGCAATGACTTCAGAAAAGTTACAGCCTCTGCCTGCTGATGGTCAGTTGTATAAAGCCACTTAGGACTTGACAATCATTAAAACGTGAGCTGTCAAAGCCATAGAGTTGCTGTGGGGAACCATACCGTATTTAAAACCTCCCTGCTCCATAGCTGCACTTAGCAGAAGAATCTAAAGCACAACAAGCACCCATAAAACCAACTATCTTTTACTTTTATTACATTTTTTTTTTTATTTTCTTTTATTCTGCTCCACAATGCAGAAAGCCCATATTGCCCAAATTGTTCTCAGCTCTGTATTGCCAAATATATGAGTATCTGTATTCATTTAATCGACAACACAATGGAGAGGCATAAATAACAACCACGGTGAATATAAAAGATCAATTTTATTGATGATACCAAGATTGTATTATGAATATGACCTGAAGCAATACGTGATACTAAATATTGATCGCAGATCATTAACTTTTCATCGGTGCTGAATTACAACACAGAAAATGTACGGTGGAGCCTGGCAAGGAAAAAGTTGGTGTCACTTGTGGTTTGCGTTTTGTTTGTCTTGCATTTGGTGTTGACTTACAGGTATTTGTATTGAATCAAGACTTTGGGCCAGGCAACACTGTGATCAAGTCTAAATAGAAATCAATACTTCTGTAAATATTTGATTAACCTTTACAAACGCAAAGTATTTTCTCCCATGTTCTGATTCTCAGAGTAGCGCTGGAATATGTTTTTCATCAGGAATTGCTATGCTCTCATGTTTCAAAAATGCAAATTGAGGTTGACTCATACCTTGTTGAGAGCAGCAGATAGATTATATAGCTGCTTTATCACATATAATATATGGACTTTAATAAAGTGGAGTAAACAGCAATACTATGCTGTAAGTTATACCAACAAACCAGGAATCAGCTTTTAGCAGAGATGGCAGATCAAAGCTGAGCTTTGGGAAAACAGCTAAACACAGAGTTGAAATGCATTTCTGAAAAGTGTTTTACTCCCTCAGGATTTGTTCAGCCAGTCTTGTGATTCAGGCACTCCTGCCACACTATGCATACAGGTCAGTTATTTAAAGTGATTGTAAAGCTTTCATTTTTTTTCATTAAAATAATAAACATATCATACTTACCTGCACTGGGCAGTTGGTTTTACACAGAGTGGCCCAGATCCTCCTCTTCTTGGGTCCCACACTGGTGCTCCTGGCTCTTCCCTCCTGTTGGGTGCACCCACAGAAAGCAGCTTGCTATTGGGGGCACCTTAGCCCAGCCACTACTCTGTGTGTCCATTCACACACAGAGCCGTGACTTTGCCCCTCCTCCCTCCATCTCCTGAGTGGCTCACTGGCTGTGATTGACAGCAGAGGGAGCCAATGGCTCCAGCTGCTGCCAATAGCCAATCAGGAGTGTGAATACACAGAGAGGCAAGGCTCTCATGGACATCGCTGGATCAAGATGGGGTATAGGTAAGTATTAGGGGGCTAGGGGGCTGTTACACACAGAAGGTTTTTTACCTTCATGCATAGAATGCCTTTACAACCATTTTAATCTTTTTATACTGCATTTAAAGTAATCATGCCACTCCTCTAACAGTACCTGAGCATAGAGGCTGCTGTAGGCACCTTATTACTTATTTTCTCATGACACATCTTCAGGCATCTCTAGATAGCAGCTGTGAAAACTCAATGTATAAATCCACTTTGCTTGCTTTCATTGTAGCTTCCTTCAACCTTTCCTTCTTTATTGGAAAGGAAAGTGCATGTCATGACTTGGTGCTGTCACAATGCACTGATCAACAGCTGAAGCTGCTTATTGACCACATTTTCCCACTTGCCTCTTCACCAGAAGCCGATCTAGTGATTGACTTCTGTGGAACAGGAATGGCCACACACTGATTGAAATTCAGCCAGTCTCTCCTGAATTAGCAGAATTCGAATCTGTCTATGGTCAGTATTCGTTTTCACATCTGCTATCTAGGGAGATCTGTGACATGGGTGCCCATAAGTGCCCCCATGGACAGCGGCTTTCCATGGGGGCATTCGATGAAGGGAGGGGCCAGGAGTTCCGGCAGGCACCCTATGGGAGGAGGATCGGGGCTGCTCTGTGCAAAACCATTGCACAGAGCAGGTAAGTATAACATGTTTGTTATTTTTATAAATAAAAAAATGAACCTTTACAAACACTTTAAGCAATAATTTGTCAAGGACCTTTGTCAAGTAAATAACATTGATTAGGTTATTTGTGTTGTCTGTTATCTATCTGCATGTTTTTTATGTTAGACTGACAGCACTGTCTAAACTGACACATCTCTCTTTCAATGTTGAGTGTTGCTGTGCTGCCTCCTATCCAGTATAGAAATTCTACACAGTTGGCTGTGTCTCTGGCCTCCCACAAAGGTGTCACCCATTTGTGAATGGATTCCTCAGTTATTTATTTATTCTGCAATAGGAGAATGTGTGACACCACTATTTAACTTTGTAATAGCAGCAGGGAGTTTGTAGACTTGGAATTCTAGTAGAAATACCTCAGTACTGGATTCCCCAAAAAACATAAAAAAGCATGCATGCCAGCAACCAGGTAAAACTGAACCAAACAAATCTATCAGCATTATGTGCAAATAACTTTAAAACTACAGTATATCATCTTTCTAAGTAGTTTATAGTACCATGTAATAAAAAATAATTTTGTACAAGGGATCAAAAGCTTTTATAGGGCCCAATCGTACAAGGAACCTAGTATAGAAAAAAGACCTCCTGTGTTGGGTCAGTTTTAATTTACATTTTTTATTATTTATATTAAATCTCTATTTTGCTAATTAGCCTTTGTTACAGAGTCCACTCATCACACAGGATTCAGCCCCCGTTCACACTGGGGCGACGCTACTTCGCCGGGCGACCTCACAGGTCGCGGCGCGCTGCTCGCCCAGCGACCTCGGAGCGGCCGGCACGGACTTCTTAACATTGAAGTCTATGCAGGTCGCTCCGGGTTGCCCCAAAGAAGCTCCAGACCCTTTTTCTAAGTTGGAGCGACTTGTGTTGCTCCTATTAGAACGGGTCCATAGCTTCTGTATGGCGGGCGACCTACGACGACCTGTCAGGCGACCAGGTCGCCTGACAGGTCGCCCCAATGTGAACGGGGGCAGAGCATTATAAATTTTCTTAAAAGACACCACAGAAAAAAGGTTACTCCCAGACTGTCTTTTCTAATTGAAACTTCATACCCTTTATATTTGAGTGGTTGAGCCTTCTAAACATCAGGTCTTTTTGCAGAAGAGCAGTTAGAAATAGCCTGGTAGACCCGTGTAAAGAGTTCCACTTACTCACTGGAAAAGTAAATAATGGCATGTTTTTTTTGGTTTTTTTTTGTATCTACCCGCTATTAGAAATGGCAAATATTATACAGTCTAAAGACCTAAAACAGAAGTATGGGCTTTAAAAAAAAAAAAACCTTATACTTACCTAAAAGGGAGGAAGCATCGATCCGATCTCTCAGTTCTCCCATCTGCTCTGAGCAGAAAGTGGTGGCTGTTAATCACCTGCTCTCTGCTTTGCTCCTCCAGCGCTCACTGGAGTGTTGGGCTGGGGAGAGGAGGAAGCAACTGGCTCAGCTTCCCAGCTGTGCTGCTGAGAGGCTGAGCCAGCTGACAGTTTAGACATCTTGGTGGATCCCGACTGTTCCGGCTGAGTGATGCCAACTGACTTTAGGATTTAGCCTGCTGTCAGCTGAAAATGGGTGGCAGGAGTGCAGAACTAACTGCACTCCTTTGATCCATAGTTGAAGTAAAATCAAAAAAGGTTTTGCCCATACTTCTACTTTAATAACATTAGCAATACCATTCCCTTGCCCTTGTTGGACATCTTCTTGGTGAGCCTTGTTGGAAGAATTGGTCTACTATCTGGATTTTTCAAGCCTCTCCTTTGTTTTCACATAAAATACGACACCACCAGGGGTGTCTGCATGGACCTAGCAACTCTGTAGGCTTACAAACGCATTCTGGAAAGATCTGGCCATGCATGGTTTTGGTGATCAGATCATGCTTAAATGTCTGACCACCATCCAATATCTTCAAGGCTGGCCATATACTAGTCATTTTTTTCATTCAACCAGTGGGTTGAACAAAAGAAATTGACCCGATTTCCCCATCCACTCATTTAGTGTGGATGAGGGAATCCTTCCTGCTGTGGTATTGTATTCTGACAGCAGGGAGCATTTACCACCATCAGAATACACTGATTAATTTGGGAAAAACCCAACAGCCTGGTTTTACACAACTCGATCGATAGATTTACTTATGTACAACCAGCCTGCCCATACATGGATCAAAATTCAGCTGGTCCCTTCTGAACTGGCTGAATTTACGATCCACGTATAGCTGGCTTAACATCTGAGACTTGTTCCTATAACCTTTCATATCTATTTTAATGCATGTTCACATCCAGGTCATAATTTTTGCTTAAGTACATTTTTTTGCTCAATGTTTTATTTTGTCAACATCTTTACCATCTTATGGTTTTCTTCTGAGCCATGCACAGTGGAAAGCGCACGTCAAGGGGCAGCCTTATTGGTCTTTGTTGAAATGAGTCTTAACCTAAAGGGATTAAAGATGCCTATTGCAGTGAAATGAACACACCGCATGAGGTGAATTTTCATATAACCTATTTCCAACCTGGCTTTCTGAGGGTATAATTTAGACATCACACTGTTGGTTTATGGCCATATAAAGTGTAGGTGTGTAGGTGGGAGGCGAGATAGATGTGCCTGTAAATAGCTAAACAGGATGGCGGCGTATGGTATCCAGCCGTGCATATTCTAGCTCACAGTTTCACATCTCTCATAGGACATTAGACACTGCTAATTCTCTAAAACCTTTAAGTGTTTTATTTTACTGATGATTGCTGTGGCTCCATAGTGTGCAGCAAACTTACAAAGTAATATATTTGCACGCTTGTCAGCTCCTTTATTGATCTTCAAAGCATTTATTTAAAGATGGATAGTTTGAAGTTATCCTGTCCTCCTGGGACAGCATGGAGATAATGCAGTTTGCCCCCATGCCATACAGAGCTTTAAGTAGACTGCGGATGAGCAAAGACCACCTTTATACTGTCACTAGGTGGCCTGACTTAGTAGGTCAGATCTATTTTCTTTACTTTGCTCATGCAGTAGGAAAATGGCTATTAGACATGGGTCATGTTCATTCAGTAGACAGCTCATCTTCAGATAACAACAGTCAACCTGATTTCAGCTCTAACAACAACTCTTTACTTTTCTTGTCACGGGGTCATACTTAGTGTGTAGTAATCATGTAAAATGATATACTTATGCTGGGGTCATCTCAATCTGATAAATGGTCTGAAGCAAATATCAAGGCTGCATTCACACCTGTATTTTTTTAATTTTCAATGGTTTTTATTAAGTTTTTATAAAAGGCATAACAGTGCAAAATGAGCCAACTCGGCTCAACCATACAGTTAGAAAGCGGTACATCATATGTAGAACATGAAGTATGATGCATATACAGATATCTGCAAAATCAGGAATCGGAAAAAACAAAAAACGTTAGCAGTAGAATTAGCAAGGCATCTACCAAATCAAGGTGGACACAGTGCCCCCGCTCTATAACACTAAAGGTCAGGCGCCCCTACGGGAACACACTGCGTCCCCGGGAGGAGGCAGCCCCCAACCCCCGACCCCAATACATAGCACTTGACTAGAGGAGGCAGCATCCACCTATCAGTGCACTGAAAGGGAGAAGAAAAGAGAAAAAAGAAATAAAGAAGGAAGAAAGAAGAGGCAAGACAGAAAAGAAAGGTATGGAAAATTAGAGAAAGGTAGCAGGACACACCTGTATTTTTTTAATGGGATAACATTGTATTTAAGATGCATTTTACATATGCATGCATACATTAATATTCATCTGTATGATGCAGTTCCTAAGAAACTTCATGAAACAGGCAGCAAGCTGGATTCTTTTAAGCAAACTGGATCAGCTCCACACCAAACCAGAAATGTGAATGCAATTCAAATGTGGAGCTCAAAGTTTAAAGCATCAAGTATTTTAATTATGTTGGGTGGAGTAGGTTAATAGCATTTGAAATGGATTTTCTAACTTTTTCATTTGCTGTTTACATGGAAAGCTGGCAGTCTGACAGCCACGTGGAACAATTGTGATCTCTGCTGCTTCCTTGGTTTGGCATTACTGCCTCCGAAGTCAGCTTTAGAGCTTGTGTAGAAGAGCTTGGCTTTTGTGTATTTGAACTTCATTTCAGCATACTTTAACTGCAAGTCTACAGGATTCCATTAATTTCCTGCAACTTGTGTGAAGATGTCATGTTCTACATCTGTTTTACTTGCCCACTAATATATTTTGTATTTTAAATGACAACATGGATGACAATTCTTAAGCTGTATTTAAAATGTTCTGCATTATGTTGGGTACAGAAGATCCTGCTGAGATCTGTTCTCATTGCAGGCAAAGCAAGCCCAACCCTCCCAACCGTCCCTGATCAAGGAGCCCAGTGCCGGCACAAGTTCCAGCACTTTGCTCCAGTGACTTGCCCAGCAGGGGCGCACTAGTGCAGGAGACAGTCACAACCCACCCGTTGCTTGTGCAGGGTGTCTGGGTTCCCGCATACCACAAGCACATCTTTGTATGACAGCCGGCATCTATCCCTGATGGCCGCATCTAACACAAACAATGCAGAGCGGAGTGCACTGAACCCACCCCCTCCTACTCTTACTGTTAGGTTTTCCTGCACACAGAGGGGGAGGCAAGGAGGAGGCATAGGGCTCTGCCTGAGCAGCACTGATCTAAGGTCTGTAATGAATACTCTATACATGACACTTGCAGAGGAGGTGAGCATGGGGAAGGAGGTGAGGGGGGCAAGTTCAAAGTACAATGTACACTTGGAGTGATTTGGGGGACGAATATGTGTTATGGGGCACTTTGGGACTAAAGTTGACATGTGCTAGAAGGGAGGTTGGATATGAAACCCATCCCCCCTCACCCCCCTCCAGCACAAGCCTTCTCCCCTGACACACCCTCTAGCACAAATCTTCACCCCCTCCTAATCAAAGAGATGCTGGCTGCCAAAGAGGGGACAACCCCAGGTACCCCATAAGAGATGCGGCGCAATTGCCCCAAGTGTCCAAGCTAGTGCCCCCCTGCCAGGCAAGTTAGTGAAGCCAAGTACGGGTACTTGTTCTGGCACTGGGCTCCAGGACACAGGGTTGGTTCACACCATGAATCGCACAGGAACACAATGTGCGTTTTGTAAAATTTACATGTGACCCGGGTGCAGTGTGATTTTAGCCTATTTGTTTGAATGGGCTGAAATCATGCCACACCGCACCAAAAGTAGGGCATGCACTACTTTAAAAATCGCACAGTGACCAGATTGCATTGTATTACTGTACTATGTGATTCGGTGCAGTCAAATGCACTGCATTTGCGAGTGGCATTCGAGATGTTAGGATAACATTGACACCCGCTGCAGATCACAACTGCAGTGCATTTTGAACATGGTGCAAGAATGGGCAAGGGACACAGAGGGAGGGGGGATTTTGGGGGGTGGGTGGAAGTAGATTTGTGCTGGGAATAGGGAAAAGCATTTACGCTGGGAGGAGACAGATCCGTGCTAGAAGATGGATTTGTACCCTGCTGGGGGGATTTGGAGAGGGGGAATCGGATGGTAAAAGATTTGTACTGGAATGGGGGTTGTGCTGGGACAGAGGATTATGGGGGTGGAAGAGGATGTATTCTGAGAGGGGTACAGGGGGAAGGAGGATTTGTGCTGTGAGGGGATACTGAGGGGCGTAGGGATAAGTGTTAGGATAGGGAACAAGGACCAATTGTGCTGGAACTAGGGATTTGGGATGGGTGGAGGAGGACTTATGCTGAGGAACAGGGAAGAAGAATTGCGTTAGAATATTTATTCTGGGAGGGGGGACAACTGCACTCTTTTTGTTTTGTACTTCTTACTATGCATTGTACACTCCTGTTCCCTGCATTCTGTGGATTAAACTCCTGTTCCCTGCATTCTGTGCATTATGTAATCTTTAACCCTGCTCGCTGTGTCTCATGTACTCATGTAAACCCAGCACTGACTACAGCCTTCTGTATGTTACATACTCCTGATTCTTGAACACATTGCATTACACAATCTGTGTTATGTATCCTAAACCTGACACTGACTGCAGCACTTTGAGTGTATTGGACATCCCCGACCCCTGTGCTTTGCTTTACACACTCCTGCACCACATGCACAATACTGTACATTATATACTTCAAACCGAAGTGTGCATTGTCTGAACAGTTGCTGGTTGCTATGCAGCCCTGACTATTTTAATACATTTATTTTTTAAAATAGACTCAGACAAAGCAATTAAAGCATATTTTATAGGTACAGTAAGGGAAGTACGGAATTTGTTTAACCACATCCCTGAAGCCCTTCCCATCGTTAAGAGTCTGACCACGCCCACATTTTGCCACAGCCTTTTTCTATCTCCAGTGTCCCTCATTCTGAAGTTCAAAAGTTGGGAGGTATGAACAACGGCACCTTTTGCATTAAAATGCATGCATTTCAGAAGCACTGTATTTGAATGTAAATGTAACATTCACAAACAAAACCCATCTAGACAAGTACTTACTGTTTTATAAATCTGCTTATACTCAGTTAACAGAGGTGATGATGCTGATTCACTGTTTAATGGGGCGCCTAGAGGGGGAAAAGAAGAAAGGAAGTTAAAGTGGATGTAAACCCCATTCATGAAATCTGACACATATTTCTGTAGTATTTACCTATCTCTCTCCAAAGCCCTAAGTCCCGTGTCATTCTGCTGCTCCGTTCCTCTGTTATCAGCATGATAACTTCTGACAAGCTCTCCAACACCAGAGATAAAATCAGGCTCTCCATCTTTTAATTTTCAATGAAAACTTAAAATCTGCTTTTTTTAAAAAAAAAGTATTTTTATAGTGACTGCTTGCTGTGTGCTTCGATCTGTATAGGACCAGAGCAGTGGATGATAAGAACCTGCGTCTGCATATATTGTTTTACTTTGCTGCTTTCGCTTCTAGGAAAAGATTTGGAGCCATAAAAAAGGTGCACAGAGGCCTTGCCTGCATTGGGGAAGGTCCTAGCCATCCTTCATTTTGGAGGTAATGGATCCTTCCATTTAGAAACAGCACAAGGGATGAACCAAACCAGTTTTTACAGAGGAAGGAGTTGTAGGGAGCTTTACAACACAATAGTCCCTTATTCCATCTGGTGATTGGTGCCTGGCTACCCAACAGGTCTGCCTAGCCCAGATGCCCTATGTAACGGGTGCAATTAAATGCATCCATGTACCATTTACATCTCCACAATGAAGTACAACAATACATAAAATTTGCAAACAATTCCAGTCCCTAGACATCTAAGTCATATGTGATGGACATGTTCTCTGTGTTAGGTCTGGCTTTTCTGGGAGTTCAATCATGATGCATTAATTTTGAATGAGGTTTGTCCTGGTAATGGAATTCCACAAATGAACAAGGAGTTATACCAGCAGTCTAACTGGTGTGTGAGTGTATTTTGTATGTTGTTTCTACAACTTCCAAATGTAGCACTCTTTTGAAACTCTTTAATGTAAGCAGTAATTGGTCAGTCCTGTATTTCTCCATGACATACTTTCTAGAGCAATGCAGGTTTTACTCTTCAGAATCATTTCTCATGTTTTGATCACTTCTTTCTCACCTTAAGAACGTCTTCTCATGAGCAGCTTATCCTTAAATTACTACTTTACAAGCCTCCACTTAGCCATAAGAGCTTGTACTTAATAATCAATCCACTTCTGCTTCAGCTCAGTGGTCAGTCTACAGCCGTACCTCTTGATTGATCAAGGTAATTCTTCATATTATCCCAGAAGTGGGCATCATTCTACCAGTATGTGGAGTGCCTAAGTCCTAAAGTAATTTTGCAAGTCTTGACATGTGTATGTTTCTATCGTTTATAGAGCAGGATACTTTTTATTTGCAGTTCCCTTGCCTAACATCTATTTGTATATATTTCCTGAACAGTCATGATCAAGAGATATGTCGGTAAAAAAAAAAGGTTAATCTATAATGACCCCGTTCTGCCTTTGAAGATCTTTTTACTTTTCTATGCAATTTGAATTTGGCCCCATCAGTATATTCCTAATGCTTCATTCTAGCTAATCTGAAATGTGTTTCGTTTTGGCCCCCATAGTTACATAGTTACATAGTAGGTGAGGTTGAATAAAGACAATAGTCCATCCAGTTCAACCTGTGTAGGTGTGTGTGGCTGTAATCATCTCACATACCCCTGAATGTTCTGATCCTTCAGATGTACATCTAAGAGTCTTTTAAAAGCCACCATACTTCCCGCAGAAACCACCTCTTGTGGTAGAGAATTCCACAATCTTGTAGCCCTAACAGTAAAGAACCCCCCACGTTGCCTGAGGTTAAAACGCTACTCCTCCAATCGCATTGTATGCCCTCTAGTCCTCATGCAATCCCTTCGACTGAACAGCTTTTTTTCTATGCTGAGATCCCCATTGAGATATTTATAAATTGCTATCATGTCCCCCCTCAGGCGTCTCTTCTCCAGGGAGAATAAATCAAGCGATTGCAGACGCTCTTCATAATTAAGGTCCTCCAATCCCCTAATCAGTTTAGTTGCCCTTCTCTGGACTCTCTCCAGCTCCAGCACATCCCTCCTGAGGACTGGCGACCAGAACTGGACAGAATACTCCAGATGTGGCCGGACCAGAGTTTTATAAAGTGGAAGGATTATAGTCTTATCTCTGGAATACATCCCTTTCTTTATGCATGCTAATATTCTGCTGGCTTTGGCAGCTGCTGCTTGACATTGCATGCTATTGCCTAATCTATCATCAACCAAGACTTCCAGATCCTTCTCCATTTTTGATTCCCCCAAGGGTTCCCCTCCTAACGTGTATTGTACTTTTATGTTTTTAGTCCCCAAGTGCAAAACCTTACACTTCTCCACATTAAACCTCATTTTCCATGTCGTTGCCCACTCCGTTATTTTGTCCAGGTCATTCTGTAGGATATCCATAGATATAGAGCAGCCAGGAATGATGAGGGGCAAACGCCTCACATGCTTTTTGCTTGTCTCTTTAGAACACAGGAGTGGTGTTCCCACAGACTCACTGCACCATTCTTACTGTAAAGTGCCATTACCCAAAAGTCCTTTACAACTATCACATTAAAAACTTTCAATTGGTTAAATGGGATTGGTGATGAATATGGCAGTGCAAGAGAAAGTTACACAGTACAGGTAGGTAGCAGGCCTAGTCTGCCCTCATGTGAGCTCTTTGAACTCTAGATGCAGTCGATTAAACAAAAGTAAATATAAGGAAAACTGACTGAGTTTTTTTGACAGATGTATTGTTTCCTGAATTCATTAGCAGCTCACTAATTTATTTCAGTTGTTGGCTGGAATTCTACAAGCAAAGTCAAGAGCTAGCCATTTTTATTTTCTAAAATTCAACATTAAACTATTGGTTCATCATTTTGATGGGCAATCCTAGTGGCTAATAGCAAGTTTTGAGAAGCTGAAGAGTGTAGACCATCTTTTTACTTTCCTTGCTGAAGTTGATACTTTAATATTGGAGGGTTCAAGCTTGTGGAGCTCTTAGAAAGTATGTGTATTTAATCACTTACAAGTGTGTATATTGATCGTGAATATTTTAATATAATTGCATGTTGTTTTGTTTATTTTTTAAGTTCCCTCTTGGAAACTCCATTTGCAAAGTCCAAAATTCACACAAAAAATGTTGTCACACAGGCACAGATTGCAGTCCCGGTTCTCTTAAAAACTCCAAAATTTCTTCCATTGTGTAGTTACTGAAAAACGATTCCTGGTTTAATCTGATTCTGTAGTAAAGGCAAAAATAGGAATTTAAATTGTTTCATTTGGCACAGAATGACATGAAATTGGGTTATTCACAGACCATTTTTCAAAAAAATAGAAAGTCAGAAGCACTTTTCAAGAGTAATACATAAATGGAATACTTTCTTTTATTCAAAGAGAAACATGCAGCACAGCTATGTAGTGTTAAAAGAGGAGCAAAACAATGCGCTAATTGGACATTCTCGAACGTGTTTTTAGCTCATAAATGTTGGACAATGTGCTAACCTTTTGTTCATTTGAAATGTTTCACCTTTTATTGGTAAGCCTGCTGTATGTACTTTATGCAATAGGAATTGTGTATAATGCAGAGTATTGCATTTAAAGAGTCAGTACATTAAAGTCTGATATCTCAATGTTTAGTAGATGCAGAAGCATTATTTTATCTAACGATTTCTCATATCTTTTGGGAACTCTGGTAATGAGACATTTGAGCTAGATTATCCAAGTCCACACACCACGCAGAGCCAGTACAATGTAATTCTTGATGTAGGTTAATTTATTTTACATCAAAGAGCACGCAACTCTAGTTGTGGTAACATCCCAAGATGAATGGGAACAGAGCCAGAAACTATGGTAGGGAGACCTCCTCCTCAGTCTTCAAGAAATATAAGAAGCCAGCCACTACATTTATAACTGAAATATCATTTTAATGTGCACGTCCTTTAAAGGGAATGTGTAGTGTTTTGTATATATTCTCTGAAGTATATGTAAGGGTAAAAAAAAAAACATATATACTGAATATTCAGTACATCTCTCCTATGCATGCACATTTCCCTGTGTTTAAAATGCTGCAACTACAGAGAAATACCCATTGAAGTGCCAGAAATGCAGAGCCATCCTAACTCCTTGTTTGAGCTGACAACCTGTCCAGCTGTCCCTCTCTGTCCCTCTCTACATGCATATATTTATTTATTTTTCAGCTCTTGGGAGGTGTAGTTGTGGGAGAACGCATATGTCAATAGGGAACTCTCAGCAAGAATCCTGTAAAAATTTTAAAAGCCTAAGATAATGTTACAGGGAGTGATAAAAGTTTTTTTTCTAGCTACAAGAACAAGGTAAAAGAAGAAAAAAAAATGATATAAATGATATACTGGGAAGGGGGAGAGGGGATAAATGTAAGTCATGTCTGGGCATAAACTTTAAAGGCATAGTCCACCTTTTGCAAAAACATAATACCCTGCAATGAATAATACAAAATGGGAAATTGGTGATTTATTTATTTTAAAAGCATTTGTTTTTGCATTAAGGCCTTCAAAGCATCACAACTGCAATCAGTGCATTACAGGTGCAGTGCTGTTGCTTCTGCAGACTATTCCCCTAGCCGCAGGTCCATACTGACGTACAGGCCTTCAGTTATGGGACTTAAGGAAGTATTAATGGACTACAGGTGTGGTGACATCCTTGGTGTTTTGTCCTCAGTGGCATATGGAACTGTGAATGGAAGGAGTGCCTACGCAGGTTGAGCCACGCACAGCTGCACCAAATTCAAATAATGATAGAAATCAGCAAGGAGAAGAGTCCCTAGAACCTTATGAAGTAGTAAGGATGCAGCCTGTGACCACTTTAAATATAAGTGCAACAAGAAACATGGTCAGGAAGATGGCCTTCTCTTTTAGGCATTAAATGTTAAATTCAGCCATTAGGAAGTAGTGTTGTAGGGCGGGAGGGTGAAACCGCAACTTGCAGCAGGGGCCATGCTGTCCTCCATAGCCAGAAGTGTGAGATAGCAGGAGCCCTTCAATACAGCAACTTTGTAAACTCCCTTTTTAACTTGCCTGCCAGAAAGGTGTTCTTTTACAAGGTGGTTATAATTTAATTTCTATTCTTTGGTAATAGGGTTGCTTTAAGGTAAAACTAACGGCAAACCTTTTTTTTAGTTTTGGATAGTGTTGATAGAAATGAGAACACCTGTCAGGTTTTTATTGCTGTCTCTGTAGGGAGATTTACCCTCTCTATTTGTCCTTTTTACCATTATTATTAAGAACAAAAGTGAATAAAAATCCTAAATTTTAGGTTGTCCCTAGAACAGTAATAGAACTGAAATCGTTCAATGAGGACACTTTTTGACTTTCATGATAACCATGGATTTCCTAACTTTGGAGGGGTTTCCTTTAACTGTTGTTATGTTGTGGTTATGGGACAGGAAGTGAATAGAAATTACCCCAATGGGGCACAGATAGCAAAAAGGAAACTGACAGCGGAGTATAACCCTCCCATATTCTACCCAAATATAAAATAAACGTTTTGCCTGCAGTTCTACTATGATTCAAAACACATCTCCTTTCTCTTCCTGCACTGTAGGCCTCTGTACATATTTTCAATAAGAGAGAGACAGTCTGAAAGAAAACAACTGCTATTAAAGTCTTATGAAAACAATAAATGCTTTGTTGTTTCTGTGGCTTGACTACACCTTACATTTAATAACTGCTAGGCCCCCTTCACACATGCATTTCAACCAGTTAATTTCATCAGTTCAGTTAAGTTTTTTTCAAAGAAAAACGGGTGAAGTTTACATCAGTTTCTCATCAGTTTTTCATCCATTTTTCATCCATTTTTACATCCTCCATCTTATCCATCAAGGGATGAATTAAAAACCAGACAAATGGTCCGCATGTGTAAAGGGGCCTAACTGTGGTTCCTCTGGATAGTTTGTATGTACAGATGTTCGGCGATATCATTATACTGCTTACAATTGTGCCTTGCTAACTGTCTTTGGCACAGGAAAGTGGAAAAATAAAGCTGGACCCATAGGACTATCTCACTGGTATTGCTATCTTAAAGGATTGATATTAATGTAAATGATCTAGTTCCTGGGCAAGCAGAATCCTAACCCCAGAGAATCTTGACGGTTTCCTCGGCTTGTAGTGTAATGTAACAAAAATTGAAACTAAAGCTCTACCCCACTGCTAAGAGGTACAGGTATAACTTTATATCAATAAAAAACAGGGGGACCACTTAGAAAGCGGCTAACACTTTTTTTCGGAGGTCCAAGAGTGCCTCCCTTTATTAGGGCCCAATTGCAAATAATTTGAATAGACTAGACGTGACCTTGAGCTTCATTTTTAATTTTTGCAGTAGGAGTACAAGCACAGGCCTCATCGGCAGCTGGTCTGGCAGCTAGTGGTGTGCAGCTTCAATTTAAAATGTTGTCTCTTAGCACTACCAGACAGAGTGGCTGAAAATATCTGACTCTCTGCAGTCTCTTTGTGAAAAAACAAAATGGTAATTGGTAATCAAAGACCATGAAAAAGTGGAAAAATGAAATTGAACACAAAATATGTAACCAACAACCAGTAAGATTTCACTTTTTAGTTTATGAATTGGGACTTGCTAGGAGTCACAACTACAATTTTGCAAGCTTTTTTTTCTACAGTTTTAATCTGTCATATATTATTATTAATATCATTATTATTATTATTATACAAGATGTATATAGTGCCAACAGTTTGCACCACACTTTACAACATGAGGGCAGGCAGTAGAGTTACAATACAATTCAATACAGGAGGAATCAGAGGGCCCTGCTCGTTAGAGCTTACAATCTAGGAGATAATCTAGAGTTGAGATGCAAAGGGCCAAAATTGTATTCAGTTGTTTCAATCATTTAAAGGGTTAGATCCCCTTTGCAAAAAAGTTGAATATTACCCTTGCTATAGGTTTAGGCCATTTATGTACCTCATGAAGCCTGACTGGAATACTTCTAGGAGGTTGCTAAGGATGTTGCTAAGTGGAGCATAGTGTTACTGCTCACCTTCCCAGGAGTGAGCTCTCAAATCCTGAGATCAGAGCTACTGCATCAGGGAAGAGAAAGTGCATGTAAGAGGGTTTGAATCAAAGACAGGTTTATATATTTGCCAGCAACCCATGGATCTTCAGATAACGTTCAATAGGTTTTTATTGAACAATGATTACATCACAGCAAGGAAGTGTAATGTTTTAGAGCTGTGTAGGCCCTGTCCTCAGTCATCACATACCTGATGAAGGGTCCTGTGCGGCTTTCAAACGTTTCACTTTCTTGCTGTGATGTGAATGTGATCATTCTTTAATTAAAAACCTTTTGGACGTTATCTGAAGGTTATCTATAACAGGGCTTGACAAATTTGTCTGAAATCTAGGAGCCAGCTAAAAAAGTTAGGAGCCAGATTTTTTTTTTTTTTAAACTAACAACCAAGCTTTATTTAATAAAACGGATACTAAATTTACACATAAATACGACTAGAACCCCACTCTCCTCTATAGCGCAATTGGATGGAAACAGACTGTCTGTCTCTTTCCATCCGATGCCATCTGATCCGATCCACGGGATCATGGATAGAAAATAGAACCACCATCCGTCTGTTTTTGGCGGACAGGATCAGATGGCGGCAGATTACTGCTCCATAGAGGAGAATGAAGGGTCCTATCAGGTCTGCCTGAAAAACTGACAGGCGGACCTGATCAGACAGCCCATGTGAAAGGGGCCTTTGGCTGTGGCATGATGATGAGGAAAAAAAAAAAAAAAAAGATTATATATATAACTTTTTTTAATAATAATAATTGAAAAAAAAAAAAGAAAAATAAATGATTTTTTTTTTTTAATCATTTAAAAAAAAGAAAAAAATGATTATTATTATTTATTTTTTTTTAATTTAAAAAATAAATTAATAATAATAACCACACTCCCTGTCCACTTACCTTTAAGCAAAGGTAACTGGACAGGGAGATGAAGCCTTCAAAAACTTCCCTTTCATCTCCTCTTGGGAAGGAGATGGGAATGCATTGAGAACAGGCAGTGGAAACAGTCATTACTCCCAGCCACCACAAGAGGGTGCCAGTTCCCCATTGGAAGCCTCTCTCCTCTCACAGAAGAAGGCCGAAAAGCCGGGGCCTCAATTTTCGGACGGCCCTGAAGACCGTGCACTCGGGGAGGAGGTGGGGGCGCAAAAGGGAGAGGACACCTCCTGCAGGGCACCCCAGGCGCCAGGTCGCTAATTCTAGTCGCAAATGTGACCTGGCGCCCGGGGTTTGTCGAGCCCTGATCTATAGTGTGCTGGCAAATGTGTACACTTATCTGTGATGTTTCCAGTCTCCAGCTGCTGCTGGTTGTTGCTGCAGCATCCGCTACCGCAATCCTCAAGCGTATTCCAAGAAGGTGTATGATGGGAATATTAGCGTTTCAATCTAGGCTTCCCTTAGCTGCGTCTCAAAAGTATTCCAGTCAGGCTTCATTCATGAGGTACATAAATGGCCTACACCTGTAGCAAGGGTATTATTGAACTGTCATCACTGCACAGCTTGTTTTTATCTACAGATGCCCCTTATCTGCACAGGCAGTTCTTTGGTAAAGGTGGACTAACCTTTTTTATCGTTTTACACAGGCCGCCAGCAAGCATGCACTATGCTGCCCGAATTTAATGTGTTCATGAAAACATATTTTTTATCAAAATGAAAAAATGACAAAAAACATCTGTTTATTAATGTGTAAATATACAAAGAAATCATACTTTAATAACTGTTTATTTTGCAAAATGTCTATGTATTATATGTAACATAATGAATTTTCTTTTGTAGAACAACCTGTTAAATATCACACTTTAAGTGCTATGGGTTTCTGTGGTTAGCTCATGTTGTCTGCCGTTCTTCCAATAGCCGTGTTCTGTTTACTACATCAATCGTCGTCGTTACTTATACACTTTCAATGAATCTGCATTCAGAGAAAACCCCATCCAGAAAGGCAACAGAAAACCTCTTGCCATAGGCAGCAAACGCTTGTAAGATTTATATCCCCTCCTGTAGCAG
Source organism: Pelophylax lessonae (assembly GCF_965119305.1). NCBI lineage: Eukaryota > Metazoa > Chordata > Amphibia > Anura > Ranidae > Pelophylax > Pelophylax lessonae. The sequence continues at coordinate 139,487,308 of NC_138774.1, forward strand.
TAAATCTTAGTCACAAGAATTCCTTGCCCAAGGACAGCTATGAAAAGCCACTGCTAGAGGTTCCCCAGTCTCCATTGGCTTTTTCTTCCACAGCTTTCATAATTAAAGAGAACGGGAAAGGGAAAAGAAAATAACACTGCCTCTCGATTCATGTTGGGAAATGTTTTCATGTTTTATTTATTTTTGGCTGGCTAGAAAACATTCTTTGCTGCTGTTTTACATTGTTCCAATGTTGTTCTTTCTTTACTGTGTTTGTTTCATGCGGTGCCACCAGCTAACTTGACAAGGTTGGTTCAGTGTAAAGTGTAAAGACTGGCACGCGGCTCAGGTACATTGCCAGTGACACGGAAAATAAAAACGCTCTTTTTTCTCTTCCCATTAAAGCAGCACTCCAGTCGAAAAAGATAAATCCCATTTAAATGTATGTTAAATAGTTGCTCTGCCCTTAAAGGATTTGTAATTTTGTTCAGCCGTTCTTGTAAACTATACACCTATCACACACTGAATACTGTAGCTGGAGGGTGACCCAACTATTTATTGTATACATTTTTGGGGGTTTCTATATCACTTTCCTACCTCCAGCCTGCTCATCAGACAATAAAGGATCCTCCTTGTGCCCTGAAGCTGGCCACCTAGAAACCTAAATAAACATAGTAAATACATACTGTATACAAAAGCTGTGTACATACCAAAACATTTGTATTCCTGTCCATCCAATTCTAAAATCTGCAGCACAGCCCTGTCTGGAAGAGCAGCAGACCTGATTTATTTTCTGCATCAGTTAAGTAATCTTTACAGGTCTTGTCCCTCCCTCTGTCACTGGCTGGACAATGAAGGGAGAAGCAGCAGAGTAATAAGCTTATCTATTTGTCACTTTGCTCTTTCCTCCTATGAGCATGCTCCTTGTTAGCACATGAGCACTGCAGCTGCAGCACAACTAATTAGCTATTTTTTTCTGCTTTTCACCTCCCCAGTCTAAGCTTTGCTGTACAGGGGATTGAAAGCTAATACCAGGTCAAATTCAGGTACTTGCACTTCTTGCATTTAAAAATGCATTTGATGTTGTATTAATGTATATTTACATTCATTTTTGTTTAATATCTGCCTGAAGATGGGTTTTAAAGTCCACCCCATGACCCGCTAATACTCACATTTAAAGCCTACCACCACCACTCCTTCCTTCATTGCAGCTGCTGCCAAATACCCTGTATAAACTGTAATTAAATAAACTCGGTGAAAAAACTCCTTAAATGTCCCACATCCCTAAATTTATGAATTATAGTGAGTTCCCCTTTGGATGAGATTCTGAAGGCACTGAGTATCTCATACCATAGTTTGAATAAAAAGTATATATTTTATTTATATTACCACAATAAAACCATATAGAAAATAAAATGTACATGGAATGCAACTCTGCAATTACACCATTGTACAACATCCTCCACCTGACACATTTCGGGGCTTTCACATCTCCTTCTTCAGGGATGTGGTAGGCATCAACCTTATATATTGCAATGATTCATAGGGCATTTCCATGTCACAATTTAAAAACAAAATCTCAGAAGCTCTGCCACTTTTGCTTGAAGATATAATTCGTGTATACATAGCTATGAAATAACCAGTATTGGTGGAAATAATTAGCAAGACAAAATTAATTAAGGTGGACATACATCCCTACATAACATGCATGTGCAGGACCCACCTATTGGGCCTCAGTAGCCTAGGACTACATTGGTCTTGCTAAATATTTCCACCAATACTGGTTATTTCATAGCTATGTATACACCAATTATATCTTCAAGCAAAAGTGGCAGAGCTCCTGAGATCTTGTTTTTAAATCATGACATGGAAATGCCCTATGCATCATTGCAATATATAAGGTTGATGCCTACCACACCTCTGAAGAAGGAGCTGTGAAAGCCCCGAAATGCGTTGGGGGGAGGCGTCAGTCTTTGTATTTGTTATTTTAACTCTATAGATATGTATAAACTGTAATACATGGTGTTGGAACTTATACAGGGCCAATAGTATGAGCCCTTCTGTCATGTAAGCCATAGTCTCACCCCTAACCCTAAAGCAAGCCAGTATTTTGCTCATACTTGGCTAAGTATCAGGTATGCTTTTCAGGTGGGACATTAAGCAGCCTGTATTTACCTCCCCCTTTTACCAGCTCCCAGACCATCCAAAAAACAGCCGGTTCTTCCTTTTATGGTAGAGCGGGTGACACACCCCTTGTCTTCCAGTAACCATAGGGGGTTGCTCACTTGGCACTGTTACCATTTATAGAATGCCTTGTACTTTTTTAAAGAATCCAAGGCATTCTCTGATAGGATGAGATGGAAATCATGACATTCCTGCACCTCCTCTCCTTAAAAGAGATGTATGGGATTTTTTTTTCAGAATCATACTGTCCCCCGCTGGCTCTAACACAGAACCGAGCGATCAGACACTGCCGATCGCTCAGTTCTCAGGGCTCCATGAGCAGAGAGCTGGAGACTGGCAGTCCCAGCTCTCTGCTCTGCCCTTCCAGAGCTCACTGGAGTCCTGAGATGTAGATGGGGCAGGAGCACTCAGTGGCTCGCTGAGAGGCTGAGCCAGGTGCCAGCCCAGACTTGTGGGCGAATCCCGCCTTGTCACAATCATATCTGAGCTTGGACTGGCTCTCTGACATCAGCAGACAACGGACTTCTGCCTGCTGTCTGCTGAAAACAGGTCACAGGACTGCAGAACGAACTGCACTTCTGTGTTCAATAGGAGGAGGACAGCCAAAGGAGCTTTGACTGTACTTCTCCTTTAATGTAAAGAAAAACAATATACTACCCAATTTCTTATCAAATATAAAAAATGAGGTTGCAACAAGTAAATAGATACCAAATATCTCAAGGCTTAAAGTTGTATGCACCTGTGAAGCTACTGTCCATAGCAGACAGTTTTAAAGTCCTCAGTGGTCATCAGTTTAGGATTAACCATGAATGATGATGCTAGAGTTACGGTATGCACAGCGATACTAAAAACTCGTAGCGCCATTGGCATTTTGTACATAGATACACATGACACTTACATTCACATTCTTTTGTACTTGTATAGGAGTGTGTGGGGGCTTTAAAATGTATTATTTTAGTTTTTGAAAGCTTTTTTTGTATATAAGATACTTCAAGCATGTGTGTTTACAACCACCTAATATCTTGCATTATAAAGACAATGGTCCACTGAAGAGATTTATACAGACTCCCAGGTGCTATAACTCTGTTTCCATGAGGTTACAGTGAACCTGTGCCCAGACTATGGATGTAATTTAAGAATGATCCAAATCTCAAACTCATCTACACACTTTTATGAGCATTTTGTATGTCACAGAACGTAAACGGTTGCAATACAAATTGTTCTACCCAACAAACACTTTAGAGTGCTACATGCAGCCTGTTGTGTTGTCCACAAGTCAGTGATGGCGAATCTTGGCACCCCAGATGTTTTGGAACTACATTTCTATAATGCTCATTCCTTCTGCAGAGTAGTTGAGCATCATCCTTTTTCCCCCCCATCCTACTTAATTTTTAGGGAGCTATTGTCATCCCCTGTGGCATAAGGAATTTTGTCTAATATTTCTATCTATATCTATATATCTATTTACATCTTTAGATATCTCTATTACATCCTACTCCTGACGAGGTGGGCACAGAACCACGAAATGCATTGAGTTATATGGATGCCAAGATATCCAGTTTTTAATGCCATATCAGATGCCAAAAATATTATGTACCATCTAATATAAATATTTGGTGCGATGCAGGAATGAATTCCCTCACATGTCAGCTCTTTTCAACATATCTACCTGTTTTAATTGTAATTTGATCTACTTAAATTATGTTGTATTCCTTGAAATGTACAAACCAATATCATTTTTTGATATTCTATTTTTTGTATATTTATTTATTATGAATTGAAGTAGACCTTCTCTACTGGTTTATAATCTACTGTTGTTACAATGGAAGGCCAATAATGGTCTATTTTTATTAAAACATTAAAATGTTTATTTCATATAATCAAGGATCAATTTGCCTCATTTAATGTCCCGCAGACGCATGAAAAGTATATTTGTATATACAATTAGGGATGGAGGCTTGTTTTTCCAATATGTAGGTGTGCTGCAGAACATAATATTCTCTATTTATGGAAAATGTAGTTCCAAAACATCTGGGGTGCCAGGGTTCACCAGCACTGGCCTAAGTCGTCCCTCAGATATCTCCCTGGCATGAAGATTTGCAGCATTGTTGCCTTTATGATATTAGCACTCTGGTGTACCAAGGGGTCAGGAAGAATTTAGCCTGCTGTAGTAGAGGCTGCTAAATGTTGAGTTTGATGTCAGATCTAATCCAAGACTGAAAAATGTACTATATAAAAAAAAAAACAAGTATTAATACTTCACTCAGGAATTTTTACAGTCACCTATTACATGAACTGCGCATTTTTAAAAAGGTGAATCCGCATTGTCTACAGTCAGTCTTTTGTAATTTAGAGCACTGTCACCTGTTACATATGTGATTTTCTGCTTTGTCTTTAAAAAGGCGCACCAATTAGTATTGACATTATGACAGCTCATCAAGACACTCAGCGCTTTGTATTGTTCATTTTCTGTTACAGAAACACAAGCCTGCATACAGCGAAAAGGAAAAAGAAGCACTAATGCCTTAATTGTTTACTCGCTGTCTCTGTTAAACAAGCAGAATTCTGACAAGCGAAATTACAATAAGCGCAATGCTAATAATTACCATAGGTATATAACCATTAATCTGCTCTTATGAGTACAGTTTGTCCTACTGTTTATTGTATTCATAGTTAAAATGGAATTATGTGTAATATATTTTCATGTGGCTGTAAGGTGCTTGAGGAATTGGATGAAAGAAGCCAGCTTCATTGTATGATTTTTAAATAGCATCAGGGAAAAAAAAAGGCATTTGCAAAGCAATTATTGATATTATATTAGAGTGGACTGGGTTGAAGTTATGGGGCTCAACCGGTAAATTATTTTTTACTTGTAACATTAATAATAATTTAATGAATCACAGCTCGTTGTAATTGACTACTGATTCATTTTTATGGATTTTCAAAACACGGAATATCGCACGCCTTAGTGGCAAGTTAAAATGTGAGTTATGCATGTGTAATTGTGCTCACCGAGAACAAACGATGTATGTTTTACCGCTTAATAACATATAGATTTTTAATAAGTTGCAGCACATTGCTTTTTTACTGTGACTTTATAGTCACAGAGATGTACTTAAAGGTGTTTTATGTTTACAGTGTGTTTAATACCTTAAATCTGGCCATACATGAATTGAAATTTAGGCAGATCAGCAACGACCAGACAAATTTAAATCTGTGGCAAACAAAAAACAAACACAAGGGCGCACCGGCCTAGCGCATTATCCTCCTTAACCAGCTTAGCGATATCCCCGAGTGTGACTCGGGGTGGATTTTCCATGCTATTATCGGTATCCCCAAGTCACGCTAGGGGTGGATGTGCAGAGCGTGCAGCCGTGTCTCTTCTCCTGGCAATCCAGCGATGATTTCCCATTGCTGTGATCGCCAGCCGAGATCCCGCCGCTCGTCTGTCGGTGTGATGACTTCCTGGTTCCGTTCCCTGCAGCAGCAATGGTGCATGGGAGCGGAACTAGGGAGGGAAATTCAAATGTTGCACAAAACACAAACACATAACATTTATATTATATTTTATATATACATATATATATATATATATATATATATATATATATATATATATATATATATATATACACACATATATATATATATATATATATAAATATATATATAATATATAACGCATGAATTATAATCTAATCAATTATATAATTTTATTATATATAATATATATATATATATATATATATATATATATATATATATATATATATATATATATATATATATATATATATATATATATATAATATATTATATGTTATATAATAAAATTATATTATTGATTAGATTAGAATTCATGCGTTTGTGTTTCAAATTTAGCACATCTGGGATGTCTACTAGAGTCTTGTTTTGGTCAGGTTTAAGTCAGTAATTACTAAGAATTTTAGGCCTTCGGTACATAATTCCTGACATAATCATACCGTCAGGGAGGTTAAAAAGGCTTTATTAAATGAAATGATAAAATGCTCACAAACGAGTTCTTGGTAAAAGCATATCTTAATGATAAGTTGCCGTCAGCGTCAAAAATATAAGATGAACTGTCTTTAATGGCTGGAAATGGCTTACGCGTTTCAAGGCTAAGCCTCTTCCTTAGAGCCTCCAGCCATCAAAGACGGTTCACCTTCCATTTTTGACGCTGATGGCAACTAATCATTGAGATATGCTTTTACCAAGAACTCATTTATGAGTATTTTATAATTTCATTTAATAAAGCCTTTTATGGAGGATAATGCGCTAGGCCGGTGCGCCCTTGTGTTTGTTTTTTGTATGCAGTAGTCCCACACTAATCTGGTCTTGAAGGGGCTGCAAGACTGAAGCATCCAGGAGTAGCCAATTGTATAGTCTCTGGTAGCTGTATGTGTGTGGCCTAGGCTGGGCTAAAGGTCCTTTCTCAGAGCGCAGGAGATGTTTGATTTGTTCGTCCAAATTTAAATCCATGTATGGGCACTGAAGTTGTACAAAAATCAGTCTATAGGTTTACCAATCAACTTCTGTACAGCTGTCCTTAGGATTTTCCTGGCTCGATCAGCATTGCAGAATATAGTGGGCAGTGCTGATCAATGTATTTTGATGGAGGGGAAATCTCATAGCTGTCAGAAGACAAGGACTCAGAGGAGAGGATTCTCCCTTCCACCTTGAGTGTGTAGATGGGGGAATCAAGTCAGTTTTTTTCGTTCAAGCTGCTGGTTGAACAAAACGTTGCACTATACTGTACTTATTTTCTCCCTTCTCCATCATCATCTTATGACCAGAAGCTCAGCTGCCACATTTTTATCCACTATATGTGAAATGTTTGATTGTGACATTTCTGTTTGAACAATGGCAGTTCAACCTTTTGGGACATTTTCAAATAATAATATATTAATCTGCATTGGCAGCACCAAAAATAGAGGAGACACTGTGAATGACATGTTTGTCTTGTCTTGTCATTTCCAGAAAACAGAATATTTTAAGACTTTTTCAGAATATTTTCAGACTTTTTTAAGACTTTTTTATACGAAAGAGTTTATGCACAAAAGTAGCATATTTGCGTATGCACTTACCTTTTCTATATGTAAGGCAAGCTAAAATAAAAATGTATGGTAAAATAATTTTAATTGTATTTTTATTGAATGAAAAAAAGAAAGAACAAATCAGAACATACAAACATGGGGTGGATGTCCCCAAGAGTATAAACAAAACAAAAGTACACAATCCAAATACAGTATGGGGAGTGGAACAACATAAGTCAACCAAACTGAAGATTTAAACATGAAGTATGAGGGAAATTAAGGAAAAAACAGAAGGACATGGAGTCCATGAGCATTATTATTATTATTATACAGGATTTATATAGCGTCAACAGTTTGCGCAGCGCTTTACAATGTGAGGGAAGACAATACAGTTACAATACAATTCAAAACAGGAGGAACTAGAGGGCCCTGCTCGTCAGAGCTTACAATCTAGAAGAGCATGAGAATTTCAAACAATCATGACATGTTCATAGCATGGAGGTCCCAATCAGCCCAAATAACATTAAAGCGAGAGATATCATCATGGACCGTAGCTGTCAAGAATTCCATCCTCCATAGTATCTCCATCACCAAGTGCTGGAAAAGGGCTTTATCAGGGGTTCCCGGTTGTAGCCAACAAAGTGGGATAGCCCTCCTGGCCACCAGGAGGAGAAAGGAAATCAAGCGCCTGGTGGGCTTGGAGACCCCAGAGAACGGAAGACCCAGCAGATAATGTATAGGATCAAGCGGCCGGTTACAGATTGTAGTTGTACTTTTTTTTAATGTGCGGTTAGTGTCCTGCATTTGTACTTGTGAATCTAAACCCAAGAACAAAAATGTAATATATTGTTACCATGCGTTACATATGTTTGCATTGTTTTTTTTTTTTTTTTATTTATTTAGGTTTCTTTTTCCTTTATTTTCACCTGATGATCCTGCCAACAACACACTTCTAGTTGTAGTCCATTTACTCACTGTATTTTAATTAAAAGGAAGAGAAGAGTTGTTACCCCCATGATTTGCACGATAGAACATCTTTTTTACTCATTTCCATAACATAGAATGTTCAGTAGTCCGCAGAACTGGGTGGGCTAATAATATTGTCAGTGATTTCAGTGACTGGCAGATCGTTTTTTTTTTTTTTGGTTTAACCACTTGCCGACCGCCACAAGTACATATACTGCGGCGGTCAGCCCCGGCCAGGCAAAGTGATGTACCGGTACGTCACTAGCCTGTCACCGGCTTGTGAGCCAATATCGGGCGAGGCTCGTACCCTAAGAAGTCAGTGCGTGTGACCGGCGGACCCAATGTCCGTCGGTCACTCGCGATCGTTCACCGGGAAGGGAGAAAGGCAGGCGGCTAATGTAAACAAGCCGCCTGTCATTCTCCCCTGTGTAAAAATGGAGATCAGACGGTTCTACTATGTAGGACCATTGATCTCTGTTTTTACACTAGTAGTCATGTCCCATCACAGTTAGAAGCACGCCCCTAGGACACACTTAACCCCTCCCTCTCCTATACAGTTAACCCCTTCCCTGCCAGTGTCATTTGTACAGTAACAGTGCATATGTATAGCACTGATTACTGCAGTAATGTCACTGGTAACCCCAAAAGTGTCAAAAATGTCAGTCAAGGGACGTCAAATTAGTTTAGGTACAGCGTCGCACGACCGCGCAATTGTCCGTTAAAGTCACGCAGTAAAAAATCGCAAAAAACCCCCTGGTCAGGAATGGGGTAAAATCTTCCGGGGCTTAAGTGGTTAATAACGCCTATTTTGAAATGCTTAATTCACTGAGATGCCTTTGCTTTGTATGAAATTGTTAAAATTCATATAGGCTAAATACTAAAACGAGGCCGCAAAATCTCAACAGATTGTAAAATAATCTTTCATAAAAATGTGAAAAAAAAGCCTTGTGCCACCTGTTTTATTTTCTGTGAATAAAGATCATTGGTTTTAATATTCAGTCAGGTTCCACCTTTGTGCGATTAATAGAGCACAGAGTCTAAGAAGATTTCTGCAAATTATTCATTAAAGTCCATTGACTGGGCAATACAGTGCCATATATATGTGTGAAGGATAATATCCACAATCATTTGCTGTGATTACGTATACCGTCTCATACCGTCTACATGTCATCTGTCACATCTGTCAAGCTTACTGTTTTTTTTCAGACTGCATAAAGTGATGACATAAATGCACAAGCTTAATAGCTGGGGATGTTTTTTAGCACGCAAAAAAAAAAAAAGCTTGAGGGGAAAATGAGGAAAATGGACTGCGATCCTTTCTTGTTTCTATAGAAACCAGGGGTGATCAGCGTGAGAAGGAATTTCTTTCTAGTGTTGGTTTGAGAGAACGGCTTGGTTCATAACAGGGCTAATGTAGAAACCCTCAGTAGCTGGATATTGTGTGTTCACGCCTGCATGATACCAGTTTAGTAAGAGGATAACATACAGATGAGAGTATCTGCTTCCTCCTAGTGCAGGGAGCGAGGAGGGTTTTTTTCCTGACTGAAGAGCAATAGGCTCCTGTGGAGAATAAACCTCCAGGGGAGACATAATCATTGAAATCAAGCACCTAACTGTAAGAGGAGCGGCATGGATCAATTCTCATACTAGTAAGAAAGGCAAACAGACAAAATGATATGCCACAGTGGCATTTAATAAGGGATTTCATGTTAAACAATGTCCGCCTAAAAGTCTCTGCTTGTGCAGCACTGCAGTATATGCTGGAGCTATTTCTGTCAAAGACAAAAATATTAAAAACAGGATTACAGGCAGGCCCTGGGTTACAAACATCTGATTTACATATGACTCATACTTACAAACGGAGGGAGAAACAGGAAGTGAGAGGAAATCTACCCCTAGGAAGCGAAATTCACTTCTTTAACCACTTAAGCCCCGGAAGATTTTACCCCCTTCCTGACCAGGGCCTATTTTGCGATTCGGCACTGCGTGAATTTAATGGACAATTGCACGGTCGTGCGACGCTGTACCTAAACTATTTTGATGGCCTTTTTTTTCTCACAAACAGAGCTTTCTTTTGGTGGTATTTGATCACCTGTGCGATTTTTTGATCATGCGCTATAAACAAAAAAAGAGCGACAATTTTGCAAAAATAACAATATTTTTCAAATTTTTTATATGAAATTCCCCAAAAAAAAAAAAAGTAAAAATCAAAATTTTTAACATTTTAGGCCAATTTGTTTTATGCTACATATGTTTGGTAAAAAAATAGCAAAAAGCGTATTTTGATTAGTTTGCGCAAAAGTTATTGCGTTTACTAACTAAGGGAAAGATTTTTGTTATTTTGGTTGTTTTTTTTAACGAGTAATGTCGGAGATCTGCGATTTTTTTTGCGGGACTGCGACATTGCGGCGGACAGATCGGACCCTTGACTGACATTTTTGACACTTTTGGGGTTACCAGTGACATTACTACAGTAATCAGTGCTATACATATGCACTGTTACTGTAAAAATTACACTGGCAGTGAAGGGGTTAACTTTTTATGAGAGGGAGGGGTTAGGTGTGCTCCTAGGGGCGTGATTCTAACTGTGATTGGATGTGGCTTGATGTGTAAGAACAGAGATCAACAGTCCTACATAGCAGAACCGTATGATCACTATTCTTACTCAGGGGAGAATGACAGGCGGCTTGTTTACATCAGCCGCCTGCCTTTCTCCCGGTGTAACGGACGATCGCGAGTGACCGGCGGCCATTGGGTCCACCGGGCACACGCGCGGGGGGGTCCGTGACCGAGCGGGAGCAGATGCGCGCCTTCGGGGGCGCGCGTTCGCTCCCTAGAGCCTCACAGGCTAGCGACGTAGTCCTACGTTGCTTTGCCTGTGAGGGGCTGACCGCCGCAGTAAATAGTCGTGCGGTGGTCGGCAAGTGGTTAAGGCCCCTTTCACACGCTGACACCTTCTGCTATCCGATCTGATCCTGTCAATGAACCTGTATTTTCCGTCCATCTGGAGGATGGGATCGGATAAGATTGGATGAAAATGGACAGGCGGTCCGTTCTCATCCGATCACCCATAGAGGAGAGCAGGACTCTGACGGGTCTGTCTCTGCAAAGTAAGCATACATGGACCTGTCATCCGGCTGCTCAGTGGGGATTGGTGGGTCGATCCCCGCTGAGCAAAACGGAGTCCACCGGGCAGAAAGCCAGTGTGAAAGGACCCTAAGAGTTATCATGGGAAAAAGGTGTCTCCATTGAAGCTTTATCACCAATCCTTGTTTCCACGACAAAAAATTTCAAAATCGAAAATGTCACAGGGACAGAAAGTGAGGGGAAATCTGACATGGGGAAGGGACAGCAAAACAAACATTAGAGGGGTGTTAACCCTTCCCTATGCAATCCACAAAATGTAAAAAATCTTCTTTTGGCTGGAGTTACACTTAAAGAACATACCTGTTTCAACTTACATACAAATTCAACTTAAAGAAAAAGCCGAGCCTAACACTAAAATTGCTACAGCTATAGACATCCATGATCTAACACTAACCTATCTAGCCCTGTAAAGAAGACATTTGTGTACATACCTTTTTTGAAGCCAATCTAAACAGTCTCCAGCAGTAGAAGCTCTGCAGAGAAGACAGCCGACAACAGCTGGGAAATGAATGGGAAGTGACGTCACCCATAGAGTTGCAATGGGGCTTCTGTTGTCGGCTGCCTTCTCTCCACCTGTCTCCACAACGAAGCCACGGCTGACAGCAGACCGTTGTAAACACAGCAGACCGTTGTTCTCTCTGAAATGAACACAGAGCGCCTGTGATCCTCCTATTTAAGATCACAGGTCTCTGTGTTCATTTCACAAGTCCCTCCCCCATACAGGTAGAAATCACTACCCTAGGCTCACACTTAACCCTTTGATTACCCGTGGGTTAACTCCTTCCCTTCCAATGTCATTTTTACAGTAACAGTGCATATTTTCAGCAACGATTACTGTAGTAATGTCACTGATCCCCCAAAAGTGTAAAAAATGTCAGTTAGAGGTCAGATCTGTCCACCGCAATGTCGCAGTCCAACTAAAAATCGCAGATGGCCACCATTACTAGTAAAAAAAAAGGAAAAAAAATGACATAAATCTTTCCCCTAGTTTGTAGACATGATAACTTTTGCGCAAACCAATCAAAATACCCTTATTGGGATTTATTTACCAAAAATATGTAGCAGAATACAAATTGGCCTAAAAGGATGAAAAAATTTGTTTTTATATATTTTTTTTTTTTGCTAACTTTATATAGCAGAAAGTGAAAAATATTGTATTTTTTTTTTCAGAATTGTCGCTCTCCTTTTGTTTATAGCGCAAAAAATTAAATTCGCACAGGTAATCAAATACAACCAAAAGAAATCTCTATTTGTGGTAAAAAAAAAAGGAAATCAATTTATTTAGGTACAGCGTTGCACGACTGCGCAGTTGTCAGTTAAAGTAACGCAGTGCCAAATCGCAAAAAAAATGGCTTGGTCATTAAGGGGGCAAATCCTTCTGGTCCAGAAGTGGTTAAAAATGTATACTAAGGCCCCTTACACACTGAGTGTTTAGCCCCGCTGCATGGGACTCCAGTGTTTAGGTGAGGAAGGCAGGCATCGGTGCACTGTGGAGCTTCGCTGCTGGCAGCCTGTCAAACTCTGGCTGGAAGGGGCACCTAGATGCACTAGGGATAGACCGATATGGTTTTTTCAGGGCTGATACCGATATTTTGGTCACAATGTATCGGTATCGGCCGATATGGGCCGATATTTTGTACATTTAAAGATTTGAAACATAAATACAATTTTTGACACAAATCTGGTACTGAACATGTTAATTTTTGTTTAATGCTTAATGACTGGCTTTCTGGCACCCTGTGGTGGGTGGGTGGCTGGCTGTCTGGCACCCTGTGGTGGGTGGCTGGCTGGCTGGCACCCTGTGGTGGGTGGCTGGCTGGCACAGGGCCTGTGTGTGGCTGGCTGGTACAGGGCCCGTGGGTGGCTGACAGGCTGGTACAGTACCTGTGGCTGGCTGGTACAGAGCCTGCGGGTGGCTGGCTGGCTGGTGCAGGGCCTGTGGGTGGCTGGCTGGCTCGCTGGTACAGTGCCTGTGGCTGGCTGATACAATGCCTGTGGATGTGGGTGGCTGGCTGGCACTGGGCTGCTGTGGATGGGTGTATGGCTGTGATACACTTCCGTGAGACTAGTCCCGACTCCAGACGAGGCTGTCCAAGGCTAAGAAGGCAGAATGACATCGCTAAAATATCGGCATTATCGGCCAGTTCCGGGGGGGCCAATATGCACTTTCCCCAATATATCGGCCTTGCCGATAATCGGTCTATCCCTAGTATGCACCCAGGTACAAATGTCCAGAATGGGGACCACTTGTGTTCCTAGAATTCGTCCCTGGGCTCATACTACACTAAATGTAAGTATCATTGAGTACACCGTCCAGCAACTGTCACCCTCTTATAGAGTTTGTCCTCATGCACACCCAGTTCTTCTGTACGCATTTCTAATGACAGGAAAAAAATCTGCCTTAACAATGTGTCTAAAGCTATTTAGGCATGTTTGAAGTCATTCAGGGCTATCAAGCCTTTGGGCATTCATTTCATTGGCAAAAATATTAATTTATTCTGGTTATTGAACGGTCAAGCACTAAATGTGCCTAGCGTTTGGGCACGTTTAGGCGCGTCAGCCTTTTCTCTGGCCTCTCCTGAATGTGATTTTAATGCCGTTTCCTCTCAATGCCTGTAAACGCCTATGTGTTTACAGACACATAGGCTAATATAGAGGGGCAGACAAATAAAACGTCAATCACCTGGTAATCTTCCAATCATTACGGCTAAGAGTCTATTTTTTTTAATTAATAGTGAAATAAAATAATAAAAATGGCTTAAACCTTGTAAGCAGAAACACAGTTGTGAGTACATTAGAATGTACAGATAAGGTTGTTTATATCACGCTGATTTCTTACCTGTGTGTATGTCAAAATTTTAATTAAATATGATTTTGTATTGAATGAATAAGTGTGGCCCAGAGCATTCAGTTCTATTATGCATTTTGCTTTAGGTTAGAAACTAGAATCTGATATTTCACTGGTGGCTATAAGCATCACTTTCTCTTTCCACTCAAGTCAACCTTCTCTAGCCTGTAAGGGTTTATCAACACCAGGAAACCTACTGAAACGCATGCATGACATGTTAGCGATGACATCCCTTAACATGCATTCTTGTTTCATATTGTTCTGTTTATCATGTCCCCAGCTTCATTTTAGCCACCCCAACTTTCAATGCACTGAGATGTTAGAAAATGCAACATGTATATTATTTTTACAGCAGCACAAAGCATGCATGAATGCATTACATTGTTGGATAAATTGGAGAGGGGTTAGAACACCTGCCAGGTTTTTATTGTTGTCTGTGTCCCAGTAAGGCCCCTTTCACACTTGTGCGACCTAAAATTTTGCCACAATTCTGACTGGACTTGAAGCAATGCCTGTGTAATACTGAGGTCTATGGAACTCAAAACTCTTAAAAGTCAGGCCAAAGTAGTGCAGGGACTACTTTGAAGTCGTTGCGATTTGAAGTAGCACAGATATGAACGGTACTCATTGGAAATCATTGAGTACAACTTGTAATGCGACGTTGCAGTCCCAAGTCGCACAAGTGTGAAAGAGGCCTTATGAAGATTTACCCTCTCTATTTGTCATGTTTACTGTTATTCTTAAAAATAAGGGTTCATGCACGAAAAACGCCAGTACCCTTGGCAGAAATTTTTTTTCAAATAGAGCGTTTTTTGTACAGAGGTTTAGGAGAGATTAGGAGATTTTAGGGGAGCTGAGAAACATTCTTTGGATTGCTATCAGATTGCTATAATGAAACAGGGAAAATCTTCCAATGGGGTCACTAGTTCTGATGACCTTGGTGACAACCAGGGGTTTCCCTAATTTTGAAGGGATTTCCTTTCACTTTGTTCTAGAAAGTAAAGGAAAATCTCCCCATCTGGACAGAGATGGCACAAAAATAAAAAATAAAACTGACAGGGGTTATACTCTTCCGATAAACTGGCCGTACAAATATAGATGTTCTCCATGCAGCTACACAGTGTGGATGGATGAATTTCCCGCTGCAGCTATTGTATTTTGACAGCCAGCCCCTGCCAGCTATCAAAATACCCAAACAGTGCTTTCATCTGACAAACAGTGTTCATCGCAGTGGTAGGAAGGAAATAGGTCAGTTAAAGGAGAACTACACTGCATCTAAACACCACAAATCAAAAACATTATTTAATTCATTTTAAATATTTAAAGCAAACTCATCCATTCATCTATGTCTCTGTGCTTTATTTTGCTGGGGAATCACTTTAATAAAACACCCCCCTAGCATTTTGAGTAAGGCCAGATGATTCATGCACTTCCTGAATTCCATCTACCCTTAGGTCAGGCATGCAGGCAGCAGGGTGTGCTTAGCTAAAAAAAAAAACTCCTCCCCTCTTGAAGACTGTATGACATCATTTGGCAAGAGCTGGAAACCATGAAGTAGCTGAAGAAAGATTTAAAACCAGTAAACATAATATACTTTCCTATCTATTTACTAATGTGAGTAGCATAAGGATTAAAAACAGCCATTGTTGACTGCAAGTGTGAAGTTCATACAGATTCTTATAAAAGGCACTTGATAAACTGTCTTGTCCCCTGAAAAATGCCCCTTGGGGCATGTTCTGATATTGTGTAAGTAGTTGGTCAGTAGGGCGTTACGGATGGACAGTCCAGTGGTGCTTTCTACCCACCAGAGAGTGTTACAAACAGAGGTTCTGGATACTGTTTTGCATTCAGCCAACCGGTCCGGTCTAGGAGCAACTAGTTGCTTTTATGAAGCCAGGGTATATTTGATTTGACTGACAGTGGAAAAAAAGTGTAAGGCCAGCCAGCCGTATAAATTAAGGTGTACTGGCTCCCAGAATTTCTCCATTGCTGTTTCGAAGCAGATTTACTTACATGGCTAATTATATTCATACATGTGTATATTGCAAGTCCTCGGAGGATGTCATATTTTACTGACCTATAATGACAGATGAAGGTTTGACTTGCCTTTTTTCCAGCAGTAAATCTTCTGATGGTTGACATGTCTGTTTGACAGGACCATACCCATAAAATTCATATGTACGTCTCATCACTTATACTCAATAGGTGATTTCATGCCTGTTTGGTTACAGAATATTGATTTTACTTTCCCGAGGCCTGTGTATCCTTAATATCATGGATTTTTTTTCCAAACTGTTCTATTTTTTTTTGCATCTTGCAAGCCAAAACATAGGTCAGCACATATTGCCATGGAGCGGTGGAAACACTTTGCATGGACAATATCACATGCTAGGAGCAGAATGAATTGGATGCCGCAAGATTATTTTTTCTCTCCCACTAGTCGAGGTGTAAGTTCATTGCTCCACAAATCCACAGAATTGAATAATTCTCTAGAGAAGTCATTTTATTTATTTCCTATACAATCATCTGCTCAAGTGTGAATATGTTGCTAAACACAATATGCTTATTCATTAACCCGCAATACAGCCATGCATCATGGCATATAGTAAATAACATTCCACGGGATTAATTCATTTGCTGGTTAACAAAGGATTATTTTTTCTGATGGTGATGCTCTGCCACATACAATAATAGAATAAATGACAAGGTTAAAAGCTTTTGGTTATGTATTTGTAATATATTTGTATTGTATTTTATCTGTGATTTGTAACAGAAAACACATTAGATTTTGTTTTCATTGCATTAAGCTTGTGTGCTTAAAATTGACCTAGTTACTTTAAGCTATTGACATGAAAGTTGAGTATGATTAAATGGAAATCGTAGTTCTTTAGCAATGTTTGAACATTTTTAAAAAATATTCAGTTAAAAGTGAACCTGCACTGCTCTGGTTCCTACTGCTAACCTTTAATCACTTCAGGACACAGCGATGATGTAGGGGTCGGCAGGAAGAACCAGAGCCATTGGAGTGCCACATCATATCAAACACACCACTTCTGGTGTGAGATACTATAGATGCAGAGAATACGCAGAACTCTGCAATGATTTGGCAAATTGACTGACAGACAGGCTTATGCTGTTCCAATCACCCCCCATGAACCTTTGCTTTGCCAATGCGGCAGCAAAGTATTCAGTTATGTTTCTGCCCTCAACCTGTTGCTTCACTCACCTTGCATACAAAAATCACAGGTTCACTGGAACTGCTCTCTCATTTATCATCATTAGTTATTTAGGTCAACATTGGATCATTCAGAGATCCTCACTGAACTTCTGGAGAGAGTTTGCTACACTGAAAGTAAAGGGGCTGAATAATTTTGCACGCCCAATTTTTCGGTTTTTTATTTGTTAAAAAAGTTTGAAATATCCAATAAATTTCGTTCCACCTTCATGATTTTGTCCCACTTGTTGTTGATTCTTCACAAAAAATTACAGTTTTATATCTTTATGTTTGAAGCCTGAAATGTGGCAAAAGGTCGCAAAGTTCAAGGGGGCCGATTACTTTCGCAAAGCACTGTATATCATAAAGTAATAAGTTCTGTGAGGTGTATAAGAAAAGAACTGAACAATGAACCAATGTGAAGTGGAGATACAATAATACTATCTGAGATAAAATAAGGATTATAGCTATGTTATATTTATTTATGCAAAATGAACATTTATATGACAAATGTGTGTGATGAAAAGCTGTTAAAATAACTCATGTGGCTTCGAATATGGACTCCATTACTGTAAAAACATCGCTGTTTATTTATAAGCTATATCTGCTAAGATAAAGATGAAGAAATTTCAGTAGACGGTGTAACTATAATTACTGCATCCAACTTTGTTTTTCTGTCTTTTGCAATAGACTTTAGAGCAAACCTTTTTTTTTACCCCAGAAGAACTCATTAAAGGTTTTTTAGATATAAGGGAACCCTTGCAAAAAGCAATTATTTGGTGGTCGATGGGAAAAATTTCCCCTGACATGGTAGCTAATGGGGAGAATGCCCCCCTTGAAGTGGTGGTCAGAATGCCACTCTTGTAGATAGCTAAAATAATCTATGGGTTGCAGCTAGCTTTGTCAAGTATCCTTGATCCTGGAACTATGGAGTCACCATTAAATGGGAGGTAAATCAGTCACACCTCAAAAGAACTCTATCAACATCTGAAAGAACAGTAGGGTTCCACAGAACCCTGGTTGATAATGGCTGCTTTAGAAGAAGGGCACATCCCTGGATACTTAAGTTGAATACACACTATCCAACTTTTGTTAGTAGATTTCCTTCAGATTTACCTTTTCTATGTAGTGCAAGGGCCTGCCAGATTGCATACAAATTGAAAGTGTTTAGGTTTGACCTCATATTATATGGTTTTGGTAAGTCTAAAGGAAAATGTCTTCAGAAAATCATATAGTGTTTATGGCCCTTTAGGAGAACTTGTGTGCAATGCACTGGACTGGCCAACATCCAGTGTTTCTGATTAGCTTGTAATTAGGGTATAACTACAGCTATAGCAGCCTATAGGTGGACTGGAGGTTTGTGTGTGATGCAGAAGTGGCTAATACTACTTAAAAAAAATATTATTGGTGCAGGGGCAATTAGTACCTGAGCAAGGAAGCATACTGCTTTTTTTCAGAGACTTGATTTATTGTAAAGATTTATCCCCCTAAAAAAATAACATTAGTCACAATAATAGGTTTTTGTAGTCAGCCCCAGGCTCTTCACAGGGCTCTTCAGGACAGTTTTTCTTTCTCACCAGGCAAGACATTGTGGTGCTTTCTCCAAATGACTTCAGATAAAATATGCAAAACAATTCACCAACTAAAAGTAAGTTCACTGACATAAGATGATTAGTATATACTGCATGTGTATATATATATATATATATATATATATATATATATATATGTGCGAATTACCAAACAGACACAAGCAAAAGAGACCAAAGTCCATACAGTCCATAATCTGCAGGAAGGTGATGGTAACCAGAAGGTTACAGGTGGTAATTGAGAAAGGTACACACATGCCGGCAGCTCCTATAGAGGTATGGGATCCCCCAGAGACAGAAATAAAAAGAGAAAAGGGCGCCAGGTCAATGTTAGTGAAAAACAACAACAATTTTTTTAGGTATCCACTTCCTTAAAAGAAACTTGCATGCTGCGTGCAGAGGTGGTGTGGTGTTCACAGGAACAGTAGACAGGATGGACTGGAGGGCAGCTGTAATTGCAGGTCCGAACCCACTAGAGAAACATCAGAGGCCAACAGCATTAGTCCAAAAGCCCTACTGTCAGATCGCCAGGGATTGGAACTGGCGGCCACTGGATACTTAACTGTAAGTGGATACTTAATAAATTGTAGTTGTTTTTTTACTCATATTGACCTGGCGCCCTTTTCTCCTTTCGTTTCTCCAGATAAGATTTGATGATAATAAAAGTCATAACATAACAAAAGGCAAAAGTCAGAACATAAAGCTACAAAAAACTGCCCTGGTAACTCAGTTCTAATATAAACATTACACTACAGCAGAAAAAAAAATTAAAGTAGGAAAGGGAAGCAATAGGTGGAGAAGGGAAGAAGGAGGAAGTAAAGGAGAGTTAAGCCGGCCATATGATGGATTGACATTATGTCCGGTTCTGCAGGGACCGGCTGATTTTTGATCCATGTATAAGCACCCTGGTTGTACGTAAGTTGATCTACTGATCGACTTCTGTACAACCAGCCTGTGGGGTTTTTCCTGACTGATCAGTGCTGCCAGCTATAGCATGCAGCACTGATCATTGTATTCTGACAGCGGGGAAGACTCCTTACCATCAGAACATATTAGCACCACAGGAGTGATTCCCCTATCCACCTTGAATGTGTAGATGGGGGAATCAGATCTTTTTTTTTGTTCAACCCGCTGCCTAAAGAAGGGATTTTACTACTGATAACAACACCAACACCACCATGTACATCATAAAAGTGAAGTAATTTAGGGACCCATGTCTGTCATCAAATGGAAAACCGGCATCAATAAACGATAATACATAAATTATATGCTTAGGTTATAAACACACTAAGACAGTAGTCTGTCTCTCACCAATTCCACAGGTACAACACTTCAACCAGGCTCCCCACATTTTCTCAAATTTATTTGGACAACCTTGATGTCGGTAGGTCTTTTTTCTAAGACCAGCTTCTATATTACAATTTCTTTACACATTATAGTGTTTCCAGGGCAGCTTTCCTCATCACTAGCTATCACTTCCTATGCACTAAAATCATCACCTTAAAAGATCAGTTGACTCTTGCTGTGAATCTGTTAGAACCTGGCTATAACCAGTGCATGAATATGGTGCATAAGCCAACAGTTACCATAATTAAAATGGTAATATTACTGCAAGCAATATAATGATGTGATGGCATTATAATATTTTCCTGATATTAAATGTCAGTTACAATTAGGGTTGCCACCTGACTGGTATTTTTCCAGCCTCACTGTTGCCAGTATTATTAATAGGAAAGAGATCAAAGCGCTGCTTTTGTTTGCAAGAAAAAGTGGCCTTAGGTACAGTCCTACTCAGGATATTGGGATCACTAGTACAAGTAGAACTGGTACTCTCAGCCTTAGAAATAATATTGCCAGGTTTTGAACAAACTATACAATCCTACTCGTATTATTGGCATCGCAAGTGAAAGTGGAGCTAGTATAGTCAGACTGTGATATAACAACACTTGGGGACCCTACCTCAAAAAACCTGTGCCACATCTCCCTACCCACTGCTATTGAGAAGCAAGCACTTTGCTGGCTTTGTTTCCATGCATATTTCACCATAAGGAAGTGAGTGCTATAAAGCGCCTGGTAATTCTCTATTCCACTTATTAAAATCAAAATGTGTTACTGTTCAGCGGCTTTATCTGGATCTCATTTCCTAGTTATTTCTTTGTTGAAGGAAATCAGTATCCCTCACCATGCTTGTAATTTTTCGACTGTCTCAACAAAGTCTCTGTTGATTTGCTTTATGATTGATACGGCATTTTATTTGTCAGTGCAGAAAACATTTTGTGATTGAAGTGCAGACTGATGATGTATTTACTGGCCCCTAAAAGTGTTATAGGAGAAAATAAATTAATAAAACATTACTGGTGCAGTGCTGTCCTCCGGCATGAGCTTTCCCATCTATTTGTCAAGCTGAAAGCAAACATTGAGAAGTACATATTCCATTGTTTTTTTTCCCTTATTATAGCAGGGGTTTTCATCCATTTTACTAAATTTTCTATAATTAACTTATTTACCTCTGAGATTAATCACAAATTACATTGCAATAGAGATATTAATGAAATTAGAATACGGAACAATGAACCCAATCCTCCATTTTAATTTTAATTTTGAAACATCTAATGTTGGCACTGACCAACAGAATCATCAAAGGATTTAGTGATTTTTTTAGGTCAACCTGTCACTGACATGTGGGCACTTAAAACCCAGCATTTGAAGAAACAATCTATAAACACAGACTGCTCTCAGTAAGTGTCCATTCACACTACCGCTACTTGTCAGGCGACTTGTCAGCCTGACAAGTCGCGGTCCGTCGTGCTCCATGCAGTGCTACAGGACCCGTTCTAATAGGAGCGACACAAGCCGCCCCGACTTAGAAAAAGGGTCCTGTACTACTTCGGGGCGACCTCGGAGCGACTTGCCTAGACATTCATATGAAGTCCCTGCAAGTCGCGCCGAAGTCACGGTGCACGCAAATTCACAGGTCGCCCCCGAAGTCGGAGCGACCTAGTGTGAACCGGCACTAAGAACCACAAATGAGAATGATTAGTAAATATTTTGGCATGAATTGTCAAAGGTTGCTGAAGCTTTTGGCAGGGAAATTTCCTAAACTATAAGCAGCATTTGAAGTTGATTATTGACCATCCCCCTGCTACCTTTCAAGCTTCCCTATATTAACATGTTGAGTAGATTTACTGAGCTTTAGAGAGTCGGAATTGATGGAATGCATCAGACCAAGCCTGATTTTTGTACAAAAAAGTCTATATTTACATATACTTTCAGTTCCCTATGTCTCTTTTGCTATGGGGTCACCTGAGCCGAGCTGCAGCTCCATGTATCCATTCAGACATGGAGCTTCCATTTGCCCCGCCCCCTCTCCCTCCTAAATCGCTAACTGAGATTGATTGACAGCAGCCGAAGTCAATGGCACCTCTGCTGTGTCTCAGCCAATAAGGAGAGAGAGTCTTGGATGGCTGGGGAATTCGTAGACATTGCTAGATAGAGAGGGGGCTCAGTTAATTATGAGGGGGCTGAGGAGGACTACTGCACACAGAAGGCTTTTTCAGATAAAAAACCTTCTGACTGTACATCCCCTTTAAGTTTCCTGCCTAAATTTATGACAATATTACTTTAAGGTGCCATAAAATGTGCTTCCATTGACAGCCACAGAAGTACCTCAAAAAAGGTGTCCAATAAAATTCTTTAGGTGTACCAGATACCTAGCTACTGCGATATGTCCAACCCGGATCTAAAGTATATGTTGCTAAAATGATAGGCTTATTTAAATCAGTATTATGTGCTGAAAAACTCTCTTGCAGAGCAAACCCTCCCTTGTGTTCTTTGATGAATAGTAGTTACAGCAATTTTTCTGGAGTACTTGTCATTTACTGAATGATGCGTCTGCTAAAATATGGAACTTGGCATCCAGTTTTTATAGTATAAGTTTTAGTCACCTTGTAACTATAAATTTTCAGCTTTACCTTGTAACTGTAAATTTCAGCTACTTGTTCCTATTTTAACCTGGGCTTGTCACAATAAATTATAATTTTCTGTCCAAAACTAAATGTAAAAAGTGTAGTGTCTACACTCTGTGCTGATTATATTTTTCCAGTCATGCTTATTTTGAAATGTTCTGCCATCTTTCTTTAATTATAATCTGTTTCTAGCTAGCCTTCCTATATAAATAAGTAAAAAAAACAGTGGTTAAGAAAAGGACATAAAGGAAAAATATAAGTAAAACATGTCACTACAGATGGGGAGTTACAACTGCATAAAGACCACAGAGTACAGATGGGTTTGTACATAAAAATGTGCGCAATGGTGATGTCCCTTGGTATATGGAGGCAAGTGGAGAACAGGGAGCAGATATTGTTACTAGCTTATCTCAATAGAAACAATAGCTTCTATACAAAGTTTTCAGCTTGGAGTGGCTGTCTTAAGCCCTGTACACATGGGCCACAAATCGAGCTGTATCGCCCAGTTCAATAGAAACCGGGTGACATTTGGCCCATTAGTATGGCAGCGGGTCCAAAGCCAGCCAAACGTCCGTCTTCTGTCTAAGGGGCATGACCGAAAAGGGTCTGTTGATCGGCATCCGATCAGTGCTCTCAGCCAATGACATGGGGGCCGTCCCCCTGTCAGAACACAATAGCTCAGCAGGGAAATCACTGTACTAACATTGGATAGTTAGTACAGGATCTCCTCCTGAGATCTTCAGTTTTTTTTCATTAAGCCCGCTAGGTTGAATGAAAATCAAACTGATAGTGTGTACTATGCTTTAGACTGGCCATACATTATACAATTTCCTTGTATAATTTTCTTTTAGGTTTACCAAAACCATATATTATGAGGTCAAACCTAAACACTTTCAACTTGTATGCAATCAGGCAAGCCCTTGCATTACATAGTTGAAGGAAGGAAATTGAACAAGAAAATTGCATAATGTATGGCTAACACAGGTTAACAAATTTGTATTGTTTTGATAGAAGTAGAAAATGCTGATTCCTCCTGTTTTTATAAGACTCGACTGTACTTCACACTGCTTTAATGGAGAACGTATTGGTTCATTATAGCCCATCTTACTATAACCTGTCTGGTGACACATTTCTCCAACAGTGAGCATCCAGTACGTTTGACAATTAGGCCAAACCTCATAAAATGGTGTCATTCGTGCAGTATTTTGGTACAATATAAAAAAGCAACTAAAATAGTTTAATAAAAAAAGCCTCTCATTTGTTCTCAACTCTCTGTTAGACCGCAGATGGGTTTGTACATAGGGGATGCATTCTAAGGCCATGTCCCATGGTATATGGAGGCAGGTGGAGATATTTTTGTTACTATCTTATCTCAACATGGTTTCATTTGTTCAGTCTTTTGGTACTGTATAGAAAATCAACTAAAATACATGAAAAAAAAAAAGCATCCCATTTGTTCCCACCTCCCTCTTAGATCTATACTGACACATCTGCTAGAATCACAAGTGAAAATGATGTATTCAATCTGACATGTTCCCTATTGAATTAGCATTCTTAGTAGCTACATAAATAAGGTGTTAAGTGTGTAAGTAAGGCCTAAGGGCTCTCTTTTGTAAATATTATCCTTCTATTTGCCCATTGCTTGAATACAATCATAACCTAAACATATAGTTATAATAGTGTTTATTCTTTAATTTTTCTTATTTTACACTAAGCCATGAGGCTCCAGGCTTTCAGAATTTGGTGACATTTAGTTAACTCTTAAATTAGAAGTCTGGTCAAAAGCTAAAAGTGGTTGTAAAGGCAGGAGG
This sequence comes from Pelophylax lessonae, assembly GCF_965119305.1. Lineage (NCBI taxonomy): Eukaryota > Metazoa > Chordata > Amphibia > Anura > Ranidae > Pelophylax > Pelophylax lessonae. The sequence continues at coordinate 139,512,065 of NC_138774.1, forward strand.
TTTTTTGTATCTTTATGCATTCTATGCATAAAGATAAAAAAAACCTTCTGTGTGCAGCAGCCCCCTCAGCCCCCCTAATACTTACCTAAACCCATCTCAGTCCAGTGATGGTGCACAAGAGGCTCAGCTGTCCAGGACTCTCCCTCCTCATTGGCTGAAAAAACAGGGGGCGCAGTTGGCTCCTGCTGCTGTCAGTCAAATTCAGTGAGCCAATGAGGAGAGAGAGTGAGCTGGGCTGGGCTGAATAGAAACACAGAGCAGCAGTTTGGCTTGGCTGTCCCCATAGCAAGCTGCTTGCTGTGGGCCCACCCGTCAAGAGGGAGGGGCCAGAAGCACTGGCGAGGGACCCAAGAAGAGGAGGATCTGGGCACCTCTGTGCAAATCCACTGCTCAGAGCAGGTAAGTATAACACGTTTGTTATTTTAAGATAAAAAAGAGACTTTAGTATCACTTAAACTTAAACCTACTCCCACCCCTATTCTAGGTTCTATGCTAATTAGCTTGTAAAGTAAAGATGTCTATACTTACCTAAGTCCCTCCGGTCTGGTCACATAATGTCCCCAGCAGGAGATTTCAGTAAAGAGGAGGGAGCAACAATAATGGCTGCAAAACCAGGGCTCTGACATCACCCATAGACTTACAATGGGGCATCCGTTGTCTGCTGTCCCTCCTCTCCCTTGTAGCAGTAGCTGGGACCTGACCACGTGACCAGATGGGAGCGCCCTTAGATTAGGGAAGTATAAGCATCTTTCCTCTACAGGGGGGTTAGCATAGAGCTTAGAATGGAGGTAAGAGTAGGTTTAATCTTAGTTAGCATTTAACTGTACTTTTCTACTTAAAAGCTAAAATCCAAACAATTACCTGAAGAAGCACGCTACTAAACGTGTCGACCTACAGATCAGATAGGATTCTGCAATATATAATTTAAAATTTGTTATTTTGTTAGCAATAACCTACACATTTCTCCTACTGATCCTTTGCGATCATCTGGGTTAGAAATAGTCCTAGGTTACTCATTTTAATAATGTCTCACTGTTTTGTTTTTGTGGTATGTAAGTCATAAATGAGGATTGTCTGTTCTGCCCTCATTTTTTAATTGTTTTGAATAAATATTATATATTTTATCAATTGTGAGTCGCAATGATTCATTCCATGTTGTGCCTTAGAAAGTCCAGTCCCTTTCTTGTGCGGAGTTAGCTGGTATATTTTTCTCCAGTCTATAGCTCCTCACAACTTTTTTCCTCTCAAATGTTTGGATGATGGCACTTTTTGGGTAGTTCATTTTCTTTTGTTTCAGCTAACTACATAGTTGTAATTTGGATATATGGATTGTATACGTACCCGCCAAAGGATCTGGAAATCTTTTCATACAGTCTTGTGATCAAGACATTCCATCAACACTCAGTGTTTGACATTAACTGCAGCTTTTGCATAGTACAGATATGAACAAGCTTACTGGAGACTGAGGGATCAGCATCAGACTGATGGGTCACCCCTCTGTTCATGCTGTCCTGTCTTCAGCAAATGTGTAATGCAAAAGAGCCTGATTGGCTCTGCTTTGAAGATGATAGCAAGACCAACTGAGGTACATTTTTTTTTTTTAAATGAACACATACAGTAACTTCATACATGGGTGGTTTTGTATCTGCCTGTAGTTCAGATTTAACACATTGATATGCAGTATTTACGTAATTGCTTTTGCATTTTGAATCTATAGCAGTGGGTGCATGGTAAATCTGTGAGCTCTGAGTAAATAACAAAACCATCCTATTAAAAAACCAGGCAAGGAGTCAGCCTTGTTAGAAGAAAAGACTCTGAAAGCCATGTTTGTCGCATTGTGACACTAATTCATTAAATCCAGAAGGTACAGTATCTTTAACTACATCTTTACATGCATATGCCAAATGTTAAATGCCTCAGGCTTCAAAACTGTCAGCAGCTAATGAATAGGTTGATGGCAGACTGGGATTATTTTCAGTAAGTCATCACAGCAGAATAATGCCAGTGAGGTATGGCCAGCTTCTCACTTATATATTCCACAAACAGCTGATATAGCTCACAGTTACTGATTTAATGTAGGTCTAGAGATAGATATTGAAATACTGACATTTCTAGAGGAAGGTATTAAATGGCATTGCTCTCTTGTAACTTAGGAGACAATTATATTGTGATGAATACTGGGAATTCCTGTCTTTTCCCTTCCAGTTATACTATTGACACTTTGTTTTAAGGCAAACAATTTATGACTCTCAAACTAGGTCGTCATAATCTATGTCTCATACACATGGATAGCATATTTTCCAGCTGACATTCTAAAAACATTTCCAAGGACAGGTAATTACTGAAGCTGACTCAGTTACTTGCAATGCCCAACCTTGCATACGTGAAAAATTGATTTTAACAGCTTTTTTTTGTACACTACTTTTTAATATGTTTAACTTACAAAACCATTTCCAAGAATAACAATTTCCAGGGAACCGTTTCCAATCCCTGAGTATATGTCTACAGACAGAAGACTGTTGGTGTCAATATTTAAAGCTGAATAAACTTTCTATGCACCATAACTGACTGTAATGATCAATCCAAGCATAGATCATACCTCTGTACCATGTTGCTTTGTTTTCTGCAGATCCCCTGATATTCTGGATTTAGTTGTGGCTTTGTATTATGTGATACTCTGTATATCTTGCTGATAGTAGACTCTATCCCTTCCACAGCCACTTCCTGCAGCAGCTTGAGTCTATAACACTCCCCTCTGAAGTCTTTTGGACTCTGCAAATTATGTAACTTCCTTCGCAGCTCTGATGGTGGTTGAGGTTGAATACATCCTAATTACCATTTAATCTCACCCAGTCACACCTACAGGAAGAGTCCAAACCTCCCAAGTCCCGACTCACAGGTCACAGCATTATTCAAGAAGGAAACGCCTTCATACACATCCTATTCTGAAAGCTAGCTTTGCTGCTGCTGGGCAGAATTGGATGGATCACAATTAGAATTCAATCCTGCCCAGTTAAACCTGCCAACCAGTGTGAACAGGGAGAGTTCCACCCCTTAGATCTGGCCCTTCCTGAGCCCTGCTTTCTGTGAAGTGATTAATTTACATATTAACCGATTGCCGACCGCCCACAGTATATTAACTGCGGCAGTCAGCCCCTCCTGGGCAAAGCGACGTAGTACTACGTTGCTCGCCCAGGAGCCTGCAGGGGCGAGCGCGCGCCGCCGGAGGGGTGCTCCTGCCCCCGCTCGTTTACGGGCATCCCCGCGCGAGTGACCGGTGGCTCCGATGTCCGCTGGCCACTCGTGATCTCCCGCTGATGTAAACAAAGCCGCCTGTCATTCTCCCTGATGTAAGAACAAAGATCATATGGTCCTGCTATGTAGGATCGTATATCTCTGTGATTACATCACAAGCCATGCCCCTTTAAAGTTAGAATCACACCCCTAGGGACACACTTAACCCCTTGATCACTAATAAAGTTAACCCCTTCCCTGCCAGTGTCATTTTTACAGTAACAGTGCATATTTATAGCACTGATTACTGTAGTAATGTCACTGGTACCCCCAAAAGTGTCAAAAATGTCAGTTAGGGGTCCGATCTGTCTGCTGCAATGTCGCAGTCCCGCAAAAAAATCGCAGATCGCCGCCGTTACTAGTAAAAAAAAAAACAATAAAAATGACATAAATCTTTCCCGTAGTTAGTAATAGCAATAACTTTTGCGCAAACCAATCAAAATATGCTTATTGCTATTTCTTTTACCAAAAATATGTAGCAGAAAACAAATTGGCCTAAAATGTTAAAAAATTTTGATTTTTACATTTGTTTTTGGAGAATTTCATATAAAAGAATGTGAAAAATATTGTAATTTTTTCAAAATTGTTGCTCTTTTTTTATTTATAGCGCAAAAAAAAAATCACACAGGTGATCAAATAGCACCAAAAGAAAGCTCTATTTATGGAAAAAAAGGACGTCAATGTCGTTTGGGTACAGCATCGGCCGACCGCGCAGTTGTCCGATAAAGTAATGCAGTGCCGAATTGCAAAATAGGGCCTGGTTATTGAGCAGCCAAATCCTCCGGGGGCTAAAGTGGTTAAGGGGGGAAATCTTTAGGTCCAGAAGTGGTTAAAGCGTAAGATCACCTTTCCAGAAGATCTGTAAGGTAAACTTACAATGGTCCCCCCCGTTCCCCGTCCCCCGTCCCGCTGTACCAGAGTCCCGCAATAACCGCTGTCAGGCACCGGGACCTGATTGTGTGATTTTAACACATCAGCAGCATGGTAACTGCCCTTTTTTTAATTTCCCTAACATAATTTGCATAATACATGCTGAAAAAAGCATGCACTAACACATACAGTATAAGCACAAGTAAAAATGCATGCATTTAGCTGGGTTTTAAATGCACAGTAATGCACATGTATTGTTCTGTGTGCTAATTCATTATGCACGTTTTGCACACTCACAGTTGAATAATTTTTCATAGTGTCTTAGCCCAATAATAAAGAGCTCAGCCTACAGTTTCAATCAAAGTGAGCTGTAAGACAGATGCGCATTCTTTTTAAATTATCCATGCTTTGTTATGCATTGAATTGTTATTTGTAAAACCAAGGTTGCCAAAAAAAACTAATGTAGAACAACCATTTAAAAACATAAAAATAAAAACTAAAATTGATCCCAAGCTATCATACTTTCCCTTTAAAATCTGGCATAGTCATATGATGCAACAGTTTGATGGAGCCAGGCTGTTGCAGTCATGTTTGTTCCAATTCAGACCCTCCCAATTAGAAATATTTCTGCAGTGCAATGCATAGCTGAAAATAACACGCTCTATTAGATTAGTGCAAGTTAATTTTTAATGACAGGTTCAAGTTAAGGACAGTTCATCTACGAAAGAAGAGCAAAGCACTGGAAACAGATACTTGGTAATGTCTCACATGTATCTGGAGTGCAGGAACAAAATGAGAAAAGGAAGCCGTTCCAGGGCTGATTAAGTAGTTATGAATCACTCATTTTTAAATAATTATCATCAAAAATGTAGATTTCTGTTTTGATGGATGCTGGTAGTTGAAATCCTTCTTGGATTCTTAGTTTTCTAAGGGATTCTAGCAGTAAGATCTCTGCCTCTGAGTTGACAGCTCCACCCACTTTCCACAGGTGTCAAAATAATTTTATAATGGTTTTCAAAACGTAATTTTTTGCTTTAAATTAGGTAAATATGAAATATCGCACCCCTTCTTTAGGGTTCATGAACATGGACATATTTAGGCATTTTATATACCTAACATAAACTTCCCAGTGGTCTCCCATGCCACATTTATCACTTATAGCCTGCCATTTAGGTGAATGGCTGTATGTGACCATACTCTTGTAAATGTCAACGCTTGTTTGCATCAGCGTTTACCTACACTTGTGTGTACTACGCTCTTCCTAAATGTGAAACTTCCACTAGAATGGCAGACTTTATGTGCCAGCTGGGGCTCCCCTGGCATAGAAAAGCATTGGGAAATATATGCTAGGCAAAAAGAAAATACCTTCAAATGTCCATGCGCACCAACCCTTACACTGTTAACCTGCCCTGTTCAGTTAGTTCACCATTTATTAGGTTTCAGTTAGAGAGTCAGAACAGAAACAACTTTTGCTGTTATTTCTATTTAGAATATCCCTAATGCTTTATGTTTTTGTATACATAAAAAAAAGATAAAAAAAATGAGCTTAAACACTAACTTTAAAAAGTAAAATAAAAATTGACCTAAATTATTATATTAGCTGTTATTTATCATTTTTGTTTTATTTATTTTTTTTGTACATAGGTTGCAAACGTGAGTTCTCTTCTTACAGTTGGAGCAGTAAGACTCGGTGGATGGTTAGGGATAGATTCAACTTAGTATCATTCACTTATTACTATTTTTTTACCTTGAGCATTCACTAATAGAGGGCCAAAAACCCTACATGTTGACCAAGGGGTAGTCAAAAACATATCCTGCAATCTGGAGTTGGGTTTAAATGTATTTGTTAGATTAGTATATTGTGTAGGAAAATCAGAAACATGGCAGCTATGGCAGCAGTCATCTTTTAAAACATGTATGAAAAAAATAAATGGCTAAAAGCAAACTTATTTTACAAACTTCCCCTTCCTATGGATCAAGTGTGGGTATAGAATTGTGTATATGGGATTGGATGGTTGTTGTTTTGTTTTTGTTTTTTATTGGTTAAACTAGATGGACTTGTGTCTTTTTTCAACCTGACTAACTATGTAACTAACTATGTAACTTATTATACTTTCTAAAGCAGATATCCAGGATAATAGAACATTTTCTTTATACATGTTACCCCATAATACTGTAACTTATAGATTTCTCCTTTGTGAAGATCCTGTTTTTTATCAGTGCATATCAGGGATTAGGTCCAGGCCACACATACTATCAATAAGAGTCCTCCTGCCTCCCTGTTTCCTCATACAGGCCTTTCAATAAAATGGCCCAGGGAACAGGAACAAACTACAGTGTGGCTGCAATTCCCTGGTTTTCTGGCTTCTGTGCCTAGGCTGCCAGCAAGGGCTACACAAGCAGTCAATGGTTGAAAGACTTAAAGTGATAGTAACAGCCAATCCCAACACGTTTTGTCACCAGTGACATCTTCCCAGGGGCAGGCCGAACGCCCATGGGAAGATGTCACTGATGACGAAATGCATCGGGATTGGCTGCTACTGAAGACATCATGCTTGCTTAGCTTTTACACATGGCGTTCCTTTCTAATGAGCTGACAGTCTGCTGGTTTTTGACTCGTTTGTGCCTGTTTACAACTTATCGAAGGTTCTTCTTATATGTTTTAAATAAAAGGACTTAAATGTTAGCAGGCTTCACTATGCTTGCTAATTTTATTTGATTTGAGTCCCTGCCCTCAAGGAGCTTACAGTCTAAGGTCCCTAACTCACATTCATACATACATAGTAGGGCCAATTTTTTTTTTGTACAGGATCCAATTAACCTACCAGCATGTCTTTGGAGTGTGGGAGGAAACCGGAGTGCCCGGAGGAAACCCACGCAGGCACAGGGAGAACATGCTAACTCCAGGCAGGTAGTGTCGTGGTTGGGATTCGAACCAGCGACCCTCTTGCTGCTAGGTGAAAGTGCTAACCACTACACCACTGTGCCACCCGTACATGACCCAGAAGATTGCTGCTATCACTGTAGTAATAGTGACTACTACTAGTGATGGTCACCCTCCACAGTGGTCCATCAGGAATGAGATATGCATACCAAGATTGGTCCAAGTCAGAGCAATGTAACTATGTAATAAAGATTATACCTAGTCTTCAGCTTTTAAAGAGTAATAGTAATAGGCAAAGTACATTAACTCTAAAAACCAATCAGATTTCTTCACAGGCTATGTACAGCACAGCGATTATTTCACTGCTACTTTTACAACATAATATTTGGATTTGTAGATATATGGGGCACACAAAGAGGATTTTTCCCCTAAAGCAATTGAGGAATATATTTATATTGAAGTGTATGGTACGTTACCCCGGAGTTCACCTTTAAGAGTTTTATAGAGATCTTGTCCAGTGTGCTAAACAAATGCTGGTTTCAAGATTATGTTACATATTAGTGGGAGCATGTAAGGACATACAACACTCTGTGCATGGGGGGGGAAGGGATGGTAGGACTGGGGGAATAATGGTTTTTTCAGTTTGGGGTCTTTTATGATGAATGGATGTCTGGCATATGTAGCAGAACAATTTGTAGACTTCACAGACCTGTCTTTTAATACCTTGTAGATTGTATTCTTTTATTCTTGCAGCAATTGTTGGTATTAGAACCTGTGGGTGTTCCATCACACATCTTTTAGATCAGGACTCTGTCAGTGCTCAGGGGAAGAGCAGATGAGTGGTTGTATCTCATGTTGAGAAAGGAAGTGAAATCATGGAGCTTTGCCACCTATTTTCACTGAGTATGGCCAATTGAGAGCGGCAGGGTAGTACAACAGTGCTTGACACATACCTTAATCAGCAGGATTCACTATGCTATGACAAGACAGTCATCTTGACAGATTTAGAATTTTTCTTTCCACTATAAAAGAACAGAGTCATATATTTTGAGCAGAACATTTTTGTAGAGATAGATTAACCTCCTTATCATAAATAGAGTACCTTTCTTATTATATAAAGAAAGCAACTCAAAGACTTTAAAGTGACTCTATTACAAAAAAAAAGTAAACAAAAGCACCTTGCAAAAGAAGACAAATAATATGCATCTTGTAAGGCAGGGATCCTAAAACTACGGCCCTCCAGCTGTTGCCGAACTACACATCCCAGGAGGCATAAAACTCTGACATTCACAGCCATGACTAGGCATGATGGGAATTGTAGTTCCTGAACAACTGGAGGGCCAAAGTTTGAAGACCCCTGCTGTAAAGGCATAACTGCCAGCAGGTGGAATTATAGCCCTCAGCCAAAGACTAGGCTTGCTGAAGATTATTTGGCCTCTGTAGTTACTGTATGTTCCCCCCCCCCTCCCCTTCCCCCCTGGCCTGCCACTGCATCCAAAAAAAATATCCTAATCGAAAAACCCGAAACCTCTTTAGGTTCTCATGTCACGGTCTGGGTACAGAGGAGTGCAGCGGCACAATGATCTCACAACGAGGGTAACACTTGGCTTAGGCAAAGACTTCAGCTCCAGCCTCCTGAAAGAGGCATCAGCAAGGAACAGAGCTGTTGAGTTAAACAGAAGCTTTAGAAGATTAGTTCTTTAAGGCCAATGAAACACAGTAGGCTAGTGTATGTAGCCTGAAACATACTTGCAAATTTTACACTGAGGGTTTCTTAACACTGGTGATAAAAACAGGTGATTGAGTTGCATTTTTATAGCCTCACCCCCTTAAGCTGCAAAAGTAGCCAAATGGGGTTGCATATATGTAAAAAATTATACCCCCATCACATCTAAAATACCCCTAACCCCTCCACTGCACTTCAAAGTATTAAAAATGCGAAAATCTGCATTTTTGAATACCTTGGATGCCGAGTAAACCGTAAGTGATGTTGTGACATCACTTCCGAGTTTCTACATCCAAGTCTCGATTTTGGCCAATTACGGCCTTGTTGTTCGGGACTCCGTCCAGCCAGTGGGAGGCCTGGGGGAGCTGCAGAAAGTGACAGGAGGGGGGGGGATCCTCTCCCGCAGCTTGTGATAACGGCTGAGCGGCTGCTTAGCCGCATCTGTTGTGATCACTTGAAAGCCGACCACCGTCTCTAAAGAAAGGCATCACTCTGGTATAACCATGTCAACAAATTTACGTACAGTTATGTCATTTTACAGGAAGTGGTTAATGATAGTGTATGAGCTGTAAATGCACTGCGGAAAATTGGTTTATTTTAAATTTGAACAATTGAGTTTATACAAAAAAGGCAGCACAAAGCATGGTTTTGATAGCAACCAATCAGATTAAATTTTACGCAGTCCTTAAAATATAGGATGGCTTTGAATGGGATTTCTATGGTGAAGAAGCGTTGAGTGTGTTATCAAGTCAAATCAGATCACAAACCATATATTGTAATTAATTTGCTGAGCTTGCGTCTGGTTTTCTGTAAGTCCTTGTTACCATGGCTCACGGGGTTAAATCAAAGCAGGGACACTGTTGTTAGGCGGCCATGTTCTGTCAATGATGTACATCCTGACAGTGTTAATTATGAGAAATTAAAATGCAGCAAAGAACAGATTGTACCTTTCTTACTCAAGAGCATAACGCGGCTTTGGCACAGGGAATTTTTTTCATTAAAGCACTTCCCAAAAGGGCTGTTGTGCACAGCTCTCTGAATATAATTTATAAACTTGCGGGGACCCTGCAGGAATCAGGGGAGATAGAATTCAGCCGAGATTGACTGCGTTACTTCCACAGCCTGGGTAAAATGATGCTGGCTGGTTGGAAATCACCTAGCCGGTGACATTTGGAAAGCAGGATTTATTAATTTGCATGTAGTCATGTTACAAGCTTTGAAATATGGCTTTAAATACATTATGTACAGATATTGCTCTGTCAGTGGCCTGCATGTCATTCCATAATACATGGTGCTGTAAACATGTAGCATAGATTAAATATTGTAATTGTGTTGCGTCCTGTATTTCCTAGAAACAGCTGCAGGGCATAAAGGACATTTTCTGTCTCAGATTGCGTCGCCTTTCTCTACACGATTAGAATTTTTTTCTCTTTTCCTTTTTTTTTTTTTTACCTGCCTTGAAAATGAACAGAGCGAAACTCTCAGGGAACCTTATAGGTTAAAATGATTAACTTAAATAATTGTTGAAATAGAGAGTAGTAGATGCTGCAAGCGGAATTACCTGCTTCATTTTAGAAAGCAGAATATGCACGAGGCAGTCTATAGCTAATGGTGCTTGCACAGAGTAAAATTAGCTTCTTCAATTGTCACTCTGTACATGGTACATTGAATTTGCAATAAAGTGAGTTTATTCACCCATGGAACACCTTTTCACTGACACTAACATCTGTTTTAACCTTTTTTTACATTGGCCTGATAGCTTACTAGCAGTCCGTGCCTTACCAAATGTCAGGGATTGCTGTTTGTGTGGCGATTTGATTGAACAAAAAAATGACCCTGATGTGGGTGCTGTATATACGATGTTGGTTATTACCATACCTTACCCGTAAGTCTGTAGGATGAAGTTAGAATATTACATTACATCTACTAGATAATGGGAGAGTACGTTATTAGATCACAACATATTACTTAAATGCAGTTTAGAATATTTACTTTTCTTTTGACAAAATTAGGTATTTAAAGTCTAAGTGCCGGTTCACACTAGGTCGCTCCGACGTAGGGGGCGACCTGTGAAGTCGCGTGCAGCGCGACTTCGGCGCGACTTGCACGGACTTCATAAAATGAATGTCTATGCAAGTTGCCTCCAGGTCGCCCCGAAGTAGTACAGGACCCTTTTTCTAAGTTGGAGTGACTTGTGTCGCTCCTATTAGAACGGCTCCTGTACTACACAATGGGAGCGTGACGGACCGCGACTTGTCAGGCTGACAAGTCGCAGTCCAAGTCGGATCAATGTGAATGTGGTCTAAGTGTATACAGTAATCCCCCGCTACATCGCGGTTCAGTTTTTGCGGTCCCGGTAATTCGCGTTTTTTTTGTAATGTTATTTTACTATATAAATCATTAAAAATGAAAGATTTTTGTGTTTTTCATAGCTCTTGCTCTGTCTCTAAGTATCTTTTATGTGTTTAAATGAGTTTCTATTGTTTTAAAAGTGTGTTTAAAGACCTTAAAATGCTTCTACACGTACAGTGACAGTAAAATAAACATGCCTACAATGCATTTTAATAGGGTTTTTCTATTTCGCGGAATTTCACTTTTCGCGGCTGGGTCCGGAACGTAACCCCCGCAATGGAGGGGGGTTTACTGTATATAAAAAAAAATAACAAAATTGAGCACAAGGGTTTCAATGTGTCCCTTGTGCTAATGCCTCTTCCTTCCATGCCCCCCAACCTCACTGTCATAATCTTCTGGTGCAGTGGGGTTTAAAGTGACATTAAAGGTTATAACAATAATGTCATACTTACCTGCTCTATGCAGTGGTTTTGATCCTCAACTCCTTGGGCTTCCTGTCGGTGCTCCAGTCCCCTCCCTCCTGCATTGTGCCCCCATAGAAAACAGCTTGCTATGATGGCAACCAAGCAGGCTCGTTCCCAAGCCGCTGCTCTGTTTGTCCATTCACACACAGAGCTTGGTTTGGCCCCGGTTCTTCTCATTGGCTGTGATTGACAGCAGTGGGATCCAATGGCTACAGCTGCTGTCCCAGCCAAGGAGGAGGTGGTGACCCGGGAGAGCGTAGGCTCTCGCGCACATCACTGGATCGAGATGGGGCTCAGGTGAGTTTTGGGGGGGGGCACAGAAGGTTTTTCTTTACCTTCATCCATAGAATGTATGAAGGTAAAAAAACCTTAAGCTTGCAACCACTTTAATACAAATAAAGGGCTGTCAAAGGCTCTCATCCAGCAAGCCTGACTATGCCTAACCTTTCTGCCCAGCTCCCTTCAATCATAGTCTCTATGAATGAAAAATCATCTATGAATGGAGGAGGCAGACGTATTAATCATCCACCACTCCTCCATTCAGAGACCCTCTTTCATTCATTAAAGCTGTAGTGTAGCCTCTATGAATGGAGGAGCTGGACAGAAAGGGCGGGCATAGTCAGGCACCTTGATGAGAGCCTCTGACAGCACAATAAATGTATTAATCCCCATCGCTCCAGAAGATTATGATGGCAGGGTTGAGTTGTGAAGGACAGAGGCAGATTTCTACTGACAGAAGAGGTATTAGCACATGGGACACATCCTACTGATTGGAGGTTGTATCCCTTGTGTTGATTTTTAATTTTGTTTTTATTTTACATACACTTAGGTTTTGAAGTATAACACAATCAAAGATTCTAGTCTTAGATTGGAAAGGTGTTAGAACACCTTTCAGGTTTTTATTGCTGTCTACATTAAGGAGATTAACCCTCTATATTTGTCCTGGTAACTGTTATCACTGGGAGTAAAAGAAAATTCCCAATTTTGACTTGTCTTTAGAAGAGGAATAGAAGGGACATTTTCCAATGGGTACTCTAGTTTTGATGGCCTTGGTGACAACTAGAGTTTTCCTTGGAAGGATTTCCTCTCACCTCCTGTTTTGGCTTTGGAACAGAAATTGATGGGAAATCACTAAAATGGGCCCCAATGGCAAAATAAAACTGGTTATAATCTTCCCTTGGGCCTGGTTCCCACCTATGCATTTTTTAGTGCCTTTTACAGAAACGCACTACAGTCCATTTAACATGGATTCCTATGGGACACATTCACATCTATGTTTTTTTCCGCTGCTGCGTTTTTGGAAGGAGTCAGGGTTGGATTAATAGGCTTCATTGAAAAGCTGCAGAAAAGCATGTGTGCCGCAATTTGTGTTTTACGTTTTTTAAACAACAAATTGGTCAAAAAAACAACAAAAGCATAAAAAAACGCACTACAAAAAAGCACAACAGAAACAGATCAAAAGCAAACTGCATATGTGTGAACCAAGCCTTACTGTATCCAAAATGAGATAAACATGTTTGCCTTTATTTTTACTATATTAGTTCTACTTTAAAAAAAATACATTTAATGTATTGATAATTACAGAACCTCTTTGATTTGTGTGTTTTATATTTGCCTAGACTTCCGCTTCAAGGAAAAAGTCTGGTCATGTCTTATACTGATTAATGACACCACTATCATGGAGCAGCGAGGAATGAATGACCAAATGATTATTGTTGCTTATACCACTGGATAGATTCCTGATAATCCCTGACAATCTGCCCAATATCTGCTGACAATAAATTGTAACGTCCATGTCCAGCCCATTTGTGATAAAACTTCCATGTTCATCCTGATTTTAATATATTATATTGAAAGCACACCTATTTTACTAAGCCCATCTTCTACTAGTTTATAATCTGTGACAATATATACAAAGTTTGGAATACTTTGTTGTCAAATGAGCAGCAACCTAACCAGTTGTCTTTTCCATGAATGGTTTCAGTTCTTGGGTATTGATCACTAATTATTTAGATATTCATCATTTAGAAATGCTTGCTGCTTGTATGGATAAAACATTTATTAAGGCGTAGTGTAATTTTTTCAGTGACACTCAAAAATCGGGTTACATTCATATTATGAAGTAACTATTTTAAGGTTAAAAAAACAAAAACATAATTGCCTTTTTTGATTTTAGTCATTTTTTTTACTGTATATATGGGTTTTGGTTAGTGAAATACATCATTATGAGTTAATTGCTATTGATGAGCTAGGGAACAAAGACAACAGTCTAACAACACACTCACATAGGTTCAGTTTTCACACTTACTATAGGCTTGAGTAAGGTGTGATAAAATGAGAAATTTAGTCTAAGGTGTGAATTTTCAACTTCAGTACTGCATGTTGTCATTTTACTTGTATTTTGTACTCTATTTCTATATGTTTGCTGGTGTGTGTGTACGGTATATCTCAGAGATGCATTTTTATCATTTCAATCATTTTTTAATGGAGTATTTGTTTTTATTCTGTTTTCTCAAGTCTTATAAATCAGGGGTTCAGAAATATACCTAAAAATCTGGGGAGACGAGATTACACTGGATAATGACTTGTGGAGGAACATTGCCCTTCTCCTCCCTTGGCAGAGTTGAAGTGTTTCTATAACCAAAGCATTTCTAGTTGGTTTTAGTGGCAGAAAAGGGCTAAATGTTTGTCAGATTATTTTTGTTGCCTGTGTTTCTTTGGGAAGATTTCACTTCATTTGGGATGCAACAGGATGTAAGAGGTAATTTCTCTAAAATGAGGGGAATTGACTCTTAGATAGTTGTCACAGGAGCAACTATTCTTATTGGATGGTTTAGTTCCACCTAATGTACAGGGGACACTTCTGAAATGTTGGATTTCCCGTGTCACCGAGACAAATAGGTTAAATCTTTCCAGTGGGGACACAAGGGTTCTAATTCTTCACTAATCCTTCTTCATCAAAAACCAACTTATACACACGAATACAGAATGAAAATTGAAATGGTTAAAGTGGTTCTAAAGGATGACGGTTTTTTTTTTTTACCTTCAAGCATTCTATGTAGCACCCCCTAGTACTTAGCCAACCCTGCTCTCGCTGGTCTCTTCCTCTTCATTAGGAAGAGAGGGTTCCCCTATGTGCGGGACTTTTTAGGCAAAGGACCATCAAAGTAGTAATAAGAGTATATGCATTCGTTCCCCGTACGGGCCGCCAAAAAAAAAAAAAAAAAAAAAAAAAAAAGAGTATATGCAAAATATATAAAAAATCAATGGTGAGAATTTATTCAAATATCAAGAGAATATTATATTAAAGCGGAGTTCCGGGCACAAAATCGACCTAATCGATTTTGTGCCCATCCACTGGCTCTTCTTCACCTGAAAAGGAATTGGATAGTTAGGTATATTCTTTTTTTTTTATTCACCTTGTAATTGTAGATAGAAAATACTCACCTATTCTCCACTTCCTCCCTCTGTGCCGCGGCTCTGCCGTCACTTCCTCTTTGCAATGATTCCTGGGAGCTGAACGTCATCGCTCCCAGGAATCAATGCAACGGCACCGGCCCCTCTCGTCACTTCCGGGGCGACGCCGCATTCCCTGCTAAACAGCTTCTGGGCATGCCCAGTAAACAGTAAACAGCATCTAGAGTAAAACAATTCCCCACTTCCTTATAATGGGAAAGGGGAAAGATGTAAATGGAAATAATAAAGCCAGGTGGAAATTAGGGTGCTTGATTGAATAATATTGTGTTAAATCCCTCGATAACCTATCTCTCAAGGATCCCACAGGGTAGGTGGCCAAAAGATGCACAGGTATCTAGATATCCGCACTCGCTGGTCTCTTCCTCTTCATAAGCTCCCACAGCCAGTGATGAGGGAGTGGGGGTGGGTCCAAGCAGCTGGCTATGGGGGCATTTGGAGAAGAGGAGGAGTCAGGAGCGCTGGCGGGTGACCCGTGAAGAGGAGCATTGGGGCTTCTCTGTGCAAAACTATTGCACAGAGCAGGTAAGTGTGACATGTTAGTTAATAAACAAATTACCTTTAATATCACTTTATATTGTGTATGTATCACAGAAATTGTAATCACTGCTAGACTTTGTTGTAGAAAGCCCAGCATTTTTTGTAAATTTGAGTGTCAAAAATGCCCCTTGTAATAAACGTTTATTTTTTTTTTAAACATATTTTAAAATTAAAGTTCATAAGAAAACATCTGGATATAAACTTTCAATAGAACGAAATCTGACCAGAAACCATTATACTTCCCCTTTGAAGGTTTTAAACATTAGATAAATATTGTTATTGCTTTGACAGCAGGCTTACATCCCCGATACTCTGAATACACAGCGCTGTTGAGTTTGTTGGACTTGTTAGCTTGTCTTCAGAGATAAGATTATCACTTCTCTGAACCTTCTCCCCTCTTTCTGAGGACAAGTTAATACACAGGGCACTGATAAGTTCCAGACAAGTCTGAGATAAAGTAAAGGCAATACACAGCTGAGGTTTCAATCTGAGCATAATGGTTTCAAAAATTGTAATGGTATTTGTATTTTAAGAGTAAGCTATTTGAGCTGGCTTTCCCAGCTCTATTCTTGGCAGGATATCATTCTCTAGGGTTCCACCTTAGAGTTCTCAGCATTCAGCACTTCCAAATAATGTATCACGCAATGAGAAATGCACAGTGCTTAACCCGTTTCATGAGGTCAGGAAACAATAGACTTCTATGAGCCAAGACTGGTAATGAGCGACAAAGCTACAGCAGTGAACTGTGCTATATATGCTGGTACTTACGGCCTGTTCACACCGGCGCCTTGCTTTAATGTGTGCTTCACGTTAAGAAGCCCTTTTATTTTTAATGGGCTAAAATGCACCAAAGATCTTGTTTAATGCCACATTTTCCTAACGCACCACAGTTCAAAGTTCATCCACATCTGTGTGCTCCGGAGTGGTACAATACACATGCACTGCAGTGTGTTGTGTTAGAGCATTGTGGTGCTATTCAAAACAAATGGAAACACAATACACACCAGCACACTATGTTCTCATAAACAGAAAGGACGCTTTAATGTCACCAGCAGTGGCCAGGCAGCAATGTTGTAAGGATAGGAAAGGCCTCTTTATTGGGCAGTAGTCACTGCTGCCTGAGAGGAGTTCCTTAGTGGCAGACACTAAGGTACATAAATTCAGGTTGGATGTCAATGCCAAATAAGCCCGTGACCACATCCATTAGGACGAAACGCGTCAGAGCATTCTTTCGACATTTGACATCCTTGCTGATGTGCGATTCCAGGTCGCCAGCAGCGTTCTATATAAGTTTTATGGAATGTTTGTTTTTTAACTCGATGTATATGATGTGCCTTAATAAACATACTACACAATGATTCCACCTCTGGGCTCTGTTTGACCTACTTTATTTCCAGTTGGATACTGTTGTGGTGGTTCACCTGTGGTTCATTCCCTCTATGGGGCATCCAGAGTCGATCCTGACATATTACGTTTTAGGCTCATGTGCTACTGTAATGGTAGCAACATCATCTGGTGAGTTTTCAACCTCTCTTGTGGTGGCAGTTTTTCCCCAGTGATCTATTCTTGCACCTTCATGGACAGATTTGACATTAATGATCGTCATTTTGGACTTCAATTTTTGAGACTTGTTTACAGACTATTATTATTAGTGCACTATACTTTTTTGCTGTATATATGTGTTATGTTGGTTAGGTATACCATATTTGTGTTTAGCTGCCAATTTTTTACACACAGCGCAGGATACTTCATTATTGTTTATACCTTTGTGGTCACTGCTTCCTGGGGAAGAGGCCCTCAGTGATTGCTGCTCCCTGCTGTCTTAAGAAGAAGCCCTTAATGGTAAATGCTGCCTAACAAAGAGCCCTTTAGTGGTCACTGCTACTTGAGGAAGAGGCCCTTAGTGGTCACTGCTGCCTGAGGAAGAGGGCCTTAGTGGTCTTTGCTGCCTGAAGGAGAGTCCCTTAGTGGTCACTGCTTTGTGTCATTAAAATGCCTTGTCTATTTATGCTTATATGGTGTGCTGGTGATATCTTGGACTGGATGTATGCTTTGGCATCACTATTTTATCATGCCACCCTCAAATGATTGGGTCTTATTGCTGTATTGATTGTGTTGGTGTGCATTTGTGGTAACACACAGTAATACATGTTTTTTACAGTGATGTAATGAAACCTACATGTGTAAATCGGCCTAAAGGTTACAACAAATATCAATTAACTCAAATCTACAGATCAGTAACGATTTAGACTTAAAACATCAACTTTTATATTGAATGTTATTTTGGGGAGGAGGTAAACCTCTGACTAAAGTAAATATGTGGTAACTTTAAACATGTTAAACTGATATTTCTGCAAAAGGTCCTATTGGTTGCATCTGCATCCCGGAATACAATGCCTTATATTTAGGTGACATAATGACAGGCCTGGGCATATGTTCCGAAAATCCAACTTTTTGGTATCTGTTTAGACATTTTAGTAACAGGACAAGGGAAATTGCCTTGTAAAATCATTGCTGACTTCCAATTTTGAAAATGCTAGTTGACTGGCTATTATGCTTATTAGCATTAGCTTTTAAACATAAAGCCATTAACCCAGAAAATGTATGCAAATAAAAAGTTGTGACTTTATTTTGACTTTCATGATCTGCATACTTGTTCTAATTTAGTGACTGTGGAAGCCAAATGGTCAGCATAATAACCAGGCTACTAGCATTTTCAAAAGGAGGCCAGCAGTGTCAGCTGGCTGTTAGAGACACGAGGACCCTATAATCAGTCTACTTTAGTCACAGATATAGTTCTTTTTCTGAAAATGCATTGTAGTTATGTTTTGTAGACCCTTCAAATGATGGCTTCTTCTTGAACTGCCTTTAATGAAATATGTGAGATAAACATTTAATAGTTATCACAGGATCAAATCGCTACACAGTGCCTCAGAAAGCGCTGTAAGTTTGGCAGCTGTTTTGGAGGCATCGAACAAATGATGTTTACATTTTCAGATTTCCGTTCATTAAAGTATTTTATCACTCGTGTTTGTGAACACTCCGGAAATTTTGGGTCGTAGGTTACATGGGACAAACATACAGTGCCTAGGGTTTCCAGCATTTGTTAGTGAGTTGGCAGCAGCAGGAACCTACGATCCAGCTGGCATAGGTACCATGGATGAAAAATGAAGTGCAGTGAAGGAGAACAAGGATTATCTGTTTATCTGCTATATGCTTAGTGTCTTCCATGTTTATTCCTCAGCATTTCATACACTATATATATTTGCCACCCCTATGTTCCTGTCCATTTATTTGTTTACCAGTTTACATGTACTCTCTAATGTACTCTCTAATCAAATATGTAAATTAGCCCATTTAGACTCACAATGGAGTGCAAGCTTTCTTTTTCATGTCCTTAAGTTCCATTCTGACACAGGATTTTTGAACTTGAATACCCTTCTTTGTTATTCTCAGCTGGTTTAGGAGTCCAGAGTGCAAACATTTAGCCTGGTTCAATCACTGTTTCTCCTATACTCGATGCATTCCTGACCACACATACTGGAGCTAGAGAGGAATGCTACATTTCTAATATTAAAGGGAAAGAACTTAGAACTGAATTCCAGGCACAAAAACCGTCATTCAAATATTTTCCCCATTAGCCATAAAGGATATAAATCCACATTGTGTGCACTGAAAGCCTTTGCAAATTCACTTATTACATTGTATATGTAATAAGTGTAAAACTGTATATGTGCAGAGATCAGAGCTGTGGGAAGGGCCCAGCAGGCCTATGCACTACAACCTGCCTGAAGAAATCTACAAAGGGGGCGGATACAAGACCAGTCACATTGCACAAGGAGAGAGAGCAGTAGTGACCAGTCTTTATTACAGTAAATTCTGCTTATTATGGAATTTAGCTTTAAGGCAGTGTTGCCAACCCTCAGTATTTTTATTGGCAGCCAGGAAAAAACATAAAAAATACGGCTGTGACACTCAGCTCGGAACTCTGCATGTGCAGTTCCAGTCTGGAATGGGTTGAGTTCGGGAGGTGCTGGCAAGTCTGGCAGAGGGGGTGCCTAAAGGTGTCGTGTGTTGTCATGGTGCAAGGGAGCCGAGCGGAGCAGCCGAAGCTTCATGTGCGGGTCTGCGGGATGGGAACAGGACTTTCAGTACTGTTTTGATTGTAGTGGACTGAAGGGACCACCTTAGCGCAGACGTGTTACGTCAGGGAGGTGTCATCATTCTGCTGCTGCACACTGCTATCAGTGTCGCTGTGAGAGTCAATTTCGTGTGTGTGCCTGCCCATTCTAATTTCTTGCCTTCCTGAATCCTGTCCCTGAGCTACTTACTTACTATATAGAGAATAAAATAAAAATGTTCTTTTTTTTTTCCTTAATAGCTACCTTAAATCACATTGCTAATTGCATATTGTACTTGTTTGTAGCCTAAATAGTGAAATTAGCACCCTTTAGCTGCCATTACTAATAAAAAAAATAAAAAGTCCAAAAATCTATCCCGTAGTTTGTAAACGCTATAACTTTTGCACAAACCAATTAAAATATGCTTTTTGGGATGTTTTTTTTTTTTACCAAAAATATGTAGCAGAATACAAATTGGCCTAAACTGATAAAAAAAAATTAGATTTAGGGTCCTTTCACACGGCCGCTCCGTGTGTCCGCAAATCATCCCATCCGTTTGCGGATGATTTGCGGACATAATGTAAGTGAATGGCACTGCGGGTGTCGGCGGAATACCATCCGCTGACATCCAATTTTCCTCCTTTCAGTTCTGTTCCGTTTTTACGAATGGAATAGAACCCCATTTTTTCTTCCGTGTAAAAAACGGAAAGGAAGGAAAATCGGATGTCAGCGGTGTCATCCGCTGACATCCGCAGTGTCATATACTTACATTATGTCCACATATCATCCGCAAACGGATGGGATGATATGCGGGCACATGGAGCGGATGACAGAAATGTCATCCGCTCCGTGGAAAAAAAAAAAAAAATCCCGCAGCGGACCTTTCACACGGAGCGGCCGTGTGAAAGGACCCTTATTTACATTTTTTATTGGGAATGTTTTATAGCAGAAAGTAAAAAATATGGTGTTTTTTTTTTTTTGTTTCAAAATTGTCGCTCTTTTTTTGTTTATAGTTCAAAATCTAAAAACCGCAAAGGTGATCAAATACAACCAGAATAAGGCTCTATTTGTGGGGAAAAAAAGGACATCAATTGTATTTGGGTACAGCATCGCATGACCACGCAGTTGTTAGTTAAAGTAACGCAGTGCCGAATCACAAAAAAATGGCCTGGTCATTAAGGGGGTAAAACCTTCCGGAGCTAAAGTGGTTATTAGACATCTGTGAATGAACCCACACAGGTTTCTTTCAAGTTGCACCCGAAGTCGGAATGAAATCCGGCTTTGAAATCGTGCGAGTTCAGATGAAGTCACACATATCAAGGCCGCGTTCAATGTGAACGAGGGCTTAAGGTCAAATGTGCAGGTCAGAAGATGAACTGCAGATCAAGTGCACCTGCCAGTGAATTGTGAATGAGCTCAGAAGCCTCTCAAACCAATCTCAAATTTTAGTGGAAAGCAGCTAAAAAGCAAGTCATGAGACTGGCTTAAACAGGCAGAGGACTCCTCAAAATATGCCGTAGGCACCATCAAAATTTTTGTTAATTTAACACATATACACCTATTAAATAAAAACATATAGGATACTGGACTTGCAATGGTACAATTGGCCGCGGCCATTTATTAATTCAAATAAATACTAACAAGTGGGAATATTCTGACTTAGCCCTCATTCATACAGGCCTTCTGAGTTTGCTTTATTTAAACAGGAGAAGTTGATCTGGGAAGTATAAGGGTTCATTCACCGGGGTACAGAGAGCAGTACACCATGAAAAATGAGAATACCTCTGCAGACGGGAGTGACAGGTGTTTGCGTACCTGTCAGGTTGTGACTGTATACGAGAATCCATACATCTGAGCATTTACCTGCATTAGAGATGGATGTGCGCTCCTGGACACAGACAGTTCCCATCCAGTTACCAGCATATAACCACAGCTTGCCATTGATTTTTACAGGCAGATGCTCATTTATTACAGTGTATGTCTCCCTGTTCCTGTGTGGATGGGCACTAAAGCCCCGTACACACGTACCGATTGTCGGCCGTAAAGATTCGGCCGACGACCGATCAGCCGATTGTAGGTTTGTTAGTATGATGCTTCTGACAGCGCACTTTCGCCCGAAAAGAATCTGTCGTGCAAGCATTAAAATTTTTGTTGGCCAACACCAGAACGGCCGATTGTTCGCCAGTCAGTACAGATTTCGGCCGACAGACAGCAGATTTGCAAGACTGGGCATGCTCAGAAAAGAAAAAACACACAGAAAGTTAACCATCACATGACATCACTTCTGCAGTCGGCTGTTGTTGGCCGACAAAATTTGTGTGCAGTCTTTTGCAGTTTTCAACAGACACGACAGCCCTGGACAAAAGACGGCCGATCATTCGGCCGACGATCGGTACGTGTGTACGGGGCTTAAGGCCCCATTCAAATGGAGCCATTAGCAATCAGATGCTGGAGACCCAGTGGGGGGTTCTTGGCGACTAACTGTGAGCCTAAGCCCCATTGGAAAGCAATGGGAGACTTTGAGCTCCTGCAGCTAATCGAGACATGCAAATGTTTGCATGTAATCTTCCAAGCAGCAATAACCTGAACATGATCTGCCCTAGATGGAGACTGTTTGCATGTAATCTCCGAAGCAGCAATTACCTGAAAATAATCGGCCCTAGATGGAGACTGTTTACCTTAGCAACCAATGTGAGTGGCTGCAATGGAGCTTTCAATATGGTGTCTATCTGCAGCTAATCGTTAAAGCCTCTATTGTGTAAATGGGGCCTAAGTCCTCCCTTTCCTCCTATCTCTACTGTGTTTATATAAAAAAAAATGAAGGGCAGGCCATAAAATGTACCTGACATTCATTTATGGGGACGTGGCATGACAGTTAATTTAAAAAAAAGAAATAATAATAATATATTAAAAGGCAGTTATTGGTCATTAAAACAGACAATATGATTGGTCATTATAACTCTAGGATTGATTGGTTAATATTCTATTAATTTTATTGGTTAATGTTATTACCTTATGGTGATCGGTCAAATTTGTACAGAAAATTCACCTAGAGCTGTTAAGACTCCCCTATATAAAGAAGGAAGTTAACGGTTAAAATTCAGTCAGCGGGAGCAACATACAAGAAGTACAGAAGTTTTGAAGTATTGCCGTTTTTATCAATGCAAGTTGTAGTGTCATTTTTTTTAATTAGTAATATTAATCTAATATGCATTGGATAGTTAATTATCCTCTTTTTTTATTGAGTTCTGCCTACGGCACCAATGCAGGAGGTCCATGTGGGTGAGGGTTTAAGTGCAGCTCTAATGTTTTCTTGGTAGCATTAGCAGTTTACTGGTTTCAGATGATGCAGCAAATTGCTTTTTTTTTCAGATTTATGGAAGAAATCATTATAACCAGGCCACAATAACCTGCTTGCTTAAAGGGTAACTCCACTTTCTTAGGGGAAAAAAATTAGCAAATAAAGAAAAAACAATATAGCGTATACAATTGCGACACAAATCATATTGTAATTGAATGTTATTAAAAATTACCTTTCCTTTTCAATCTGCAGCCGCTGTAATTTTCTGAAATTGCAATGCAATATGGCTACCTGGAGGTGTTATATACACAGAATGTGTACTGACCACACCCCAGAAACATAATTTCCTGCTTGTGTGATTGGCTCACCAATTTTCCCAGATGTCTGCTTGACCACTTAAGCCACGGAGGATTTGGCTGCTCAAAGACCAGGGCCTATTTTGCGATTTGGCACTGCGTGACTTTAATGGACAATTGCGCGGTCGTGCAATGCTGTACCCAAATTAAATTGATGTCCTTTTTTTCCCACAAACAGAACTTTCTTTTGGTGGTATTTGATCACCTGTGCGATTTTTACTTTTTGCGCTATAAACAAAAAAAGAGCGACAATTTTGAAAAAATAACAATATTTTTCACATTTTTTTTATATGAAATTCCCCCCAAATAAATGTAAAAGTCCAAATTGTTTAACATTTTAGGCCAATTTGTTTTCTGCTACATATTTTTGGTAAAAAAAATCGCAATAAGCGTATTTTGATTGGTTTGCACAAAAGTTATTGCGTTTACTAACTACGATTATGTCATTTTTATTGTTTTTTTTTTAACTAGTAATGGCGGCGATCTGCGATCTGCGACATTGCGGCGGACAGATCGGACCCTTAACTGACATTTTTGACACTTTTGGGGGGTACCAGTGACATTACTACAGTAATCAGTGCTATACATATGCACTGTTACTGTAAAAATGACACTAGCAGGGAAGGGGTTAACTTTATTAGTGATCAGTGGGTTAAATGTATCCCTAGGGGCGTGATTCTAACTGTGGGGGGGGGCATGGCTTGTGATGTAACCACAGAGACATACAATCCTACATAGGAGGATCGTATAGTCTCTGCAGTTACACCAGGGAGAATGACAGGCGGCTGTGTTTACATCAGCCATCTGCCTTTCTCCCTCTCCAGCAGGAGATTGCGAGTGGCCGGCAGACATCGGAGCCACCAGTCACACGCGCGGGGATCCATGTGAACGATCCAGCCCTACGTCGGTTTGCCCAGGAGCAGCTGACCGCTGCAGTAAATAGTAGTGCGGCGGTCGGCAAGTGGTTAAGATTGGAACATCTTAAATCCCATGGATTGCAAGATGAAAAACAACATGGGTTTACTTCAGGGAGATCATGTCAAACAAATCTTATAGATTTTTTTGACTGGGTGACTAAAATAATAGACGGTGGAGGTGCAGTAGACATTGCATATCTAGATTTTAGTAAGGCTTTTGACACTGTCCCACATAGAAGACTTATCAATAAACTGCAGTCATTGAGCATGGACTCCCATATTGTTGAGTGGATTAGGCAGTGGCTGAGTGACAGACAACAGAGGGTTGTAGTCAATGGAGAACATTCAGAACAAGGTCATGTTACCAGTGGGGTACCTCAGGGATCTGTACTGGGACCAATTTTGTTTAATATCTTCATAAGTGATATTGCAAAAGGTTTGTCTTTTTGCTGATGACACAAAGATATGTAACAGGGTTGATGTTCCTGGAGGGAAACGCCAAATGGAAAAGGATTTAGGAAAACTAGAAGAATGGTCAGAACTCTGGCAACTGAAATTTAATGTGGATAAGTGCAAGATAATGCACCTGGGGCGTAAAAACACAAGGGCAGAATATAGAATATTTGACACAGTTCTGACCTCAGTATCTGAGGAAAGGGATTTAGGAGTAATTATTTCAGAAGACTTAAAGGTGGGAAGACAATGTAATAGAGCAGCACGAAATGCCAGCAGAATGCTTGGATG
The DNA here is from genome assembly GCF_965119305.1 of Pelophylax lessonae. Classification (NCBI taxonomy): domain Eukaryota; kingdom Metazoa; phylum Chordata; class Amphibia; order Anura; family Ranidae; genus Pelophylax; species Pelophylax lessonae. The sequence goes on from NC_138774.1 coordinate 139,537,108, forward strand.
TATAGGGAGAGGTATAAGCAGTAGAAAGAGAGAAGTGCTTATGCCACTGTACAGAACACTGGTGAGACCTCACTTGGAGTATTGTGCGCAGTACTGGAGGCCATATCTCCAGAAGGATATAGATACTCTAGAGAGAGTTCAGAGAAGAGCTACTAAACTAGTACATGGATTGCAGGAAAAAACTTACCAGGAAAGGATAAAGGACCTTAACATGTATAGCTTGGAAGACAAGACGAGAAGAAGAGACAGAGAGGATATGATAGAAACTTTTAAATACATAAAGGGAATCAACTCGGTAAAGGAGGAGAGCATATTTAAAAGAAGAAAAACTACCACAAGAGGACACAGTTTTAAATTAGAGGGGCAAAGGTTTAAAAGTAATATGAGGAAGTATTACTTTACTGAGAGAGTAGTGGATGCATGGAATAACCTTCCTGCAGAAGTGGTAGCTGCAAATACAGTGAAGGAGTTTAAGCATGCATGGGATAGGCATAAGGCTATCCTTCATATAAGATAGGGCCAGGGACTATTCATAGGATTCAGATATATTGGGCAGACTAGATGGGCCAAATGGTTCTTATCTGCCGACACATTCTATGTTTCTATGTTTCTAAGATACAAGTCAGATTTCTGGCATCCCCTGCAATAAAAATGTCATTTTTGGTGAGATACTCCCAATAGGAGAACATCTAAAGGGATGCAGGCCCAGCAGCTTTCCTCATTAGAGTCCTGAAGGTGCTGCAGCGGAATGATAATTATGAAACCACTCCCATAAGACTCACTTTGCACAGGAGCACAGAGGAACAACCAATGATTTCTTCAGAATAACAAAAAGTTGAAATCTGCAACAAAGTTTGTTAAAATCCTTGCAAAGGATAACTCCACTTTCCGGGGAAAAAAATAGCAAATAAAAAATTATAAAAAAGCGTATACAATTGGCACGTTATTAAAAATGACCTTTCCTTTTCAATTTGCAGCTGTTGTAATTTACTGAAAATGGAATGCAATATGGCTACCTGGAGGTGTTCTGTGCACAGAATGTGTACCGGCCACACCCCAGAAACATAATTTCCTGCTTGTGTGATTGGCTCACCAATTTTCCCAGAAGTCTGCCTAAGATACAAGTCAGATTTCTGGCATCCCCTGCAACAAAAATGTCATATTTGGTGAGATACCGCCAAAAGGGAGCATGTCTAAAGGGATTCAAGCCCAGCAGATTTCCTTATTAGAGCCCTGCAGCTGCCACAGATGATAGATAATTCTGAAACCACTCCCATTAGACTTACTCAGCACAGAGGAACAAACAATGATTTTTTTCAGAGTAACAAAGGTAGGAATCTGCAACAAAGTTTGTTAAAATGCTTTTAATGTACCGAGATTACCCAGAGGGGAATGTTTTTTCTCAACAGAAGTGGAGTTATGCTTTTAATTGTCCTTTAGAGGAAACCTTTATTGAGTGAATACGGATGCTGCCGTTGCTGACCTCTTCTTCTGAAAATGACAGTTGCATTCCTGTCATTCTGATCCAGTGAGTTCTACAGTATATATACAGTGCCTTGCGAAAGTATTCGGCCCCCTTGAACTTTTTGACCTTTTGCCACATTTCAGGCTTCAAACATAAAGATATAAAACTGTAATTTTTTGTGAAGAATCAACAAGTGGGACACAATCATGAAGTGGATCGAAATTTATTGGATATTTCAAACTTTTTTAACAAATAAAAAACGGAAAAATTGGGCGTGCTAAATTATTCAGCCCCATTAAGTTAATACTTTGTAGCGCCACCTTTTGCTGCGATTATAGCTGTAAGTCGCTTGGGGTATGTCTCTATCAGTTTTGCACATCGAGAGACTGACATTTTTGCCCATTCCTCCTTGCAAAACAGCTCGAGCTCAGTGAGGTTGGATGGAGAGCGTTTGTGAACAGCAGTTTTCAGTTCTTTCCACAGATTCTAGATTGGATTCAGGTCTGGACTTTGACTTGGCCATTCTAACACCTGGATATGTTTATTTGTGAACCATTCCATTGTAGATTTTGCTTTATGTTTTGGATCATTGTCTTGTTGGAAGACAAATCTCCGTCCCAGTCTCAGGTCTTTTGCAGACTCCATCAGGTTTTCTTCCAGAATGGTCCTGTATTTGGCTCCATCCATCTTCCCATCAATTTGAACCATCTTCCCTGTCCCTGCTGAAGAAAAGCAGGCCCAAACCATGATGCTGCCACCACCATGTTTGACAGTGGGGATGGTGTGTTCAGGGTGATGAGCTGTGTTGCTTTTACGCCAAACATAACGTTTTGCATTGTTGCCAAAAAGTTTGATTTTGGTTTTATCTGACCAGAGCACCTTCTTCCACGTGTTTGGTGTGTCTCCCAGGTGGCTTGTGGCAAACTTTAAACTACAATTTTTATGAATATCTTTAAGAAATGGCGTTCTTCTTGCCACTCTTCCATAAAGGCCAGATTTGTGCAGTATACAACTGATTGTTGTCCTATGGACAGAGTCTCCCACCTCAGCTGTTAGATCTCTGCAGTTCATCCAGAGTGATCATGGGCCTCTTGGCTGCATCTCTGATCAGTCTTCTCCTTGTATGAGCTGAAAGTTTAGAGGGACGGCCAGTTCTTCGTAGATTTGCAGTGATCTGATACTCCTTCCATTTCAATATTATCGCTTGCACAGTGCTCCTTGGGATGTTTAAAGCTTGGGAAATCTTTTTGTATCCAAATCCAGCTTTAAACTTCTCCACAACAGTATCTCGGACCTGCCTGGTGTGTTCCTTGTTCTTCATGATGCTCTCTGCGCTTTAAACAGACCTCTGAGACTATCACAGTGCAGGTGCATTTATACGGAGACTTGATTACACACAGGTGGATTCTATTTATCATCATTAGTCATTTAGGTCAACATTGGATCATTCAGAGATCCTCACTGAACCTCTGGAGAGAGTTTGCTGCACTGAAAGTAAAGGGGCTGAATAATTTTGCACGCCCAATTTTTCAGTTTTTTATTTGTTAACAAAGTTTGAAATATCCAATAGATTTCGTTCCACTTCATGATTGTGTCCCACTTGTTGATTCTTCACAAAAAATTAGTTTTATATCTTCATGTTTGAAGCCTGAAATGTGGCAAAAGGTCGCAAAGTTCAAGGGGGCCGAATACTTTTGCAAGGCACTGTATATATATACATTGAAAATAACAGTTGCATGCCTGTCATTCTGATCCAGTGCCTTCTACATTATATATATATATATATATATATATATATATATATACATACATATATATATATATATATATATATATATATATATATATATATATATATATATATATATATATAAATGAGAGTTGAATGCCTGTCATTCTGATGCAGTGCCTTCTACAGTATATATATATATATATATATATATATATATAAGTAACTACCAATGAACAAGTACACAGATCAGGATATCTGACTTCACCCTGGCATTCTTCATGAATGGTACCTCCAGGTCAGTGACCTAGAAAGGGTGAAAGCCCAAGGGTGACAGTCAGGCAACTAGCACTTGCAGAAGAAAGAATTAAGCCCCCATAATTTTCTCAGCACTCATTCCCTTTAAAAACCTTTGAAATTAGCGCAAACTAGTACAGCAAAGATGATGTTTTTGCTAGTTTTGAAGTGTCAGGGCATAATCCATAAAGAATTCACAATTAAACTGTTCATTGTTCAGTAGTAATAACAAAGAAATCATCTAGCTATTCTCTTAGCGGTGATGTACTCATTACACAATCTCCCAAGGACTGAATGTGACTTTGCATATTGAACTATAATCATTATTTCCCAGCAAGAAGCAAGGCTGGTTAACATCTTGCTTTAACAATTCGCATGGTATAATTTAGCGTTGGCATATCTTAACTTATTTCAATAAGACACACATGTAGTAGTTGGTAGCATAAGAGGTTTTCATCTACAATGCAGATCACTTCTTAGTGGTTGGTGTCCGAAGAGAATGCTAACGTTTCCTCATTAGCTCCCCATAAGACAGAGTCCTGTGTCACAGCTGATAGAGCCCTTATGAGCTTTTTAGCCGAATGACTGATACATCCCTCGTTATGTCAGATCTAAGGGCATTACTGGCATCTCCCTTTATTCGCTGTCTAACACCATCAATCGAGCAGCTGCCATGCACCCATGATCAGGCTGATTATTAAAATGTGCTCAGGAGCCTGCCGACACCAATTTTCCCTCATCTAAAGAGGCCAATGGAAAACGGCTCGAGCCAAGTAGACAGCTTTGTTCAAGGAATATTTACTATAGGGCACAGCAGGTAATGTGAAAGAAGTAAGTATGATATCAGTCTGACATTAGGTGTCTACATAGGATGTACTGCTCAGCCATCCATGCTCCTTGCTTCTTCTTCTTTCTTTTTTTTTTAAATAAATGATTGAAACTATTCAGAGGCTCACTGCTGGATTTTACAGAATCATGCAGGTGATGGCATGGCAGAGGTCATGAAAATATAAGTCTTAAAGAGGACCAGCCATGAAACATTAAATAAAAAAGCAATTTAACATTTATACTCCAAAATAGTAGTTTAAGGGAAGTGAAAACAAACATGATCCAATGCCTCTTTTACACTTGCAGTTGGGGAGTGGTAAAAACACACCGATTTGAGGTTGCAGCACAGTGATGTGGGTTTTCAGGGTTTAAAGCACAACTAAAGGCAAAACTTTTGTTTTAAATTTTGGATAGAGTGGAGAGGGATTAGACCCTCTGTCAGTTTTTATTCCTGTCTCTGCCCCCATTAGGGAGATTTATCCTCTCTATTTGTCCTGTTTACCATTATCATTGAAAGGTAAAGAAAATCCCAAATTTTGGGTGTCCCCAGAAAATTATTAGAGAGGAGAACTTTCAATTCTAGTGATCTTGGGATCCCCAAGGAATTCTCTCAATTTGCAGGGATTTCCTCTTACTTCCTGTTTGGCTATGGGACAGGAAGTGAAGGGAAATCTCTGCAATGGGACACAGATGTTGAAAAAAAAATCTGACAGGGGTTAAAACCCTTCCTTGCTCTAACCAAAATGACCATAGTTCTACTTTAAGATAGGTGCCAAAATAGGGTTATGGAGGGGGAGAAATTGGCTTTTTACAAAGATGTATAATATACTGGCACCTTCCCCATAGGCGTAAACATGTAAAGAAAGGAGGGGGTTTCTAAGTCTACCCATGTGGGCAGAAATAGAACCAAAGGGGATTTAAATGTGCCACTAAAACGGATATCTTATAAAGGATTATACTCTCTCAAAATTAATAACAAAATGTATTCAATATACATTAAAAACATACATATATACAGAACATTACAATATATGTGATTGTAACAAATAATACATATATCGTGAAGAAGACCATCAAGTAATTGCATTTGAATGAGCCCAAAAAAACAGGGACTACATGTGAAACAAGATGTTGCTGGAACGACGCGTTTCGCTACAAATGCTTCGTCAGGCTACAGCTGTTTGAAAACATTCTCAATACATATAGATAGTCTAAAGAATAAATAATATAAGAATTAGAACAGTGAAAGACAAATCTACTCAAAAATGGACCATTATACTTTGTGTGTAACCATGATGAAGGGAAATTTTTTTTTTTTATATATACATTTCTTAATTTATTCTATATTTATCTTATACAAAGAAGGGGGGTTTATTTTATTCTCCTCTGTTATCATTATATAAACAGTTTTCCTATTTTATTAGTTTTAATCATATACAAAAAAAGGAGGGGATACAATATCCATCTATATTTTACAGAACATGATAAAGTTTTATATGTAATATATACACATCCTAGACCAAAGAAGATGGAAAGAGAGAAAGGAAAGGGAAAAAGGGGAAACAAAAAAGGGGGGGTAGGAAAGGTAATGAGGAGAAGGGATTGGTAGGAAGGGAGGACAGATCTATAAATTGTGAGGAGTGAATTACCAGATGACCTAAAGGGGGGGCACGTATTGGAAAAACAGTCCCAAGGGTATGGTATCCCTATGGGGTGTCCACCAAATGGGGAGGGGGGGAGAGGAGATGGTCTGACAAATGCCACACCACATCTCCACACATAAACGCCTAAAGAGATGGGGTCAGGGCCAACAGTCGGTCCGCTATAAAGAAATTATAGAAGCTCATTTAGAAAAACTTACCCTCAAATTCTGGTCATAATAGGTTTGGCCGTATTTAAAGATAGATGTATATTTGTGTCCGTTGATGTCAGAAAAAAGGTATGGTCAGCAGCTCCTACATTGTTTCAAAGAAGAAAAACCAGAGGAAATTTATTGAATATAAATCTCCAAAATGAAGAAAGAGAAAAGTTAAGACCCCTATAGTTAGACGCCCTTAACAAATAAGAGGCAGAAGCATAGATAAAACCAAGAATAGTATCAAAAGCCATTAATGAGCTCCCACATAAATTCTGAAAAGTGCAAAACAAGTGGTGAAAAGATTTACAAGGATATAAATGTTACGCATACGAGGAGGAGGGGGGAAGATCATGGGAGGGGGAGTGAGCCGAGAAGATTAAGAGAATCCAGGATTCATATGGAGAGGGGATTCATCAGAAAATGATGTGCATCCATTGTGTGGTTATTCAATGAGAGCCATCTGAAAATAAGAACCACCATATTGGGGTCAGTAATTGGCCATAGAATACAATTGAGGGAATACTATGTAAGGAAATAAGAAACAAGCATAGTGAAGCTTACCCCTTAGAAGATGGTCTACGTTTGTCTATTGTTGTGACAGTCTGTATAGCCTTGCAGTAGCCATGCGGGCCGACCTAAGCCCACACCCAGCTGCAGTGGTGCTTAAATGTGTGGAGAAAGGGCGCCAAACCCTCCCCCCTCGTCGCGTCTCCCGCCCCCCACATCCGCCCGCAAAATGTCTGATCGCGGACGCGAGGGGGGAGAGTTTGGCCTAATTGAGTAGGGGGCCCAGTAAACTTTGATTAACCCTGACTCTTCCTGATTACCCTGACACCTAGTCATGCCAGCTCTGCGCCTTATTTTATTTTTTTGCCTCGGGCTGTACTGGCTTTGACTCCCTTCAAACAAATGACTGTTGGGAGGTATGGGACCCCTTTACTGTAAATTAATAATTAAAATAATATATAAAATAAAAATAATTTTTTTACAGAAATTGATTGTTGCTTCTCTAAGATGTGCTGCCAACACCAATTTCCCCCAGGATAAATTATTGCACAGACTGCAAACCAGGCCTTCTTGTCCACATTAGTGCCTGACCACACAAATGCTTCTGTAGAAGAATGGTCAAACATTTCCATAGACACACTCCTAAACCTTGTGGACAGCCTTCCCAGAAGCATTGAAGCTGTTATAGCTGCAAAGGGTGGGCCAACTCAATATTGAACACTATGGACTAAGACTAGGATACCATTAAAGTTAATTTGCGTGTAAAGGTAGGCTTCCAAATACTTTTGGTAATATAGTGTATATACATGTGGCCAGATGTTTGGCTAAGAATGGAGAGTGAGAGAAATACTGGCTGCTCTCTGTAGCTGCTGCTATGCGGTGGTGAATTGGTTAACAGCTATATCAGCAAGAGGAGGGAGCTTCTGAGCAGGAAGAGTTCAGAAGACTGAGTCAGTCCTCACTGCACTGAGGTAACTGTAGTCAAGAGGAGAGAAATTCTACTGTGTAATCAAGACCTTTTGAACTGTTTTTCCCAGAGGGGAATTGCCAGGAGGAGGGGAAGGAGCTGCATTTTCTCAAGCTGTACTGAACACAGCTTCCTCTTGCCGTGAGGGAGCCTGGAGAGTGCACATCGCTGTCTAGTGTGCACCATCAGCGCTGCATATTGACAGCCTGAGCGGAATCTAGAGCGCTGAGTTTGAGGGTGTTAACAGAGTTACCTGGGTGCAGAGCAGATCGTGGACTAATCATTGTGTGTCGCAGGATGGTGAGCTGCAATATCACTGGGACTGTTTAGCTGATGCTGTGGAGATTTACTATCTGCTACCAGAGAGACAGCTCCTTTTGGAGCTAACCATACAGCCATCTAGTAGCCTTTTCTTCTGCCTGCAGACTTGACTGGGACTATTCTCACGTACAGTACAGTTGGGCCCCAACACTAGCTGGCTGAAGAGTTAGGACTACAGACTGCCCCTTTACAGCTGCTATACAGAGACTTTTGGTTTTGGCAATGCTAACAGATACCTCGTAGGGGACTTTACACCATATCCAGCCATCCTCCCAGTTTGCACTCTAGAGTAGTTATAGTATTATCATTCACATTGCAGGTAATGCTTATATGCACTGTTTATTGCTGACTTTGCTGGTTCAATGTTAATGTCACTCTAGTGGTACAGAACTCTCTTTTAGGTTACTTGATACTGCTACTAATTCACAGTTGAGTTAAAAGCTGTGTTCCTATTAATGCGAGAATTAACTTTCATTCAACCAGGTGTGTCAGAGGGGCTGAAGTTGTTCTTGGAGTTGAGGTGCAGAACTGAGAACCTAAGTGGCTCCTTCAATGGTAGTGATATATATAAATATATATATATATATGAGAGGGATAGAGCGATAGATAGAGAGATGAAAACCTTGTTTACCAAGTGACCTGTCTACTAAATAACATACTGCTTGAACCTCACACCCCCTTCTCTCCCACATAGTGGCCTAATGCCCCTGATTATCACATGTGATGCTCATATGTGTTGCATTTCTTGTATTTACCAGACAAGCTCATTGTAATCCACAGACATGCTCACTATTTATATAGGTACATTGCTAATTCATTCTTATTATCAATTACAAGTACTTCAACTGACAATCTACAGTATTATTCCTGGAATCTTGGTAACACTTCACACCTCTGGTTAAAACTTGATTAGTAATTGTTAACACCATAAGCATGAAAGGAAAATCTCAACAAGGCAGATGGAAAGATCTGCTTGAAGAGAGGATCAGAAAAAGCATTGCTATTCAGCTGGCCTAAATCCGTTAATCTGATGTTATTATTAGTGATAAGGCAAAGCAACCAAGATAAAATTGTACTATGTGTAAATGTCATTTAAATAGAACCCTTATATTTTCCAAGTCAAGTCGAGAATCTTCATTTTAAATCTTGAACACTTTATTTGTAAATGCACGAGCAGAAGACAAGAATTACCTAAATGTGTTTCTAGCTTGTCAGCTTAGTACTATTGATTAATTTGTCAGTGTGGCCTGTAACTTCTTTATTAGGGCTGATCCATCCCTTAACATGCTGTTAAAGAGGAAAAATCACTATTTTATGGGTTGAACCTTTCTTTAGCCAAGAGGTCTTCAACATTTGACTGCTTATGAGACACTTACAGAAGTGGTGGTGAACCACAAGAACTATGAAAAATAAAAAAAAAGAAATTGTGTCAATTTTAATGTTGACTATTCTACTCAAATCCCTGCCTTCCTCTGTTTTAAGTCCCTGTCAGGGTAGTAAATAATGGTGCCAGTTTTTATGGAACCAGGCAATAAACATGTCCCTTCATTGGTATAAGAAGGTATTTTGTAAGAGAGCTATCTCATCAGACCTTCAAAAGAGAGCTACCAAATTAAAAGAGACTGCTGCCTGGTATTTTGTCATTTTAAATATTTTTGGTAGATCACAAGAGACTTTTACCTACTGTTCCCATATTACGTGTGAATGCTTAGGACTTCTGCTATGCTGTAACTTAGCATAAATGCTAATCAGACCTTCCCTAAATGCTCTTTATGTTAAGTAAATGGAAACTAAGACCTGATCTTAAATTTCATGATCCATCTTATTTTAGCCTCACATTGCTGGTAAACCACAGGTTACTGAATTGGACTCTAGCATTGATAACTTGTTAAAAAGCAACTAAGAAGTACAATACAAGTAGCTAAATGAGAACTGTGGCACCCTTCCCATAAGTTTAGAAGTTTTTTAAAGGCTCACAGAAACATCAGATTATTATCCCTGAATGCTGAATGCTGATAGTTTTGGCATCAGTTGTCAGACCGTTGAATTGTCACAGGGTATAGGGGTCTATTAGTTGGCTGAAAAATCACATTGTGTTAAAGAGGTTGTAAACTCTTTTTTTTTTTTTTCTTTTTCACCCTGCAAGAGAAACACATAATGAGCTAGTATGCATCGCATACTAGCTCATTATGAAATACTTACCTTAGAAAGAGCCCTCGCCATGCCGCCCGCTTACCTGCATGACGGGCGACATGTCCAGTCGCCCGTCTTCCGGGATCGCGGCATCCGGCCATCTGATTGGCCGGAGCCGCGGTGACGTCACTCTCGCGCACACGCGCGCGGGAGCCGACAGTCACGGCACGGGGCTCTGAAGGAACAGCACAAGCGGCCGTTCCTTCAGAGCGCATGCGCCAGTGACGTCACTGGATGCATCTAAGGTAAATATCTCCTAAACGGTACATGTTTAGGAGATATTTACAGTACCTATAGGTAAGCCTTATCATAGGCTTACCTATAGGTACAAGTGTCAGAGGAGGGTTTACTTCCTCTTTAAGCAGGGAAATTGCTAAGTATTAGCATGCACATTTATGTATTGATTAAAAAAAATAGAACCTTGTTTCATGGAAGCACATCTATTGCAGCTGTGTATTCTATACATGTTAGACGTGTTTGAAATTACCAGGGTAGTTGCTGTTTGCAAATCAAGAGCAGGGTATTTTTGTACAAATGAAAAAAAAAAAGTTTTGACAAGAGAGTTGATCTATTGTGATCCTTTCTAGGACAAACCTCCGAATCATAACAATCATTCCATCCCATGACCTTCCTTCTGGCAAACGAATTCTTCTTAAAGAAAATTGCTGGTTCCACCACAGTTATTTAAGGATATTAAAAGTGTTATAGATCTAACACCCAAGAGATAAAGGTTTACAAGTCTTTTTGTATATACTTTAAGTGCGATGGAATGTGGAACATTTTTTGAAGTTTTGGATAGATTTAGAAAGGCTTAGAACTTCTATTAGGTTTTAAATGCTTTCTGTGTCCCTATTCCTACCTGTCCTGAAGACAATGTTCCAACCTTTTACCATTCTAGCCAAAGCTACGAAAAAAAAGTGATCCATTTGCACTTGTGTGCACACACAAAAATCTGTGTTACTGCAAGCAAAATCAAAGTAGAAGGTACCATGTTACTTTTGCTTCAAGGTCTGGCACCTGTGTATAGTACCCCAAAAAATATGTATATGTTTGTTAGAATGTATGGTATCAAAACCATTGACAGTTGAAATGAGGTAGGACTTATCACCAACAGGAAAACAATGACATTTTGAGTGCTGATTTGGATGATAGTGGTCATAAAAAATGTAAATGTGTTGCAGTTATAATAGTCAGGCAGACACTTTGTGGTTCTGCTCAAAGGCTGCTTTACTCTATGCTACAGTTTCACCAGTTTAAAATGGTTGTAAAGGATTTTGTTTTTCTTTTAAAAATAAACATCTCCATACTTACCTGCTCTGTGCAATGGAATTGCACAGAGCGGTCCCAAACCTACTTTTCTCAGGTCCCCTGCTTGCATTCTTGGCTCCTCCTCTCTGTCCAGTGCCCCCACGAGAAGCCGCTTCACATGGGGTTGCTTGTGCCTGCTTGCTCCTGAGCCCTGCTGCTGCTGGGGGGAGCAAAACGCCTTGGGGCGTGGCCTGGTAGGAGCCCAAGCTGGGGTTGCTGTTCTGTTCACCTATACAGGATTTAATGGATGTGCGGCATTAGGGATTACCTTTTTTCTTTCTTGAGCTGCTGCTTCCATTGACACAGACCGCAGGGCTCGGCCCCAACCCTTCCTATGTCACTGCCTTTGATGGACAGCACTGAAAGCCAATGGCTCTCAATGCCCTAGCAAAGCCAGAGAGATTCGGAGGTGAGGGGAGCGATAAGCTGCAGAGGTGCACAGTGATGGATCGAATGAGGACTCAGGTACGGGTGTTGGGGGGGGGGGCAAAATCAAGGAATGCATTAAGGTAATAAACGTTTAGGCTTTAGAACCACTTTTAACACTGAATTAGCATTCACGTGCTGCGACATCTTTTTATATGTGTCTGCATGCGTCTCTTTATTTCCCTTTCTCTCTCTCTCTCTCTATATATATATCTTAATAGATATTAATACATTCGAAGTATATATTTGTTTGTATATGTGTAAATGTGTATATACAGTATATATAACATCTTGATAATGCTTAATCATGGTTTAATGGAGATAAAAGCAATAAACTCACAGCCGTTAATTGCCTCAGAATATGAGAAGCACTACAATCTCTGTGTGGTATAACGCTGCTCATTTCAATGGCTTTAGGGAAGTATAATTTCCCTCTAAAGTAGCTAGTTGTTAATATGCAAGTTAGCAGAAAAACACATTTTTCCAGTCTCCTAAATATCCTATATGTAAAATCATTCCCGAGCAGGAACTTAATCTGAAATTATTTTACAGTCTCTTTCTACATGAGCTTTCATCATACCCACCTTAAAATCATCACTCTGTGAAATATGAGTTTCTCTGTTTAAATAAAAGGCCGTGGAAAAGCTGCGGCAGAGGAGAGTGTCGCTGGAATACTAAGTGCGACTTACCACGTATTGTGAACTCTCAGTGACCCCTTTTGAAATAAGTAGTTTTGAGTCAGCTCGCACGGGTAAGTAATCAAGATTATTTTGAAAATTAAACATGAAAGCGTTCAAAACATGATAACTTAGGTAAAGGGCATGTTCTCCATCTTCTGTACAGCGTGGAAAGCAAAACATCAAGGCGATGACAAAATTAATTCCCCACAGGGTTTCCTTCTTGTGTTCGGTATAAATATATATGAGATGAAATGTTGACAGCATATTTATTGGATATTTAAAAGGGGTTCCAGGGATTTAATCATATTTAGTCATTAACTTAGGCACATGCATGTTTTTCTCTATGTTCTGAACCATGAAAGAACCCTCATTCTGGTTGGTATGACTTATTAGCTTACGCGTTTCAGAAACCTCCTCACCCTACTTCTTTTGATTACCCTCACAATAGTTTAAAGAGTCGATGAACTATCAATCACCTTATCCTATTGTCTTCCTTTTGGTCTTTGAAAATAGCATTGAAAGCATTTTGTTATATCTGTTTGGTAAGTGCAAAAAATACCTGTTTATCCTGCCAATAATCCAGTGAGTATGCAACTTCCTTTAGCAAGTTGACGTCTGGATGTTGTGTGTATCAAGACAGTGTGCATGCACCAGCTTCTGCAAGGCTGTCAAATTATGATGAACGGCACGTCTGTGAAGCTGCTGTGTCTGCATCCACTTTCATAGGCTGCCTGCATGCAGATGGGGGTGAATACAGATGCCAAAACAAATGCCTCTTGCATCCAGTATGGATGCCAGTACCCGTTTTAATGAGGCCTAAAGAGTTGGTGCTACCCGGGGTGACAACGCATTCAGCAAGAAGTGTTGCCACTTTCTGGGTTTATTCTGCAAAACTGTGTCTCTGAATTCATTTGTATTGCAACAGATTTTACCTCAATTCATGTCTGCTAAAATGAATAGGAAGTAGGGAAAATCTTTTTAATGGAGTCCTACCCACCAGGGTACTAACCCTTTCCCACTGTATCCAGAATATTGTATCCTCCTACATGCAATTTGGGTGCCAATGCCCACATTTGAACAAGACCTTTATCCTATGATGAAACAAGTAGAGGGTTCTTTTCATAAATTCTTTCCATAGGAACTCACAAATAGTTGCTTGATTGTAGAATCATAGGATTTCTTCTGTATTTGGAGGATGTGTCAGTTGTGTTTCCACATCCCTGAATGTGGATAAAACTATGTGTTGGTTTAAATTTGAAGAGTCTTTCTGTAAAAAAAAAAAAAACACATGACATACGGTTCTTTGCAGACCAACATATTCAGTTCCAAGACCGTTCCCCTAGAAGTGATTGTGACCAGAAAGATTGTCTTAATAGTTAACTTCCACAATATACTATTTTTATTACCATGAAAAGATGGTTGGCATAGATATATGTTCTTGCAGGCCGGGGTGGAGGAATTCCAGAGTTTTTGGACGTGGGGTTTTACAAGGTCAAAACCCACTCCTCTGATAAACTGAACAAACTTACCCAGATTTTCCTGTAGGCTTTGTTATTGCTGGACTTCCTAGCACTCATCAATGGCATGTACATTGAAAATACTGATTGGCTACCCCAAATCTCAAGAGATGAGGGATCTATGGTTATATCCATCCTTTAAAAGCATGACATCTCCTGACCAAAGTAATTTGTTTATCCATTGAAAACACATTTTAAACCATTCTGGGCATATATGCTAGTTGAGCCTTCATAAACCATGCACAGTCTCCAGCCCACTGATTTCTTGGTGACCATTAAAAAAGGGCTAAAAACCCACTGACCAGAAAACTGAAAACACTGCAAATAAGGGCTTAATTGTCCACTAATCAGCCTGCTAAAACTGACCTGTAGTACAGAAGTCTAAGCAACGCTTCCTAATGCACAAGGAAATCCCCACAAAAACCCTTTGAACCAGAGCAGGACTTCACACAATGGCAACTGGCGGCAACTGCCATGGATTTATTACAACACATGTAAGGAAGTATTTTCACCTTGCTTCAGTGGTTCAATTTAATGAGAACAGAAAGAAAACAGTGGTCAGCTGCATGGGTTTTCAATTTATAGTTTAGGCTCCCTGTGTGTGCTGCCATGAGATGAGTCTCGGAAAGTCATAGTTTTTTTGCTTTTGGAGGCTAAACCCTCACTTCCTGTCCAGTGAATAGATTGTTTCTGTTACAGTGTGTAAGGTGAAATCTCTATAATGAAGCCCTGGACAGCAGTAAAACTTGATAGGGGTTCTAATCTTTCCCCACTCTATCCAAAACGTACAAAAAAGTTTGGCTATAGATGCACATTAAAAATGGGTCCTTTGCACTAGGGAAGGATACAATTGCACTCTCAGCAAGACCTAAAAAAAATGCTGGACTACAAATTTGTCAGGTTATCCCTAAAAAATTATTTAAAAGGTAGTTTTACTGTCAGACCCTCATGTAATAATAATTTTATATAAACTTGTACTGTGTATACTGAATTATGCCCCTCTGAGCTAGATTGATTTAGTGCCCATAAGCACCACAGCGTGTACAGTATGTTAGCACACACTGTGCACACTACAGCCGTGGCCAAAAATTTTGAAAAGGACACAAATAATAATTATCACAAAGTCTGCTACCTCAGTGTTTATGATGGCAATTTGCATATACTCCAGAATGTTATGAAGAGTGATCCGATGAATTGCAATTAATTGCAAAGCCTCTCTTTGCCATGAAAATGAACTTAATCCCATAAAAAAAACATTTCCACTGCATCTGTGAAAAAGGCTTCAGAAAAAGGCCCAAAAAAGTCCTGCAAGCACTAGGACTGACTCCTACAGTTGATTCAGCTGCGGGATTGGGGCACCACCAGTGCAGAGCTTGCTCAGGAACGGCAGCAGGCAGGTGGGAGTGCATCTGCATGGACAGTGAGGCTAAGACTTTTGGAGGATGACCTGGTGTCAAGAAGGGCAGCAAAGAAGCCACTTCTCTCCGCCAAAAACATCAGAGACAGACTGATATTCTACAAAAGGAACAGGGATTGGACTGCTAAGGACTGGGGTAAAGTTATTTTTTCTGATGAATCCCCTTTATGTTTGTTTGGAGCATCTGGAAAAAAACCTTGTCCGGAGAAGAAAAGGTGAGCGCTATCATCAGTTCTGTATTATGCCAACTGTAAAGCATCCTGAGACCATTTATGTATGGGTTTGCTTCTCAGCCAAGGGAGGGCGCTCATTCACAATTTTGCCTAAGAACACAGCCATGTATAAAGAATGGTAAAAAAACATCCTCCAAGAGCAAATTCTCCCAACCATCCAAGAACAGTTTGGTGATGAACAATTACTTTTTTTTAGCATGATAGAGCACTTTACCTTAAGGCAAAAGTGATAACTAAGTGGCATGGGGAACAAAACATCAAAATGTTGGGTCCATGGCCAGGAAACTCCCCAGACCCTAATCCAGTTGTGGTCAGTCCTCAAGAGGCGGGTGAACAAATCCCCCCCCCCCCCCCACAAATTCTGACAAGCTCCAAGCATTGATTATGCAAGAATGTGCTGCCATCAGTCAGGAAGTGGCCCAGAAGGGAAGAAGAAGAGGGCGAATTGCAGAGGTCTTGAATAAGAAGGGTCAACACTGCAAATATTGACTCTTTGCATAAACTTCATGTAATTGTTACAAAAGCCTTTGACACCTATGAAATGCTTGCAATTATAATTCAGTATACCATAGTAAAATCTGAAAAAAATATGTAAAAACACTGAAGCAGCAGACTTTGTGAAAATTAATATTTGTGTCATTCTCAAAACTTTTGGCCACGTCTATACTATGTATTTTGAATTGTTCTGGGCTGCAATGCATTTTTAACAAACGTTGTGTAAAAATGCAACATTTTTTCAGTGCACACTAACGCAGCACCTTGGTGTGAACCGAAACCATGAGACATAAAGCTATTTACCAAATTCTGCTGGTCTAAACAACCAGCACATTAAAGGAGTTGTAAAGGCAGAAGATTTTTAATCTTAATGCATTCTATGCATTAAGATAAAATGCCTTCTGTGTGAAGCATCCTCCCCAGCACCCCCTAATACTTACCTGAGCCCCATCTCAGTCCAGCGATTTCCATGAGTACCTCGGCTGTTCGGGATTCTCCCTTCTGATTGGCTGAGAAACAGCCGCAGCGCCATTGGCTCCCGTGGCTGTCAATCAAAATCAGTTAGTCAATCAGGAGAGAGTGGGGTTGGGGGGCCAAATTGCAGCTTCTTGTCTGAATGGATACACGGAACTGCAGCTAAGCTCGGGTTTCCTCAAAGCAAGCTGCTTGCTGTAGGGGCAATCGACAGGAGAGATGGGCTATGAGCAATGATAATGGACCCAAGAAGAGGAGGATCTGGACTGCCCTGTGCAAAACCAACTTCACAGGGCCGGTAAGTATACCATGTTTGTAATTAAAAAAAAAAAACAAGACTTTACAACCACTTTAAAGTGCTGGAGGTCAATGTATTGAGTATAGGGAGAATCGAGGGTCAGGTGAAGGTGCAGAATCTACAAATATGCTATTGCACAAAACATTTCTATCAGACAATGGCTTGTTAGGCGAGTATAGATGGGACTTCATTGAGAATCAGATTATTATATATAGTATTTGATGGGGATAATGCCAACCCCTCTATAGGAGAATCTTGACAATGTTCAATTGTGCAAAGACACAATGTCATGTCTATCCTTACATGAGATCAGTGAATACATGACAGATACAAATAGTGTGTATACGCTATGCTCCTAGAAGCCTGCAGATGGTCCTAAGTGAACAAGAGGTGGAAGTAAAAATGTTGTAGTAATGTAGAGGGCGTTCACATATTAAGAGTATGGACTGGATAATAAAGGGGTGCCTAAGTTATCCTTCAGCACAGGATACTTATGCTGTGCTTGTCTGCCACTACTCTCAAAAATGGCACATTCAAGCAATCCTGTGGTCTCCAGATACCTGAAATATTGCTTGCTAAGATCTTCTAATTAACCGCTCTTGACTCTTCAACTTGCATAATGATCTTCTTCACAGAATTCTTGGTTAAATTGAGCATTATCTGTATAAATGAGAAGGTGAAATAGTAGAACATTAATAAATATGCAGGGTATTATTTTCTCTGTTACAAAATAAAACAATTACACACTGCTTTCCGAACAGACTCAAGACGTCCTCTCAAAGTCAGGTCCTAAAATAACTACATAATTCATACTTATCTTGTTATGTTTGCACTGTTCACTCTCCCGATTAATTCACATATTTGAATTCCAACTATGCTTGGTATTTGATACAAACAATTTGTTATGTTTACTATCAATAATTTGACTTTTCTTGTCAGTCATATTCAGATTCAGGGCTCTATTTTCAAAGTGGCAGATACAAAATCTCATGAGCAAACAGCAATACTTTGAATTATATAACATAAATCTTCTTCCGCTCTGACAACCTTGTAAATAAAAATGGCTGGCTTTGTGTAGGGCTCTGTCTAAATATGTTGATTTATTATAGCAATAGCATACTGCCTATGAGGCTTATTTATTTATATCACGGTGTTGGAAGAATTCCTGACTTGCCTCAGCTCAGCGACTGGAAAAACCAAAAGGCCATCTGCATATGTTTGTACTCAGAAAAGAATCAGCATTTAAAGATGCTTTAGTAATCACCATGTTACATGCCAACCCTACGTCATATCTTTCAGTTAATACCGGTCTATTGTCTCCCCCCATACAGTTACATAGGGGCACATAACAGGACTGCCCTCTTTCCCTGCTACTATTCGTGGTGGCAATTAAGGCCCTGGCAATCTGACTTCGGCAGTCTCCCTCTCTCACAGGTATCAAAGGGGGAGAAAGGACTGATATAGTCGGGCTGTATGCAAATGACCTAATACTTTATTTGAATGATGCTCAGATCTAGGGTGGCACAGTGGTGTAGTGTTTAGCACTTTCACCTAGCAGCAAGAGCGTCGCTGGTTCGAATCCCCACCATGACACTACCTGCCTGGAGTTTGCATGTTCTCCCTGTGCCTGCGTAGGTTTCCTCCGGGTACTCCGGTTTCCTCCCACACTCCAAAGACATGCTGGTAGGTTAATTGGATCCTGTATAAAAAAAAAAAAAATTGGCCCTACTGTGTATGTATGTGAGTTAGGGACCTTAGGTTGTAAGCTCCTTGAGGGCAGGGACTGATGTGAATGTGTAATGTATATGTAAAGCGCTGCGTAAATTGACAGCGCTATATAAGTACCTGAAATAATAATAATAATAATCTCCTTGCAAGCGGCCATGCATATAATAGAATCTTTTGGACCCTACTCTTAAGATCAAGTGGCAAAAATCTGCATTAATGCCTTTAAATGCACATACTCTTCACTCTAGAGTAACGCGGTATACTCTTAAGGTGGTCTCGTCTTTCAAATACCTAGGAATTATTATCACTGCAGAAGCTAATGAGGCTTTAAAATCTAATCGAGAATCCACTAATGCAAACCATTAAAACTTAGTTGACTACGTGGGCCAAGCTTCTGCTATCGGTAGCTGGTAGAATCAACTGGTTGCACAATTTAGAGCATCAGGTAGTAGGTTCTCTAAATACCTTATGATAGGGATCTTAAAGTCACAGAATCCCAAGGGTCTGATCGCAGACATCTATTCCCACCTGGTACATGCTACATTGGCGGGTAACCCGCTAGTGGTCCGGGATAAGTGGAAGGCGCTCATTTCTAACCTTTCAGGTAATAATTGGGAGGAAGCGTGCTCTTCCCATTTGTTTGTGTCGCCCACCATCAATAATAAGTGGACCCAATTGTATAAGTTCCATCAATCTTACCTAACACCAATTAGACTGCACACTATGCATCGTATGACCCTCACCAAAAGAGGCAATTACCCTAGAGCTGACTTTATTCATGTAATATGGCAGTGCCCAATTATTGTTAGGTTCTGGCAAAAGGTGGTGGAGGTCTTATCTACAGGTCTGTCTATACAAGTGCCCCTAACACCGGAGGTATGTCTCCTAGGTATCCTTGATTAGAAGACCTGGCCCCGATACGTGAGAACGCTATTAAGAGAAATGCTTCTTTTGACTAGGAAATACATAGCTCTTAAGTGGATTCAGCCCACTCCTCCTTCAGTACACCAATGGATTCAATTGAAGAAATCAAATCCTGCCTTATGAAAAGTTGGTGTTCGAACATAGGGGATGTCCAAAAAAAAATACAACAAAATTTGGGACATTTGGTTCTCTTCAACTCTAACTAACAGGTGCGCATTAAGGTTACCAGTATACAAGAAAAAAAATAGAAATGTTCTAAATAAAACACTGGTTTGGCCTTATCTTACATATGCAGTTTAGTTGTGCTCACCAATCCACAAAAAAATATACTTGAAATAAAAAGTGTTCAGCCAAGGCCAACAAAATGAAATGGGAGGCTGAAGGACCTTAGCTATGAGGAACGATTTTCAAGATTACATTAATTCACTCTGGACAATTACGTCAAAGGTGATTATTGTAACTGAATAGAATAGTAATCTGTTTAATCTAAGGTCCATGAAGATGACACATGGTCACAATTTGAGATTGGACAAAAGAAGATTTGATCCAACATTGCATAAGGGGTTCTTTATGGTTAGAGCAGTAAAAATGTGAAACTCACTTTCCAGGTAATAGTATTAGCTGAGAGTGTTGAAAAATTGAAAACACTATTATATGCCTTCCTCAGTAAAATAATTCTTATATACTAAAACACACATACATACAGTACACATATTGTAGGTTGAACTCAAGGGACCTGTGTGTTTTTTCTAACCGTATTAGCTATATTACTATGTAACAGTTGAACAAGAAAAAAGAAAAAAGTGGACATTCTATATATGAACTCAAGAGCATACAATGCAAAGTAATTAGAGCCAAGGCTAGAATAAGTACGGTATGCTGTATTCAGGAATGAAGAGGAAGAAACATTAACAGTAACATTAACATTAACAGTACTATGATAAATGATACTTACCAAGCAAATAGAAAAATAATATTTCCTGTGCAATGTAGAGTAGAAAGGAGTGAACCCATGTACATATTTTTATAGTCACGTTTTATACCAGCTATTACAAACCTATTGATTTATAGGGGCATACAGTCCTGAAAGTAATCCAATTGTATCATATCATTTTTTAATGACTATAAATAAATGCAGTGTCTAGATCTATTTGGAGACCTCTTGGTAATCCTCCGTGTGCAGTTCATCTGAGGAAGGAATGTTGTACTGCATATGTCAACAACAGTCTAACACATAATAGCTGTTTCCCGTCAGATATAAACCCTAACTGAATGACATTAAATGGCACAGTTTGCTAAAATACTTCGTACTATAAAAAAAACGTCTCTCTTTCTTTTAATAAAGTTACTGTTTTTAATATGTTTTATTGTTGTATCTTATTAGCTTTAATCTCCTGCAACCTCTTTGCAGCTATTCCCTGTTTGAATGCATGCACTCTTGTGAATGGCTGCATCGCTTTTCCCAAGACGAGATTCCAGATAGTGACAATAGTTGACCTTTTTTATTGAATTTTGTTGAAAGGCCACTTGTAGTTTCCATTGAAAGCCCATATGACAGGAGGACAAAACATGAGCACAACTCAGAAACAGGGACGTAGTGTTGTCACGTCATAATGGGAAATGCCCAAAAAAGGACCTTCTGGTAGGATCACCAAGTGTTATTGTATTGAAAGCTGCAGGTTTCCAAAGAATTAAATGACATTTAAAATGACATTATTATGTGAAGAACTTGTATGAGATATTAGTATGAGATAAAGTATATGTAAAGCCATTTTATTTTTTTGTATTGATAGAGTAGGGGAGGCTTGAATTGCTGTTAGTACTTTTTTGCCATCCGTGTCTCATTCGGGAAATTTCTCTTTGCTTCCTATTCTGTAGCCTGAATAGTAAGTACAAAAATAACATTGCTATGTGACGGAAATCCGCTCCTATGAAGTTGTCATTTGAACAAGTGTCCCCATTGTAAGGTTTTCCCTCTATTCCTTTCTTGAACCAAACTCAAAATGTTGGGCTTGCCCTCAGTGACATTGGTAATCAGGACACATAGAAAGAGTAAATCTCTGTACTCATGACACGAACAACATAAAAGACCTGACAGTCTTTCTAGCCCACCACTACTCTACACAAATCTAAAAATGTGTTGCCTTTAGTTATATTTTAAAGCGATAATAAACCCTTACTTGAGGCCACCAAAGTGACTAGCCTCTGGGGATACTCAGTGATGAATTAAATCTTCCCACATATGTTGTACCTATTTATCTGAAGCTCTCTCTCCTCCACAGCCTTCCAAAATGCACGGATGTAATGGTATTTCTCAGCTTCCAGAGTAACATATTACACAGCACAAAGCTGAGTATAATCTGACACTTGAGTGGAGAGAATGGACACAACTCCCTCTACACAGATTTACTGGGAAGAATATACATCTGAGGCTGTCATTCACCTACTGTGTGCTGATGGGGGGCTCACTAATGCCTCATACACACGCATCGATTATTGGCCGTGAATTTTCGGCCAACGTCCGATCGGCCGATTTTCGGCTTGTTAGTATGATGCTTCCGACAACCGACTTTTCGGCCGAAAAAAATCTGGTGTGCAGGCTATAACATTTTTGTTGGCCATCAACACAACGGCCAATTTTCCATCAGTCAGTACAGATTTCGGCAGACAAAAATCTGATGAGCAAGACTGGGCATGCTCAGAGAAGAAAAAACACATGGAAAGTAAACCAGCACATGACATCACTTCTGAAGTAGATTTTTGTTGGCCGAGAAAATTCGTGTGCAGTCTAGGCACATTCCAACCAACAAAACACCACTCTGGACAAAAGTCGGACGATCGGTATGAGGCATAAGGATTTCCTGGTATCTGGAAAATCTGTCAGATCTGACTAATGTAGATAGCAGAGGAATGAGAGAGCAGCCAGGATCCACACTAAAGCCGGCCATAGATTGTGCAATTTTCCTGCAACCAAGAAACTCGCTTGATTCTCCCATCAACACTGAATCTCTCCCACAGAACTATTGCGTTCTACCGGCTAGGAGAGGGGGAGTCATCTCTGCCGGGGGAACACACAGTGATTATTTCTCATGACTATAGCCTCTGGCAATAATTGCATGACTATTCCGACATGATGTTTTACCCTAGTCTATTGATTGATCAGTTGTCCCTACTAAGGCAGCCGAGACTCGAACCGTCAATGGCTGGCTAACATGCTATAGACTGAGGCAAATAAAAAGGGAAGGTTCTGCTGATGCTCCTGGCCTAGCACATTTGGGATGGTGCATAAGCAGGGGCTACTTTAGGGGAAAATTGTATGTCAAAACAATCTGTCGATCTAGAGATATAGGCTGCTAAATTTATGTACAAGTCATAAAGAAGAGCTCCAGGGGAAAAAAAAAACCTTGCAGGACTTTTGGTCCTGCATTCTACATAATGACATCAGAGCTCAACCACTGGTGGGGGAAACCTTAGAGCCTTAGCGAAGAGGCTTTGTGGCACCAGTCCCACAGCATTGCAGAAGCCTGGAAGCGAGATATTACAGCTTATTTATCAACTCCTAGACTGAAGTATTTAACCCTTGGTGGGCAGATGGGGGGGTTACAATTTTCTCTTGTAATCCCTTTGTTCCTGGGTATTAGCTTTAACATTTCCTGTAAATCTGGGTTGGGTCCACTGATTCTCATCTCCAACTCCTCCTGAAGGCTCATACACACTTGTCGAAAATCAGACAAAATATCCTCAGATTTTTCTCTCTCTTGCTCAACGGTCATAACTGTTTTTAGTTGACAGTGCATAATGTTCACGAAATTTCTCGTCTGATTTTTTTTTTTGGGACGTTTGTTCGTAGAGTGTGATGTAAGTATGTATACGTGTGACCCCTTTGAGTGTCTGTATTCTGACATATCATCATTGGTGTATAGACTTTATATATCCCCTGTACAGTGAATGTGTGGATAGATGGAGATAGATAGAGAGAGAGAGAGAGCCGGTGCTCAGTTCATAGTGCAAAGAATATAGATACAAATTATCAATTTCTGTTCTTTTTTTATGATAAACATCCGGGTCGTCAGCAACTTCCGATCATGCGCGGTCTTTTGTTTCCGATTTTTTGCAGACGTACTGCATACACATTAAACTAAAATTGGTTATGCTGGGGACGGACGATGAAAATTTTGGTGTTTGTCCCTCTGTTTTTTTTCGTTGAAAATGTCGGCATCGGCTGCTAAAAGTTGTGTACACACTAGCCGAAAATCGTACGATTTTAACTCAGACGGGAATTTTTGGCAGATTTTCTACTAGTGTGTGCCCCACTTTACTGGTTCTTTCATTTAAAGGACAACTTCACTGTCTAGTAGGGAAGCTCAGTAGGAGGATAGGAGGGGCATGATCAAACTCAGTTCTTTTAAGAAAGTCAAGATTTTCTTACAATTAGAGATAACTATATCTAATATGATCTCCTGATCATTTTGATATGTGATTTTTACTTAATGTGCCTTTGGCTCTGATTTATTTTCATCCTATGCTCAATTTGATTATGAACCCTCCTACAGTGTTTTGCAGTTTTATTAGTAATGCAAATTATTGATTGGTTGTCATGCTGTAATTCCAATCACCTTGATTATAATCAATAGCTTTACAACACAAAAGGTCTGCAAGTGCATCCAGATATTTTTGTATTATTATCCCTAAATACCTTCAATTATTATCCAAATATTGACTGTCATAATTAACTTTTTTCCATAAACTGAATCTGCAATGCATTTCATGCAAGCATGAAGAAACAAGACACAATAAATGTAACAGATGTTTGGTTATGTGCAATTTGTGCAAATATCTTTTTAATACATAGATGACAGGTGTGCTATAAATGCCTCCTGAATTTGACGCCTGCCTTTCTTTGCATAGCATACCAATCTTTGTCAATAAAATGTACATATTTTTTGGTTATTTCTCTCTTCAGTCTCTGTTCAGATAAGCAAAGGAACAGAGTTGACACCCTAGGACAGGAAGCATGCTAGTACATTAGAATGCCTCCCCTCTACTCCTATCCATACCATAGGGGGAAGAGTTCTGCAGTCCGCTAAGCTGAACTAGGCAACGTTTATAACAGTATTTGAGATAGAACTGAATACACAGGACAGCACTAGAATTTTGGCAGGATCAACAAGTATTTTTTGCACATACAACAAATATAGCACATATAGCAAGTTTTTCAGGCATTGGTCCTGAGGTGGGTCTGCCATTGTCACCGGTAACACTTTCAGCCTACTTAAGCTGAAATACCCAAGTGTGAGATTTAAGTCAAAGACCAGTCTGGCATCTTTGGTTTGTTTTGTTTATTTTATAATGGGGATGGGAGAAGGGAATGATTGGGATACTCCTCTGGCTCAACTAGGTAAACTGGGACACTTTGAAGAAAAATGCCTTTCAGCGCTGTCTTGATGCCAGCTGAATGCCGACCAACGCTTACTGGCGCTTGAAAAATGCAGTCTTGCTGGACTGTGCTAGAACTTGACTTTTAACCCTCTGGTTAACTCAAAAGATCCTGGACTGTAGTAAGACTTGACTATTGACACTACCTTTAGCTCAAAAGTCCTGTGAACAGCTCCCTCTAGCCCTTCACTGACTGAGGTAGCTCTTTGTAACTGCTTGTGCTGCTGCAACTCTCAACACTGTACACTGCACACTGCACACTGTACACTTAACTCTTCAGGGCCCAACCACTGGCACCCCCTTTGCACTTTCAGGGTCCTCTCACTAGGCACCCCCTCTGACATTTCAGGGTCCTCTCACTAGGCGCCCCCTCTGACACTTCAGGGTCCTCTCACTAGGCACCCCCTTAGCTCTTCAGGGTCAACACTGGCACCCCCTTTACACTTGCTCCTGCACCGGCTAGCTAGCTCCTGGATCCCTACGACCTTCAACAAAGTGGTCCCCTCTCTCTAGGCAGACCCCCCAGGGGCAGTTTACAGTACTCACGAACTTGGAATGCTCTCATGCTCTCAGCTCCTCTCTGTAGCTCAGCTCAGCTTTCTGTCCCCTCTCACTAGGCAAGCCACCTGGGACACCCGATTCCTCTGCCTAGCACCTACTTTGTAGGGTGCTACGCCAAAATTTTCTACTTTCTGCTATAAAACATTACCAATAAAAAAATGTAAAAAAATCTATTTTTTTTTATCAGTTTAGGCCAATTTGTATTCTACATATTTTTGGTAAAAAAAATCCCAAAAAGCTTATAATAATTGGGTTGCGCAAAAGTTATAGCGTTTAAAAACGACGTTATAGATTTATGAACTTTTTATTTTTTTTATTAGTGATGGCGGCGATCAGCGATTTTTTTTTATCGAGACTGCGACAAATCTGACACTAAGTGACACTTTTTGGGTACCAGTGACATTAATACAGTGATCAATGCTAAATAATATGCACTGTTTCTGTATAAATGATACTGGTAGGGAAGTGCTTACTAACTGTAGGGGGGATGGATTGAACAGAGGTAGGGAGAGATCGGTGATTCAGCTTAGCTGAATCACGCGATCTTTCCCCGTCTCTCTGACAGGAGAGCTGTCTTACATTGTTTATATTCCAGACGGCTCTCCTGTCGCCCAAGATCGCGGGAGGCCGGCGGCAATCAAGCCTCACAGAGGTAGCGTGAAACCGCGTGCACATAATCACGTAGATCTACGTGATTATGTGCAGCCGAGCCGCCCTGCTGCAGTAAATCTGCGTGGGGTGGTTTAGCAAGTGGTTAAATGAAGGAGCAACTAGCACTAAACATATGTGTTTAACCACTTTACCACCGGAGGATTTTGCTGTCTTACGTCTGGGCCACTTTTTGCGATTCGGCACTGTGTGAATTTAACTGACAATTGCGTGGTCGTGCAATGCCATACCCAAACGAAATTTGGGTCCTTTTTTTCCCACAAATATAAATTTTGCTGTCTATAAACAAAAAAAGAGCGACAATTTTGAAAAAATAACAATATTTTTCACATTTTTTTATATGAAATTCCTCCCCAAAAAAAATGTAAAAATCCAAATTTTTTATCATTTTAGGCCAATTTGTTTTCTGCTACATATTTTTGGTAAAAAAAAATCGCAATAAGCATATTTTGATTGGTTTGCGCAAAAGTTATTGCGTTTACTAACTAAGGGAAAGATTTCTGTCGTTTTTGGTGTTTTTTTTTTTAACGAGTAATGGCGGCGATCTGCAATTTTTTTTTGCGGGACTGCGACATTGCAGCGGACAGATCGGACCCTTGACTGACATTTTTGACACTTTTGGGGTTACCAGTGACATTACTACAGTAATCAGTGCTATAAATATGCACTGTTACTGTAAAAATGACACTGGCAGGGAAGGGGTTAATTTTATTGGAGAGGGAGGGGTTAATGTATGCCTGGTGCTTACTGACGTGTGTGGGGGGAGGTGACTGAGTGACACAAGGACAGATCGCAGGTTCAGCTATGCTGAACCCTGCAATCTGACCCTGCCTGTCACTTAGGAGATCCGCCCGCTTGTGTTTACACAAGCGGGCGGATCTCCAGACTCGATTCCCAGACAATCGGGGAAGAGCAGCAGCCCGACTCCCCTGGCCCGACTCCTGCTGTGACTGAAAACAGCGGGGGTGAGCCTCCGGCGGCGCGCGCGCGCCGCCGAGAAGCGGGAGTGTCTGCCGACGTAGGTCTACGTCGTCAGACCACAAGAGCCACTTTGCCGCAGTACAGCTCTAGTGAGCAGACGGCAAGTGGTTAAAGTGTAACTCCACTTTTGTTGAGAAAAAAAGATTCCCCTCTGGGTGATCTCTGTATATTACATAGATTTTAACAAACTTTGTTGCTGATTCCCACTTTTTGTTATTCTGAAGAAATCACTGCTTGTTCCTCTGTGCCCCTGTGCAAAGTGGGAGTGGTCTCATAAATATTTATCGGCTTCAGCACCTTCAGGGCTCTAATGAGGAAAGCTGCTGTGCCTGCATCCCTTTATAGGTGATTTCCTTTTTGTTGCAGGGGTTGCCAGAAATCTGACTTGTATCTTAGGGCAGAGTTCTGGAAAAATTGGTGAGCCAATCACACAAGCAGGAAATTATGTTTCTGGGATGTGGTCAGTATACATTCTGTGTACAGAACACCTCCAGGTAGCCATATTGCATTTTCAGTCAATTACAGAGCTGCAGATTGTAAAGTAAAGATGTTTTTTAACAACATATCAATTGTATACGCTATATTATTATTTTTTATTTGCTATTACTTCAAAGGAAGTAAATAAATAACTTTGTGTGCAGCAAACGCTTATACAGACCCAGTTGTAACAATATAAATGTAGTAGTGATATAATCACTGTGCTGTACATAGCCTGTGCAGAGAGCAGGGCTGTAAGAGGGGCCTAGCAGGTCAAACCTCCAATAGAAAATAGCGGGGGTGGAGACCAGACCAATCACCCTGCACAAGGGTTAGGAGCAGAAGTGACTGGTCTTTTTATAGGAAACCTGTGCAAAGAGGCAAGATTTATGTTGGGTTACTGAACAAATCTTGAAGAAATAGCATTAGAAACTGTAAACCTTCTTTATTTACTTTTTCTGTGTCCTGTTAGTGAGATTTTTTGAACTTGGAAACTCTGTAATGTGCCTCATAAATCCCATTAGCCCCACAAAAAAGTAAACAATGCAGTAGATTGTGCACAAGAATCCTACATAGTCATAGACATTTTGGCTAATATTATAAAACTCCTACAAACATGATTATACAACAGCTAGCATAATTTTCCAGTTATTTATACAAGGTCTAGTCCAGTATAATTGTGAGGTTTTTTTTTGGTTTTTTTTTTCTAAGTCTACAGCTCAAAATAGTGACATCTTGGATATCTATTGGAATATTCTTTTTTAAAGGTCAATAAGAAGGGTAAGAATCATGAGGTCAGCTATACTGCTTAGACACTTTCTGTACTTTGTGTCCAGGTCCGAGCCAGACTTGTCATTATCTTTTCTGTTGCCAAATATTTAATTCCAAGTTGACATTTCCAAAGAGACTTGTTGAATCTGCATGTTTTGAAGTGGAAAATGTAACTAAACAGAGATTAAGTACATGGCGTGTACAGTATGTGTTCATATTCTTAGAGTACTATAAATAACTAACAGTTTAACTAGAATTTACTAAGCATACCAAGCATACTTGCATGTTGTTCACAGGATAAACATAGAGCATTTCATAATGGACATCTGATGTTTTCTTCCATTTATGTTTTTTGAATAAATTAATAAAAAGCACAACATAATAAAACTGTAAACATTATGTAAAAATGTTAATTTGCATGCACTTGTAGGTTAATATATTTGGTATGAACTCCAAAGAACAGTACGTACTGTAATAATAAACTTGCAGTAAACATGAAAAATGAAGATGTAACCTAGCTCCATCTATGGCATATGTTTAAACTTAAACTCTGTTTTGGAAATGCTAAACAGATAAGGGACCCAAAATAGGCTACTCCATTGGTCATGATGTGATATGTGATCAGGGCCGGATTAAGAGCATCATGGGCTTGGTGCTGAGGATTTTGAAGGGCCTTAAGGGCCGTGCCTTGGCATGCACCCAGAGGAGGAAGGGTGCATCCATGCATGCCTAATTCAACATGGGATGCTGTCTCTGAAGCCCATAAACACATCCATGCATCGGCAACTGTCCCTCCTTGTCCGGCCTTTGTGCTGTGTGGGGAGGTTCTGAGGGAGCTGCCTGGGGAAGCGAGCATAGAAGCCAGACTTCTGTGTTTACAAGTGACAGAAGAGCGGTAACAGTGAATATGGCCAACCCGGGGCCTATATAAAGGTAGGGGCCTGGAGCTGCAGCTCCAATAGCCCCTACGTTAATCTGGCCCTGTATGTGATGCTAACAGGCTCCCTGTTCCCCAGCCATGGTCTGCACACTGGTTAAATGAGACTTCATAGGCAGAAACCAGCAAGTAGAGAGAGAAAACACAGCACCTTCTAAGTGCGGCAGAAAGGTAATTTAATGGAGGTATAAAAAAAACGTACTCACAAGGGTAAGTGTGTTAAAGGCATGTAGTCTAAGTAAGGGCATCTGATCTCGCGATTCTGGAGGATAGTAGTGGGTAGTAAGGGTAGTGCACAACAAATAACACAGATACAGAGGCAATATGTGCAATAAGCAGGATGGGGGTGTGATTGTACACAAGACTGAGAAAGCCATGGGGGTCAATATTTGTGGTAGTTGATTTATAATGTTGGGGGTGAAATATGAGTGTGTATGTGTGTATAATATAAACGCTCAAAATAAAAAATGGAGGAAAAGTAGTGAGAAATAAAAATAGAAATAAATAGCAATGTGAGAATAAATTAACATGTAAAAGAAAATTCAATATAAGAAGATGTTATTGTGTTGTAATGATGGAATAAAAATATATATATATATAAAATATATATAAAAAAAAATTATTAAGATAAAAATAACAATACGAACTGATTATATGGGACAGTAGCCTAATGTCACTCATGTAATACGTACTACGTATAGAGTATGGGTAGGGTTCTTGTATGTGATCAATAGTCATAAACGTGATTATCATAAATGTTTTCTAGATGATCTACTACTGTGGATAATTATATTTAGAATAGTGATATCTAATGCTGAAACAGATATATTATTGCTATGAATCATCTTATACTATAGGTGGGGTACTTACTTTTGGGCTCTTTAATCTAGGTCACAATGGAACTCATTGGACTGAGAGCTTTTGCCTGAAAGGGAAATATAGCACAGTATATTAGTAAATGTGGAAAGTGGGACTGTGTGGGGGTCCCATGTTGGGTGTGAATAAATTAAGACTTATATCAGATCAGATAGGCCTGAAAAGAAGAAGGAAAATTAGTGTTTGTCTTTCCCTCCTTCAACTAAACGGCGGTGTTACCCAAAACGTTTTCTCAGTGTTCTGATGGTCCACCCCACATAGAATTGGCTGCAGGGGTGGGGCAAGCAGTGGATGACAAATTCGGTAGAACAATTGTAGAATTGTTTGATGGGATATATTTTGTCTTTCACTGTGAAGTTCTTTTGTTCATGGTGTATATGTTTGCATGTAAGGCAGAGGGCTTTCCGACACTGATACATTCCTACCAATGGGATAGGACACGGGGTATGGGTGAAGGGGGTAGGAGCTGTTTTGAGTTTGCTTGGGGCCACTAAGTTTTTGGTGTTTCTGGCTTTTGTATAGGAGACCTTTGGTCTTGGGGGAATTGTGGATTTGAGATGTGGGTCCTCTAGTAGGATGGACCAGTGTTTGGCTTTGATTTGTTCCATTTTCCTAAATTTTACATGGAACTGCGTGGTGAACCGAATAGGTTGGGGGGTAGGATGGGAAGACTCTTTGGAAGCTTGCAGTGGTGCCGATAGGTAGTGGGAATAAGCCTGTTCAATAAGGGGTAGGGGGTAACCCTTTTTTTCAAATTTCTGTATCAACAGAGTGCTTTGTGCAGTGTAATCCTGTTCTTTTGTCCGAATCCTTCTAAGGTGACAAAATTGACTTTTAGGGATGTTGGACACCCACCTGGGATGGTGACAATTCTGGTAATGTAAAAAGGAGTTGCCTGTGGTGGGCTTAGCATAATTTTTTGCTAGTATTTTATCCTCTTGATGGTGTAACATAAAGCTGGTTCTGTGGAATGGCATATAGAGGTGAATAACAAGTTGAATGTATTGTTGTTGCAATGCTGAGCAAATTGTGAGAAGTTGGATTCTGGGTCATCCCAGATGACAATAATGTAATCTATGTATTGGCCATAGAAAATGATTTGTGCATCGAAAGGGTTGTTTTGCCATATGTGGCTGGCTTCCGACAACCCCATGGTGAGGTTCGCATAGCTAGGGGATAAAAATCCCCATTAAACTTTAAATAGTTCCTGGTCAGACAAAGTTCTTGCTTCTATGATGAGCTGAGCCTGTGGTGAGTTGAGGGTGGCATCTTCCATGAGGAAGTGGGTGACTGCTTTGAGGCCTACTTCATGGGGATGGACGTATATACCGTAAGGAGTTGACATCAAGGGATGCCCAGAGGTAAGTGGGTTCCCAGGAATACTGGGTGAGTAAGTCTAGGAGGTAGACTCCATCTCGGATGTATAAAGGGAGGTTTTGAGCCAAAGGTTGGAGAAATTGGTTTATGTATTGGGAAAAGGGGCTGGCTATACAGTCCGTAGCAGCTACTATAGGTCTGCCTGGTGGGTTGATGGTGTTTTTATGGATTTTGGGGATGTGGTAGAAATAGGGAGTGGCGAAGAAATTCCTGTTGAAGAAGGCTAGTTACTGTTTGTTTATGAGGCCTGCTTTTTTGGCTTGCTTGGTAAGTGTCTGGGCTTTGGTCTGAAATCTTCTGAGCAGATCTTGATGTAGTTTATGGTAAGTAGTGGTGTCTGACAGGAGTCAACGGGCCTCTATTATGTAATCTGTCCTATCTTGTACAACTATGCCACCCTCTTTGTCAGCTGTCTTGAAGATAAGATCATGGTTTTGGGTAAGAGCATTGAGGGCTAACTTTTCCCCTCGGGTTAGATTGGAGTACTTGGGTTTGGAGGTGTTGGAGAACTGACAGATTTTGAGGATGTCTGAGTATACCACCTGGTAGAAAGTTTGGAGGTATGGTCCTTTAATATGGACCAGTTTGAATGCAGATTTGGATTTTAATATGGAGAATTTGACTGGGAGGGAGGAAGACGGGTGTTGTGTAAACAAGGTTAGGTCTTTGTTGTCGTTATCAATATATACTTCTTCTAAAAGCTTTAGGCCCTCTGGGTCTATGTCACTGATGGCCACTGGGGTGTTTGGGAGAGGTGGTGGTGGGATCGGGTGGTTTTTAGTAGATAGAATATTATAATAACGTTTTAATGTAAGATTGCGGATGAAACTGTTTAAGTCTTTGTACATGGTAAATGGGTTGGGGAAAGTGGATGGTGCAAATTTTAAACCACCATTAAGCAGGGAAGTTTCAGAGGCAAAGAGGATATGGGAGGATAAATTGAAGATGTTCACTGTATGCAGAGTTTTACCCTTTTGCTTGTTCCTGGGTCTAACCCCCCTCTTTCCTCTATGTCTAGTTTTCTTTTGGCCTTGTTTTGGCTGTGGGTTATAGGAGGGGGGAAAGGATAAAAATGGTCATGATACTCGTCTCTATTATCAGCTGTGGTGGGGGTATAAAGAAGGGGGGGTTTGGGTTGTGATGTGGATGCAGTAGAGGGTATAGGGGCTGTCAGTTCCATATCATGGGGGCTGGACTGGTGATTGGAAGTGGTGGGCAAATAGTGTTGGTGGCTGAGGTTAGGTCGGTGGGTGTGGGATCTATAGAGCTCTTTGAAATGTTGTTGGGGAGCTGTGGTGAACATAGAGCCTTGGGGTTGGAATTGGTTGGGGTAAGGATGTTGTTGTTGTTATGGGGGGAGATTTTTGTCAGATTGTTTTTTCTTATAAATGTGTGTTCTCCTATCTCTTCTGGGTTTGGGGGTGTTTTCTAGCTTATGAGGGAGAGCTGTGGTGGGTAGTTGGGTCACAGGCCTGACTGGCTGGTGACTATGGTGGGGCTGTGACAGGAGGGGTAGAGGAAGGGGTTGGAAAGGTCCAGATATATGGACAAACATGAGTGGTATGAGTGGTGCAGGGTTGGGGGTAGGGGTGGGAGGTGATATGTGTGTGTTGTGGATTTTTCTTCCAATTAAAACCCTTTTGTGGTAGTAGTCGTCAACGTCACGCCTAATTTTACCTAACTTTGTTTTGAGTAGATCATCCTCCTCTTTTTTGGTATGTTTTTCAGAGTGAGAAACCAATTGATGGGTATATGTGGGGTGTACAGGGCAAGGTTGGAAATGTGGCTGCTGATTTGATTGCAGATGTCTATGTGTTTGAGCTCACGGTGTTTGGTAATTATTTGCATCCATTTGGTGTTGCAAAATTTTGAGATTTGTGACCACTCAGCAACTCAATACTGAGCCACCCACAGGTCCTTACCATTTTCAGTGCTGGAAGCCTACTGCATTGACTACGCAGCCCAGTCAGAATAACATCTAGTGCTGGGCTGCCTGCATACTAATGTCCCACGGACTTGAATGAAACATTGCTCCTGCAGTATCTGCATGTTCCATTCAAGTCTATAAAATGCTAGTGTGCGGGTTCAGGTATTCTGCCACTAGATTTTACCAACTGGGCTGTAGACAACATGGAAGGCAGGCATCAGAGCATGTGGGCAAGGTGTGGGACATTTTAGTATAGTTAGGGGGGTTAGACAGGGGGGACTTGGGTGTATTTATGGAATCCTTTACCTCTTTTATGGTATGCTTCAATAGCAGTTCTTATCAAAAGGAGTTACCATAATTTAAATGGAGCCCAGTGTTTTTGCCTTTTTATGCTTAAAATATACACACTAATCTTGCATTCTGCCAGATTAATCCCCACGTGGACCAATTTCTAAATGCATTAGGCATGAAGCCTCATCTGCAGGTGTTAAAAAAAATAGATGAGATCACAGAAAGACAGTGATTTTGTCCTCACATTTGGACTTGGGTCATGTTTGGTGGAACTCAGCTGTGGCTGCTGCTTACAGTGCTGAACAGATGAGTTACTCCATCTGCTTCCCACAGATTGATCTCCCTTGTGTGCTAAGGCTGATTGAGACATTTGCTAACTTGAGCTATATACTGAAACCATTCAATAAGCTCAAATCCATTTTAAATATATACACTACTATAAAGGTTACGCTTTGAGTTTTCTTTCTGAACTGGTAGAAAAGAAAGTATTATTGGTCAAAAGCATTATGTGATGCTTTTCATTCTGTTCTGTAGCAGAATACTCTGCTTTGTTTTTTTTCTAATCAAGACCCACTGCCTAAATCATATAATATTTATAATCTCATAAAATAGGTTCTTGATCACATTCACTTGTAAAGTTTTAGGACATTTTTAAATTCAGGGTTGCTTTGTGACATTTTCTAGCACAAAGTAATCTCATAGAAGAAAATTGCTAATTTAAATAATGGTATCAGTTTGTGTTTGTGTAGAAAAAAAAAGAATGTTTAAATGTATGTAGCATAAATGCATGCATAATATAGTGGAATATGTTCAAGGGCATAATCATATTTGATCATTATTGAGGATGAACTTTGTTTTCTTCTTAACTTGGCTTTGGACCAAACCAGAAGGTAGCTGTCACTTTTTCCCACTGCCACCCAATAACTGCAGCCAGGGAATTCCCTGTCTCTCAGCTACACATTCTCAAAGGGGTGGGAATGCTCATGATATTATTGATCTAATATGGCCACATGGCCATATTAGGTCTATACCATCCTTACTAATTATATATGCGGGTTCTGCTTTCAACTTTGCAATGCTACACATTTTGCTTTACTTCTCACAATACAAGTCTATATGTTGAATGACTCTTTGAGAATAATGTCAGCTGGGGCTGTCATTTTGCCAGCAATTTAAACACACTTTTTTTCAGTTTTGTTGTAGTAGGTGGCATACATTGCACAGAGGTGCCACTTCACAGGCATCTCCCAGGCATGTTATTTAATTAAATGTTGCATTTTTTTAAATGACCATAGTCACTGCTCTTCAAGAAAATGGAATTCTGAAAAAAAAAGTGTTTGCTATGCCACATGCCCCCCACCCACAGGGCAGTGCCGAGCTTCCCTCCTATGATATTTGTTTGGCAATACCTTGCCAAATGTTCAGAACTGATTTGTAACATTCAGCTTCCATTAACTTGAACGGAGGACTGCCAAACCCACCTCGAGCTGAACCCAGGTGTGTTCAGCTCATCTCTAGTCATGATTTACATTTACAGTACTTTTAAAATATTTAATACTTGTAAATGATAATTACTTATCTCATTGTCCTCTTCCATTGTCCTCTTCCACAGCAATACATTTGATAGTAGTAAAGCTCCCTTTAAAAAAATAAAAATAAAGGGATATGTGAGTTAAACAATATAAAGCTCCTATTCTGTGCAGCCTTCCAAATGTTAACTCAATATGATGCATTGAATATGAACATAGAGACAATTGCTTCAGTGAGGCAGGTTGACACTCTTAGTTCCTGTGTCAACAACTGCACTTTGCTGAGAAGCTGAAATCTGCCCTGGCAGATCCATTGTCAGAGTTTGATATCTAGATTCAGTTGTGCTGATAAAAGGTCAGGCTTATTTCAATAGCATGTGACTTTGCTTTAACACTGCAATACAATGACTATATCTGGTGGTTTTACTATAATTTCCTAGAAATGTGCATTTTGCATCTATTTTTTTTTCCACAGTAACATAATATTCAAATTTGAATATAATAACACCTTAAAAACAGGTGAAATATCACTCCTAAAAATATCAAATGCACTTTTAATTATACATGTTAGCCCTTACACGCTTAACTATGTTACATCAATGAAAGCTATATATACTGTAATTGTTTTTTGTTTGTTTTTTTTTCCATTCTAGACAGTTTGTGCATTTATGTATAGTATTAAAAAAGAGGAGGTTGTCTGTTAAAAAAAAAAATACAAGTCAACAGCTACAAAATCTGTAGCTGCAGACTTTGAAAAATGGACACTTACCTGTCCAAGTATCCATCGTCGTCCTCACTTGGGCTAGTTTTTCTCTAGCCTTTAGGTTCCCTGTGTCGGCATCCTAACAGTGGGCAGCTGACTGTGTGGCTTTTAGCTTCACAGCCAGCTGCCCACTGTGCACGAGTGGGCTGCGCTGTGCTTTTTTAATGTTCTCGCAGTCTTCTGGGACCTGTGACATGCCCCAGAAGACATCAGGGAGAAAGAAGGAGAGGAGAAGTGGTCCGAGTGCAAAGTGGGGAGCAGGTACCTGTCACAGCTAGGTACCAGCTCCCTCCCTCTCCAAAATGACATGCCAAGGTAGGCAGAGGAGGGAGGGAGGATGACCTAAAACCGAACTCCTCCTTTTGGGTGGAATTCGGCTTTAATTACATCTTTTTGTTTCTAGCTTTTCTTTTCTTTTTTGTATTTTCAATATTATTTCAGCAAACTAAAAATGCCAGTGTTTAGTGGGACTTATTGTGTTAGCACAAACATATTTTTATTTATTTTGACAATGCCAGAAGAGAGATCAACCACCAAGACTTCTGATATTTTCATTTCAATATTTTTTTAAACTGATTTTGAGAAAGTATGGAGTTACAAAGTACATATACAAAGACAGTGTGATCCACAGAATACAACATTTCAACAATATGCTGTATATCTACAATACACCTAGTTAGCCTTTATGTTCTATCAAGTAGGACAAGGTTGAGTGCAATTATAGTACGTAGTATGCATTCAGTCTGGATAGATCCCGTTCACTAGACCTAGCATTGTGTGTCCAAATAACTTTCCTTGAATTCATTATCTTATAGGGCTCAATGCGTATGATGTATACCATGCCATTTTACTAATAATAATAAAAACTTCAAACATTTGTTGTTTGAAGCTGGCACCTACCTCCACATTACCGTTTTCTTACACAGTTACACATGTGTATTTTGGATGTCCCAGCTACTCCTGGAATTGCTCTTTTGTCAATGATCCCTCGACCATATACAAAATAAAAAAGGTATCCTAGGGCACTGCCTATTGGCAAATTGGGTCGTTTTTTCCCATCACTGAAAAACTAAATCCCCCCCCCTGCTCTCAGAATGGGCCCAGGCTCCTAATAGCATAATGGCAATGGGGATGTTAGTAGCAGAGGGTAGTGAGGATCCTGAAAACCTTAATATGTAGTTCAACACTTATTGTGTGCATATCTTTGGGCACTTCTCAAATGGCCATAGCTCAAGCAATCCCTAGAACTATTATTGTCTGGGCTTAAATATGTTAGGTTTCTCTTGGTTGCATATGTGATATTTTCATAGTTTGTTTTCCCTCCCCTTGTTACTGATACTGCTGAGTTCTCTCGTAATATGTTGACATTTTGTCTTGCAAGGCCTCTTTGGGTGTTTCTGAGGCCCAACATTAACCTGTTTGGATTTACAGATTAGATTTGTATATGGCTTTTTATTTTATGTGACATATGTCTATACTATTTACCTATGTTACTATGCAATTTGATATTATGCATCAAACATTTGTTGTAACCCATTCTTTAAAAAAAAAAAAAAAGCTGACTATGAAAAAGCTTAACAAATTGCACTAATGCTTTAACAAACCTATTTCAATATTTTATAATTATATATGTACATAGGGAGTAATATTTGCATTATATAGATGCAGACTCTTCCTCTTGCTTTGTAGTTCTTTACCAGTGCTTTACTGCATTTTCCCACAATGGAAGACTATACATTGGCAAACTTAATGAAAATGATGCACACCCAATCTTTTTTCTAGTGATTGAAGTCACAATCCTGTCCGCTGATTACTATACTGTAGCTCAAAATTTGTAAAGATAATATGGGGTTTGTTTCCACCAGAGGTGCTTTTTTACATTTTCTGCATTTCCCATTGCAAGCATGGACCTTAGAAAATGCATTGTTTTCTCTGGAGTCTGTTCCTACGGATGTGTTGCATTGGAGTACATTTGCATTCTGAGTGCAATTACCTAATTTAAGTCAACTAAAATGCACCAGTGAATGGAGTGGACTCAGCAACAATCAGTTTCAGGACAGTCAGTGATATGGACCTCCACTCTCTAGTGCTGAAATGTGGGTAGCCACTTCCCTATTTGATGACATGGCTGCTGATCCAGTACTCATTACAGGGCAGGCATAAAGAGATTGGAGAGGGGGTGGCTACAAGATCAGAGAAAGATTGACTTTATCAGTTTGGTTGTGACAACTAAAAACTAACAGGATAAAAGCTTGCAGGACCATGGAGTAAGCTAAGTATTACAGGGTGCTAGCCCATATGCTTGTGAAAATGAGCAATAGATCCTTCATGAGAGCCTATTTTTTTTATTTAAAAAAAAAAAGCAGAATGCAAAGTTGATGAGCATTTACAACAGACAATGTTGTACTATTTGCTATACTAATGAAATCATTAAATGTGTGTTAATGTGCTGAGAGATATATACAAGCTGTAATTGTTAACATTGTGAAGTTTAAGCAGTTAAGACTACCAATTACCTACTATTGCCAGGGATTGTCATTTTTCAATCCCATTCGTGAAACTACATATAAATTCCTTTTTATCCAACGTATTTTCCGGCTCACCAGTAAGTAGAGCTGATTGACTGTGCAATGCTTTTTTTCTAGCTTGTCTCTATAGTTTCGAGTCTAAGTTTACTCACCCTTGGCAGAACTCTCTATGTTGTAATTAAGAGGGGTGGATGCTGTGTCAGGCATTGATCTAGAGTGTTGGAGTAACACAGTGTGACTATTTGGGCAACCATCACACATTACTAGTGATGAAATAATCTGGCAGTGTATCAGCACGTTTTATTTGAGATGTTAAAAAAAAAAATGTGATTGCCCTGTAATATCGATTGTTTGCT
Source organism: Pelophylax lessonae (assembly GCF_965119305.1). Classification (NCBI taxonomy): domain Eukaryota; kingdom Metazoa; phylum Chordata; class Amphibia; order Anura; family Ranidae; genus Pelophylax; species Pelophylax lessonae. The sequence continues at coordinate 139,576,252 of NC_138774.1, forward strand.
CAGTTATATCCATTGTAAATCAATGGCACAAGAGACCAATTGTCCTTTAAGTTTCCCTGTCATGCTGCACTGTGATTACTGTTTCGGCTGAAGAGCCTCAGATGCACTGGATTACTGGTAGCACACCCTTTATATAATGTTTTCAGCAAGAATAGATAGCCTTTCATTTGTAAGGCTTGACGTGCATAATGTAGTTACCCACTATTTTAGCAACTGTATTATCCAAGCTACATCTAGAAGAAAAGATAATAATGCATTCATGGGTTTGTTTTCTGAAGCAGTACAAGGAATGTTGATGTTGGAGTAAATGCATCAACTCATAACATCCAATCAGGTTCAAGCTGTTATCATTTTAGAGTAGCTAGAGCAGTGTAAGTTGCGCACAACACTAATAAATAAAGGTGTATGCGGCTTTTATGTTATATCATTAAGCTCATGATATAAAATGTATTTTCGATACTGATACTAAAGCTGATTTTTATACTGTGAGTTGGCACAAATTTCTCCTTTTCTTCCCTCTTCCTAATGAGGGATATCTAGTGCTTTTGTAGAATGTGCATTGAGAATGATCATTGTGCAAGCCTTGTGGAGTTAAAATTTTAAATCTGCATTTTCCTGATTGTTATTCATCATGTCTGCTGCCCAGTTTTGCTGCACAGACAGCCTCTTGATTGTATACTTATATGATTTTGTTGGCCAAATTGGCTGTAGAACAGACTGCTATAAAGCTGCCAGTACTCGAGGGAATCTAATGGTTTGTACCTGACCAGATTCACAGGCGTTCTTTTTACCTCTAACATCCGCTGTCTGGTGCTTGTGTCACAATCTGCTGTTTCATGTAAGCAGAACTAACACAGTTGTACCTTTTTAAGGCCAATAGAGGACAATAGAGGTTGGGTAGAATATTCCATTTTTTTTAGTCTCATTATTCTGTTCCCCGTGGTCCTTAGTAGTAATTGTTTAAGAAACATATCTGGTGAAATAGTCATTTGATCGTACTATAAATATATGTACAATATCTCACAAAAGTTAATTCCCCCCCTCACATTTTTGTAAATATTTTGTTATATCTTTTCATGTGACAACACTGAAGAAATTACACTTTGCTACAATGTAAAGTAGTGAATGTACAGCTTGTATAACAGTGTAAATTTGCTGCCCCCTCAAAATAACTCGACACACAGCCATTAATGTCTAAACCCCTGGCAACAAAAGTGAGTACACCCCTAAGTCCAAATGTCAAAATTGGGCCCAATTAGCCATGTTCCCTCTGCAATGTCATGTGACTCATTAGTGTTACATGATCTCAGATGTGAATAGGGAGCAGGTGTGTTAAATTTGACATTATTGCTCTCACTCTTTCCTACTGGTCACTGGAAGTTCAACATGGCATCTCATGGCAAAGAACTCTCTGAGGATCTGAAAAAAAGAATTGTTGCTCTACATCAGGGGTAATTAATTCGAATTCAAGGAGGTCCGGTCGCTAAAATTTTCTTTGGGCCGAGGTCCGAATCTGAAGTCTGTGCTATGACTCAGAAAGATGGGCAAAACAAAACGTGTCCATCAGCGTTGCTCTTAACATAAAATATGCCCATTTGAGTGCCCCTTAACATAAAATGTGTCCATCAGCGTGACCCTTAGCATAAAATTTGCCCATCAGCGTGACCCTTAACATAAAATAAGGGGCACGCTGATGGGCACATTTTATGTTAGGGGGCACGCTGATGGGCACATTTTATGTTAGGGTGCACGCTGATGGGCACATTTTGTAAGGGGGCACACTGATGGGCAAAACAAAACGTGTCCATTAGTGTTGCTCTTAACATAAAATATGCCCATTAGAGTGCCCCTTAACATAAAATGTGCCCATCAGAGTGCCCCCTAGCATAAAATTTGCCCATCGGCGTGACCCTTAGCATAAAATTTGCCCATCAGCGTGCCCCCTAGCATAAAATGTGCCCATCGGCGTGACCCTTAGCATAAAATTTGCCCATCAGCATGCCCCCAGCATAAAATGTGCCAATCGGCGTGACCCTTAGCATAAAATTTGCCCATCAGCGTGCCCCTTAACATAAAATATGCCCATCAGCGTGACCCTTAACATAAAATAAGGGGAACGCTGATTGTCACATTTTATGTTAGGGGGCACTCTGATGGCCACATTTTATGTTAGGGGGCACTTTGATGGGCACATTTTATGTTAGGGGGCATTCTGATGGGCACATTTTATGTTAGGGGGCACTTTGATGGGCACATCAAGGAGGGTTTCGGGTTCCTGGAGAACTGGGCCGTCTTCTCAGTCGGTCACCGGCTCTTTGGTAGGGACGGATTGCACCTAAATGGGGTGGGTGCAGCCGTACTGGGTGCGAGGATGGCCAAAAAGTTAGAGGGGCTTTTAAACTAGGGAATGGGGGGGAGGGTACAGATGTAGAATTAGCCAGTGGAAAGCAAGCTTCAGAGGGCAGAAATGGGGGCATTAGCGGTAGGGTGTTCGGAGCTCCTATACCCAGGGTGGGTACGGGGAAAAATCAAGAGAGCAGCCTAAAAACATCAAAATTACGAGGCTTATATACCAATGCCAGAAGCCTGGCCAACAAGATGGGAGAGCTGGAGCTGCTGATGTTTGAGGAGGACTTAGATTTTGTGGGGATAACTGAGACTTGGTTTGACAGCTCTCATGACTGGATGGCGACCATTCAGGGGTATTCCCTTTATCGCAGAGATAGAGAGGGTAAAAAAGGGGGAGGGGTATGTTTGTATATTAAGAACAGTATACAGGTAAATATGAGGGATGATATTAATAATGGAGCTATGGACGAAGCAGAATCCCTATGGGTAGAGCTTCAAAGGGAAGGCACGGTGGGGAAGGTAATATTGGGCGTATGCTATAGGCCCCCCAACCAGAGGGAGGAGGGTGAGGTGGACCTCATTTTACAGATAGGATTGGCAGCAAGGATGGGAAATGTCATTATAATGGGGGACTTTAATTATCCTGATATAGACTGGGCAGAAGGAACCGCGCATTCAGCCAAGGCTAGGCAGTTCCTAAATGTTTTGCAGGACAATTTCATGGGTCAGATGGTGAATGCACCGACAAGAAACAATGCGGTACTTGACCTACTGATTACCAACAATACAGACCTGCTCACGGATATAGAAATACGGGACAACTTAGGGAACAGTGACCATAGGTCAATTGGTTTCAGTATTAATTACAGTAATAGGAAACACAAGGGTAATATAAGGACACTGAATTTCAAAAGAGCCAATTTCCCTAAACTGCGCTCGCTGCTAGAAAATATCAAATGGGATAGAACCCTGGGAACAAAGAACACGGAGGAAAAATGGGAGTGCTTCAAGAGCATACTTAACAAGGGGGTGGGCCAGTGCATTCCACAGGGAAATAAATTTAAAAGAGCAAAACTAAACCCTGGGTGGCTAAACTCCAACATAAAAATGTATATTAAAGCTAAAGAAAAGGCCTTCAAAAAATACAAGACTGAGGGGTCATTGGCAGCATTTAAGCACTACAAAGAGTGTAATAAGAAATGTAAAGATGAAATCAGGGCGGCTAAAATAGAACACGAGAGACATATAGCGGAGGAGAGTAAAAAGAACCCCAAGAAGTTCTTTAAGTATATAAACAGTAAGAAAGTGAGGCCAGAACACATTGGCCCCATAAAAGATGATAAAGGAAAAATGGCCACAGAGGACAGAGAAAAGGCGGAAGTGTTAAATAATTTCTTTTCTTCAGTCTTCACAAAGGAATCGGGGGGCTACACGAACCCAGCTTGTAAGGCCGAACTAAATAATACACCTCAGGAAGTGCCGCCATGGCTAACAGAGGATAGACTTAGAGCTAAACTAGAGAAACTTAACATAAATAAATCCCCGGGACCGGATGGCTTGCACCCAAGGGTTCTTAATGAGCTCAGCCAGGTGATTGCCAGACCATTATTCTTGATCTTTAAGGATAGTTTACAGACAGGTATGGTGCCAGCTGATTGGAAAAAAGCCAACGTGGTACCAATATTTAAAAAGGGGCCGAGATATATCCCGGGTAACTATAGGCCGGTCAGCCTAACATCAGTAGTCTGCAAAATTTTGGAGGGGATGATAAGGGACCACATACAAGACTTTAGTAATGAAAACGGTATTATAAGTAGTAATCAGCATGGATTCATGAAAAATCGTTCATGCCAAACCAATCTATTAACCTTCTACGATGAAGTGAGCTGCCACTTAGATAAAGGTAAGCCTGTGGATGTGGTGTATCTGGACTTTGCAAAGGCCTTTGACACCGTTCCCCACAAACGCTTACTGTACAAACTAAGGAAGGTAGGTATGGACCATAAGGTGAGTACCTGGATAGAGAACTGGCTCCAGGGGAGAGTCCAGAGGGTGGTGATTAATGGGGAGTACTCTGAGTGGGCGGGTGTGGAAAGTGGGGTCCCCCAGGGTTCTGTCCTGGGACCAATCCTGTTTAATTTATTCATAAATGATCTAGAGGAGGGGATATCTAGTACAATCTCAGTATTTGCAGATGATACTAAATTAGGCATGCCAATATCTTCTATACAGGATGTGGAAATCTTGCAAGCAGACCTGAACAAAATAACGGGGTGGGCAACTACATGGCAGATGAGGTTTAATGTAGAAAAATGTAAAGTAATGCACTTGGGGGCCAGTAACCAGAAAGCAAGCTACTCACTAGGGGGGGAACCTCTGGGTGAGTCTAGGATGGAAAGGGACCTGGGGGTACTGGTAGACAACAGGCTTGGAAGTGGCATGCAATGCCAAGCCGCTGCAAGCAAAGCCAACAGAATACTGGGTTGTATAAAAAAGGGGATTCACTCCAGAAATAAAGAGATTATTCTTCCACTCTACAAAACTCTGGTCCGGCCACATCTGGAGTATGCTGTCCAGTTCTGGGCACCGGTCCTCAGGAAGGATGTGCTGGAACTGGAGAAAGTCCAGAGAAGGGCAACAAAAATAATTAGGGGAATGGAGGACATCAGCTATGAGGAAAGACTACAAGCACTGAACTTATTCTCTCTGGAGAAGAGACGATTGAGGGGGGATATGATATCAATGTACAAATACTGTACTGGCGACCCTAGCATAAGGAACAAACTATTCAGAGTAAGGGAATACAATAAGACACGTGGCCACTCACTAAAACTTGAGGAAAGGCGGTTTAACCTTAAAGTGCGTAAGGGGTTCTTCACTGTAAGAGTAGTAAGGATGTGGAATTCTCTTCCGCAAGCAGTCGTATCAGCGGGGAGCCTTGATAGTTTCAAAAAACTATTGGATGGACACCTTAAAGACCACAACATACAGGGGTATACAATGTACGGTTAGCAAACACACACACACATCATAGGTTGAACTGGATGGACTTGTGTCTTTTTTCAGCCTCACTAACTATGTAACTATGTAACTATGTAATTTTATGTTAGGGGGCACTTTGATGGGCACATTTTATGTTAGGGGGCATTCTAATGGGACCATTTTATGTTAAGGGGCACGCTGATGGGCAAAACAAAACGTGTCTATCAGTGTTGCTCTTAACATTAAATATGCCCATTAGAGTGTCCCTTAACATAAAATATGCCCATTAGAGTGCCCCTTAACATAAAATGTGCCCATCAGCGTGACCCTTAACATAAAATAAGGCGCAAGCTGATGGGTACATTTTATCTTAGGGGGCACTCTAATAGGCATATTTTATTTTATGGGGCACTCTAATGGACACAAATGTGTGCCCCTTAACAAAATATGCCCATCAGTCTGCATTTTATAAAACTGTGCCCCACATACCTTTGGGAGCGAAAAATGTGGGAGCCAGGAGCAGCGAACATCAGGGGGGCAGGGCGTGCATGTGATGTCCCGCGGCTAGGCTGAGTGTGAGAGTCAGGAGCCGCAGTTAGGAGCAGGGGGGCGGGGCACGCACGTGACGTCACGCCCCAACTCGCGGCTGGCTGGGAGGGAGCCGAAGAAAGAAGCAGGGGGCGGGGCGCACACACGGAATGTCACTGGTTGCTGGGACACCCGCGGTCCCAGCAAACCAATGATTACTTACGGTGGCGGCCTGACGGTCCGGGCGGAAGCCTCGTGCGGGCCGCTCCTGGACCGCGGGCCGCCATTTAGTGACGGCTGCTCTACATAAAGACGGCCTAGGCTACAAGAAGCTGCAGCACGATGGCCAAGACCATACAGTGGTTTAACAGGACAGATTCCACTCTGAACAGGCTTCGCCATGGTCAACCAAAGTAGTTGAGTGCAGGTGCTCAGCGTCAAATCCAGAGGTTGTCTTTGGGAAATAGATGTATGAGTGCTGCTAGAATTACTGCTGGTGTTGAAGGGGTGGGGTCAGCCTGTCAGTGCTCAGACCATGTGCCGCACACTGCATCAAATTGGTCTGCATGGCTGTTGTCCCAGAAGGAAGCCTCTTCTAAAGAGGATGCACAAGAAAGCCTGCAAACAGTTTTCTGAAGACAAGCAGACTAAGGGCATGGATTACTGGAACTTTGTCCTTTGGTCTGATGAGACCAAGATAAACCTATTTGGTTCAGATAGTGTCAAGAGTGTGTGGCAACAACCAGGTGAGGAATACAAAGACAAGTGTATTTTGCCTACAGTCAAGCATGGTGGTGGGAGTGTCATGGTCTGGGGCTACATGAGTGCTGCCCGCACTGGGGAGCTACAGTTCATTGAATAAAACCACGAATACCAATATGTACTGTGACATACTGAAGCAGAGCATCATCCCCTCCCTTCAGAGACTAGGCAGCAGGGTGATAAGGACTACAAACACACCTTCAAGACGACCACTGCCTTGCTAAAGAAGCTGAGGGTAAAGGTGATGGACTGGCCAAGCATGTCTCCAGACCTAAACACTATTGAGCAACTGTGGGGCATCCTCAAACAGAAGGTGGGGGAGTGCAAGGTCTCTAACATCCACCAGCTCAGTGATGTCATCATGGAGGAGTGGAAGATGACTCCAGTGGCAACCTGTGAAGCTCCGGTGAACTCCATGCCTAAGAGGGTTAAGGCAGTGCTGAAAAATAATGGCGGGCACACAAAATATTGACACTTTGGGCCCAATTTGGACATTTTAACTTAGGGATGTACTCACTTTTGTTGCCAGCAGTTTAATGGCTGTGGGATGAGTTATTTTGAGGAGACAGCAAATTTACACTGTTATACAAGCTTTACACTCAATAATTTACATTGTAGCAAAGTGTAATTTCTTCAGTGTTGTCACATGAAAAGATATAATAAAATATTTACAAAAATGTGAGAGGTGCACTCACTTTTGTGAGCTACTGTATGTGTATGCCCTGAGCAGGAACACATGCACCGCACCATTAGGTTGAAATAAAGATAGATACCCATTTCTCAACCAACTGGTGACATTTGTGCAAAATCATTTTAACTATTGCAGCAAAAAAATAATTTGCAGGAAAATCATTCAAATGTTGAGAAGCAGTTGTTTGCATTGCTCTAGCAAAGATGGTGTATATGTCAGAGTGGGTGGGAAATTTCATCTGTTTACTTCCAGTAGTGAACAATCACGTAGCAGTCGTGTGAAACGCATCTACTGTCCTACCCTGCTGTACCTTGTACCACTTATGTGAATAAAGGAACTTTTCTTCATTGGATTCAGTGGTGGTGTGCGACCATTTTCTTCTTTTATGCTTCTCCTGGTGGTGAGCCGAGGCTCAGCACCCACCTTGAATCATGGACTTTGACTAGCCTGGGCGGTTTTATCTCTCTTCATTGTCTAGCATACGTTATGGTCCTTAGAAACTAAAGGCATTTGCTTTGTTGTAATGATGTGTAAAAAAGAAAAAACAACATCCCCTATCTTTCTGTTCTTCCTTCCCCCTATGCATCCCAACTATCCTATTTCATTTATGTTTCTACTGGACCCATCTCCCACCTTTGTACTGATCCTTATCTCCTGGCCTTCAACCCACCTACACTGCCCATCATACCCCCACTGCCCCACAGGTACAAAACGTATCCCAACACTGTACAAGCATACCACTGCTTAGGTTGGGGTATCACTGGTGGATACACTATTTCTAGAGGCCAAACTCATCCTCTAGTTATGTGCTGCCCAATACCACCACCCACAGAAATATAACTTTACACTGCATTGTCGCTGGACCTTGACTCAATAGCTAAACATTTAATTACTTGTTTTTCTTCTGTCGGGGTCTCTTGATTGAACAGTTTTTGCTTCTCTGAAATTTTTAAAGCATTTCTAAAGACAATTTTTATGTAAATAAAATAATGAACGGATACTTACTTGCTCTGTGCAATGATATTGCACAGAGCAGCCCCAATCCTCTTTTTCTGGGGTCCCCCACCAGTGCTTTTTGGCTCCTCTGTGTCTGCCACCATAGGATGCTGCCACTTTCTATGAGGGCAGACATGTGGGCTCAATCCCGTGCCGTGCTGTGTGCATCCATAGACACGCACAGCATGGTTGCCCCCTCTGATTCCTCCTCTCAGCATTTGGTTGACAGCCACAGGAGTCAATGGCTCCGGCTTTTACCTCCATCCCTGTGAGTAGTGTGAGAGGAGAGAGAAGAGATGCAGCCATGCTCTGCGCTAGATCGTTTGGGGACTCAGGTAAGTGGTTAGGGAGGTGCAGGAGCAAAGCAAGCTGTAAATACAGGGAATGCATTAGGGTAAAAAATGTTTTAGCTTTAGAACCCCTTTATTAAATTTGCATTGTTTTTCATTATTTGGTATCTTATTGCTTGCTTACTATAAAACTTTGTAAAAGCAGATGACATTCTCAAGTTTGCTTGCTGTGGATAGTAACCGTATAAAAAAATTCCACCTATATTCATGTACACACAAAAGCAATAAATTTATATTAAGACAGTCACACATATTATAATCAAAACATACAACACATATATAGTTAACTTTTGGTTTATCAACAACTTCATCTTACAAAGACTTACCTAAACAGCTCTCATTCTACATAGTTGCTGGCAAATCTAAGGCCTCTTGCACATGATACTCCTGCTTGAGCACCTAATTTTTCAGACTTTTTTTATGAATTTGCACATATTTCCGCGCATATGCACAATTTGGCGTGCACGCACGCATTTTTGCACAAATGGGTGAAAACAGATTCTCCTGTTATTATTCTGCCCAATATGTAAATGGTTATTTGCGCACATTTGTGTGCATTTGTGCGTATTTATGCACATTTGCATGCATTAATCGTAAATTACTGACCAAAAAAAAAGCTGATATTTATATATATATATATATATATATATATATATATATATATTTTTTTATTTTTTTTACTGAAGAATGCACAGTGCTTGTTTACGCGCCTGTGTGCATAAGCACATTACAAATGATGGGCTGTATTTTAGCTCAGTAAAAGAAAAAGCTTTACTGAGCTTTTTCAAGCTGCAGTGTGCAAGAGGCATAAGGCCCCTTTCACACATGGAGTCCGTTCAGATCCGCCTGTCAGTTTTTTTGGCGGATCTGAACGGACGCCCCCTGCATCTTTATGGGGCATTGGATGTCAGTTGAGACATGTCCGCTGACAGCTAATCCAATCCGTTCCATCAAAACCGGATGAATGGAAACCCTATTTTCCATCCATCTGGTGGATCGGATGAGAACGGACAGACGGTCCGTTTTCATCCGATTCCCCCATAAAGAAGAATGGGGACCTGACAGCTGTGTCTCTGCACACAGTGCAGAGACACAGCTGTCATCTGCCTGCTCTGCTGGGGATCAGCGGATCGATCCCCCGCTGAGAAAAACGGAGTCCGCCTGATGGACTCCATGTGTGAAAGGGGCCTTAAAGAGATTGCACACTCAGAGTTAATGTGTGTAAGTAACTCGAAAGATGCATTTGGTGCACAAATCATGAACTGCAATGTCTCCTATTTGGAAAGCAAAATGTGTAGATATTTTAGATTGTCTGCAAAGTCACATAGCCTATTAGCTTACCCCCTGCTGATCATTTCTTTCATATGGTGTTTCATATATCTTAATAGCTCATACTGTACAATCAATGCCAAGAATAAGCTGTTCTGTAAAAGTAATACAATACCGGAGCAGTAGGTCACATGGTGCACAATTTACTACAGATGTGAAAAGTTTGTCCTTAAATAAAAGGATAAAGGTTATTTTTGGAACTGTGCCGGTATCTAATCCACCACTAATGGCTTCTGCAGCAAATAATTTCAAAGAAAAACCCGATTAATCAGCAGTAAAAGAAGAGCATCAAAATTTGTTGAAGGCTTTTTTTTGTGCAGCAATTGAAAAAGTGTCATGAAAGACTGAAGTATTTTATATTTCTTGATATAAATATATATTTATGAGCTTAATTTATCTAGTTAAAATATAAGCAGTGGAATGCAGCCGGCACAGATGGTGAAAAAGTCAAAGCTGAAAGCTTATGCTGAGATAGTAAGTGACAAGACGTCTTTGTTCTCAGTTCTGTATGTGATAGTGTGTCTTGTCAAAGGATCAAATAGAGAAGCCTTGAAGACCATTAGCAGGGCACTGGAAAATGCATATTATGTCTTATTGAGACAGAAGGTGCTGCTAATGGGATTCAGACATTGTTATAATCTTGCAAAGAGTTTATGTGCAATGTACTGAATAAAGGTGCCATTAAAGTTGGTACTATCAGAAAGAATAAAAAAGGCTCATCTATAAAGGCAGACCAGAGTTCACAGAGATCGTGCTGAAACCTTCCTGTCAAAACAAAAGGGATTTCATTTAAAAGGGAACGTATAGTAGTTTTGTATACTTTTTGTTTTTCATATTATGGCCAGGACTAAAAATGTTTATTTTCATTTTTTTAGTCACATTAATATGAAGTATTCTAATCCGCAGCTAGAAGATGGACCTTCAGGGCCCTTTCACACGGGCGTTCCGCATGTCTGTATATCATCCTATTTTTTTTGCGGATGATATACGGACATAATGTCAATGGCATTGCGGATGTCAGCGGATGACCATCCGCTGACATCCGATTTGCGTCCTTTCAGTTCTGTTCCGTTTTTTGGAACGGAATAGAACCCTATTTTTGTTCCGTTTAAAAAACGGAACGGATGCAAAATCGGATGTCAGCGGTGTCATCCGCTGACATCCGCAATGCCCATAGACATACATTATATCCGTATATCATCCGCAAACGGATGGGATGATATGCGGACATATGGAGCGGATGACTCCGTGAAAAAAAAAAAGTGCCGGAGCGGATTGCAATGCGGTCCGCTCCGTGTGAAAGAGCCCTTAGGCTCATTTTCACACATTTTCCAGTTTGCACAGCTACAGTGTATCTGATATTTCAGTGAAAGACAGTGTGTCTGAAAGAAAGCAACATCTGCTGTGTTTTTCTTTAAACTTAGTGAAGTACTATTAAATGGAAATAAGACAAAAGCAAAAATCACTTACGAGAGGCAGTCTTCTCTTAAAAGGGAGTGTATAGTAGTTTGGTATACTTTTTGTTTTTCATATTATGTCCAAGACTAAAAAATGTTATTTTCATTTTTTTTATGTATTCGTCTTCTTATTATGAAATATTGTAATCTGCAGCTAGAAGATGGATCTTTAGGCTAATTTTCACAGATTTTCCAGTTTCCAGTTTGCACAGCTACAGTATATCTGACATTTCAGTGAAAGACAGTGTGCCTGAAAGAAAGAAACATCTGCTGTGTTTCTCTTTAAACTTAGTAAAGTACTGTCAAATGGAAATAAGACAAAAGCAAAAATCACTTACTAGAGGCAGTCTGTCAATAGCATTAACACAGCCATTTTTGTTTTTTTGAGCCCCTGCAACTTAAGCCCCGTACACACGTGTCGAAAATTGGCAGGGAATTTTCGTCCAACGTCCGATCTGCCGATTTTCAGCTTGTTAGTATGATGCTTCCGACAACCGACTCCGGCTTTTCGGCCGAAAAAAATCTGGTGTGCAGGCTATAAAATTTTTGACCACCGTCAAAACACGGCCGATTTTCGTGCAGTCAGTACAGATTTCGACAGGGAAAAATCCTATGAGCAAGACTGGGCATGCTCAGAGAAGAAAGAACACAAAGAAACCAAACCAACACATGACATCACTTCTGAAGCAGATTTTTGTTGGGCGAGAAAATTCGTGTGCAGTCTAGGCACATTCCAACCAACAAAACACCACTCTGGACAAAAGATGGACGATCGGTCGGCCGATAATCGTTGCGTGTGTACGGGGCTTACGTTTTATGGCCTGTTGGACCTGCCAGTAAATTCTATGTTTTTTCTACTACCTATAAAAGTGTGTCAGTGCTGTTTGTTATGCACATGAAATCACCACAGCATTGTCATTATGTGGATACGGTAGATTAAAATATAGTTTTCATTGGACTTAAGGTACACACTTAATAGATTATGTATGAGTAGACAGCAGGGACAGTACAGGACATTTATGCGCACATAGGCTGGGGGCAAAACTCAATGTTCATATTGTGTAACACCTTACGATGTATACAATAAATACCTAAACACAAGTAGGAAGGGAATGAGGTGAATAGTAGACAAGAGAAAGGAAGAAAGGGACTGATATGAAAAATATAGAAAGTATATAGAAGGGGCCAAGCAAAGAGAAGTGATAGTCAGATGTATTTGAGGTGGCACCTTTGCTCAGTACATGTTAGTCTGAACTCAAGCATGACCTTAGCAGAAGGCTTCAGGACCAGTCAAAGATTTCTTAAATACCTGACAACGGAGCATCAAAGTTTTCTGCGGTTAATGTTAATATATTCAAGTAGAATCACTTCTGGTGAGAGATCACCTCCATGCACTCAGCAGAAGAGTCCCCAATGCGTTTATTTTGTTGATGCCTGCTAACCATTCTGACATTGTGGGAGCTCTCATTTATGACAAAATTCAGGAATGCACGCTATGGTCCAACTTTACATTCTCTGGACCAAAGTCACATAAAAAGTCTCAGTAAAGTCGTTCAGGCACCTTTTCGAAGTTGCTGCAACTTTAAGTTGCACCAATTTGAACAGGTGCTATTGAAAATAATGAGCTGTGGCTTGCCATTTGACTTTGATGTCTTAAGTGTGAACAAAGCCTAAACAGTGAGTATACTACAAAAAGAGCATGCCTGATTGAGCTCTGTTCTCTACATATGGTCCAAAAGGGGTTAAAAGGTGCTTGTAGTTTTCAGGTGCAGGGAGAGAAAATACAAAAAATGGTGAGGTTGGAGAATCCTGAAAAATCCTAGTGCTGAACAAATGTGGTCTGATTGCATCCCAAGCAAAGAGGCCCATGTAGTTATAATACAGATTTCTAACACCCTAGTGTGGTCAGCCTAGATCAAAGATTGAAAGCCAAGGTCAATAACCTTGGGTCAAATGCAGGGTTTCCCATTAAAAGGGTACACTGCAGATGGGGTAGTAGTGATGTTTATGACTTAAGAGTATTTCAAGAAGACTATAATAGTTGGGGTGGATTTGAACATATAGCAGCAGTTTATTTATTTTGGAAAAAAGGGTGTGATCTGTGCATGGTTGCAAGTGGCATTGTAGAGAAAATATGAAAGTTTCACTTTCAATCTTTAAGAAAATGGAGTTGGTGGTGGAAGGAGGTGGCAACTAAAACTATAAAAGATGACCCCACTTTTGCTTATTTACATGGAGGTTCTGGACAGTGGGCATGTTTATGATTTGAAATCTACCTGCACATGCTATATACATGTGTTGTTTTTTCCATGGTACTCGCATGGTAATTATGTTTTAAAGCTGTCTTAAAGCTAAACCTTTACTCTTGCAGTGGGTCCCCTCTCAACTGCATGAGTTAACTGGCCATGTGTTGGAGATGATAAAAAGGATGATATTGTTACCTTATTCTCAGCTTTCCATCTTCTCCTGTCTGATGCTCTTGAGCTGTAAGTGGGCCCTCGGTGCTTCACATGCAATGCAGCACTGCTGGTCCTGCATTGTACAGGATGACATCAGAAAGCTGCAAATGCTCAGGCAGCGAAGGGAAGAGGCTTCCTGGATAGGAAGCCTGCAGAAGTAAGCAATAAGGTAAGTACAGTATATCACTTTATTTAACATATCAAACAGTTAACCCTTTTAATGGGATGGGTAACCCACTGCAAGAGTAAAGGTTTGTTTTTTTTCCCCCAGAGTTCAGCTTTAACCTGTACTTTTTCTAAGGTTAGACATGGTCCTTTTTTAACGCTGGTCTGCAGTCATTTATTCAAGGACAGTGAAATCAATATGGAGATTTCCGCTCTCCTCTGAAGAATACAAAATGATTCATCTTGGCAAGTGGCTTTAATTCAAATATATTTCCCTAACTCTACATTCTGCACTAATGGTTTGCCGCCTTGTTCTGATCAATACAAGTCCTAAACTCATAGTTTTGTGCGTGTTCTTCCTTTTATCCCTAATTAATTAATCATGCAGAGTGTAATCATATTAAACTGTCCAATTTATTTATTTAATTCTTAAATAACTAGAGATTGGTGAGGTCTTGGGAAAACTTTAGAGTGGTCATAGACTGATAGTACATTCCAGCAGGTGAATGCTGGCTTGCTTTTCCTTTCTTTGCCACCCATTGTGTCCTGTATATTTCATTGTTGCCTATTATACTGACCTGCCTGAGTCAGGACCAGGCTAATATGAACCATGTAAGAGCTGATGCATTTATTAAGCCTTTTTGGTATTCAGTATTCAGATTTTACTGAACCCAAGGAATTGTGTGATAAAGTATCTTTGCATATGGTAAGCTGTAAATGAGAAATCTGGAAAACACTGGAGCCAAGCTTTATGTATTAATCCTTCTGCCCCAGTCTTGAAATCACAGTTTGCCTGTTGCATTACCTATAGAGTAAAATAAAGGAAAATAAAAGAGAGTATACAAGACATCTGTTAAACAAAAACTTTGAGAGGTCTAATTGAAAAGGACTGCAAAAGGCAATTGCAACATGTTAAATATATTTACCTCCGTGCTGTCCATTTTTTAGATTTGGCTCTCCAAAAAACCCTGATGCAAGCACAGTGTTACAAGTAAATGATTGTTTCCAGTCTCTGCCATTATTTGAATATAGTTTGCCACCGAAATGGAAGTGTATAAGGGCCAACATTGCTGTGACTACTTCTGTTCAGTTGGCGTAGGGGCACATTGGACACCTTTAGCTGCCATTGTGCTTTGCTGGGCTTCTGGTTTATCCCTGCGCCTTTGAGAAGGAATGGACTCCCTTCAAGCATGATTGCCCTTTATTTATCCATGGCTATATGGTGCAACATTGAGACTCTCCATTTGTATTTTTCGTTTTTCCTGGCTAGCTGGTAAGTGTGATGGGAAATTCAAAACTGGAGCAGCCATAATCTGGAGCAGCCATGCATGGCAACCAATTAGCTTCTAGCTTTCATTTTCAAAGCTTAAAGCAGAACTACACTGCATCTGAGCACCACAAACCAAAAACGTTATTTCATATATTTTTAATATTTGAAGCAAACTCCCCCATCCATCTATGTCTCAATGCTTTTTTTTATTTTTCTGAGAAATCAGTTTGAAATACACACCCTAGCATTTCTGGTTGTGTCCATCTTGAGTTAGGGCAGATGATTCATGTAGCATATACATCCTAGAATCCATCTGCCCTTAGGTCAGGCGTTTAGGAGGGTGTGCTTATCTGAGAAAACCCCTCCTCCCTCCCTTAAGACTCCTGTGATGTATAACATAATTGTCCTAGGCCTAGAAACCAGAAGGTAACTAAAAAAAATGTAAACAAAGTTGAAAACAAGTAAATCTGATATACTTTTCTATCTATAGTATTTACTAAAGCTAGCAGCATATGGATTCAAAATAGTCAGTATTGACTGAGAGGGTGAAGTTCCCGCATTAGGTGAACAAGCTAAAGA
Organism: Pelophylax lessonae; assembly: GCF_965119305.1. NCBI lineage: Eukaryota > Metazoa > Chordata > Amphibia > Anura > Ranidae > Pelophylax > Pelophylax lessonae. The sequence goes on from NC_138774.1 coordinate 139,592,169, forward strand.
TAGAAGCTGTTTGGTTGCCATGCACAGCTTATCCAGATTCTATCTTCTCCAGTTTTGATATACTGTTTTCTGTTTTGTTTGCTCTGTACAACGCTCTTCTATGTGCTTGTACACCTTACTTCAAAAGCTAGTTATAAATGGGTGTGGTAGCCATTTTTGGCAATTAAAATAAAGGCAGAGACCAGAGACATTATATAGTGGTACTGCTGTGTTGGCATCAGGGCTTTTGGAGAGCTGTGTCTCCAAAAAGACAGAATGGGGCTAGGTGTAATTCATACATTATCCTTTTCTTCTGAAAATAGAAGGGGTAAACCTATGCGCTATCAGTAGGTATAAGACGTAAAGAATGAAGAAAATCTGCAATATTCCCTCCCCCCCTCCTTTCTTTCTCCCCCCCCCTCCCCCCATCTCCTTTAGTTTTATCTCTATTTTTTTATCTTTTTCTCCATCTGCCTATTGTTGGTTTTTTCCGTGCTCGATTATTCTCCCAATTGGGAACATTATACGGTTTAAAATGTGAAATGAAGTGTCGATGCCCACCTCTCGCATTCAAGTTAGGGGCAACCGTTTGGATTATATGTTCAACCTTGCATATAATTGTGCTTCCCTGTTTCAAATGTTCTGATTGTATTGTTAATCGACCTTCAATAAAATATTATAAATAAAAAAAAAAAAAAGAATGAAGAAAATAATTAAAGATGTAGTGGAACACCAAGGATTGAGCAGCTAATTCAGTAGTGTCACCACATACCACAATAATTTGTAAAATAAAGAGAATCAGCGCTCTAATCCTTAAAAATGATGGACCACCCGATGATAAAAAGACTGAAGACTTTTCTTCTGCCATCCTTTTCAATAATGCTTTCTGGAGTTCTTCTTGAACAGATTTGGCATTTGTATAGACTTGGAAATGGGATCTTACTGTTGAATAGATGCACACAGTGTCTTTCCTAGATCTACGGTGATTCTGGTGTTGACTTTATCACTGTATGTGTACCATGCTCCTTGCCCATGCTGCTTATGTGAAGCCTGTAGGCCCCGATATTCCCTGTATGAAGTAAAAAATGATAAATACAGATTATTTGCTTCCTACAGCAATATTTACAACCATACCCCACTTTTAGACCCCAGCTTTCTCATAACTGCATCCATTTTTTCTAGTGGGTGAACCAAACAGGGATGCTAATTCCAGAGCCCTTTTCTTCTCCTGATTCCCAGTGCTCCCTAATTTCCATGCTTGGGCACTGGGGACCACTGGAGTTCAGGAGGTTAAATGTAATTTTCTGTTGCCACTAATAAAGCATTACAACTGACCTTGCCCCATAAGAGAACCCGCTTAGAAAGCCACATGGACTTGACCCACCAGTCTTTAGGCAGAACTGAAATATTAGTACACATTGGGGTTACTAAAAATGGAGAATTCAAAACCTGGTGCAGCTGTGCATAGTAGCCAATCAGCTTTAATTTTAGCTCATTCAATTAAGCTTTGACCAAAAACTTGGAAGCTGATTGGTTTTTATGCAGAGCTGCACCATATTTTGAACTCTCCAGTTTAATAAACCGACCCCATTGTTTTCATCATTGTATACACTATGATCATCATTAATATGTTGGAAAACAGATTTTGAGAGCAAAAAAAAGGTCAGATATGTTAACTCTTCACTACATAACACATTTATTTTGCAGTATCGACTATACTTCTGCCACTCCCAGAACCTATTCACTATGAATGTCTTGTCCCTATGGAGCTATGTATTTTCTGCTATTTATGTCTTCTTGAGGGCCATTAAGAGAGCCAGAATGGTGTATATTCTTGTCTTAATTTGATGTGCAGTTACGCCACAATCGTCTCTCTGTTTATTCTTGTCATGCTGTATTTTTCAGTCATTATCTTGCCGCTCCTCGCACGCTTAGTGCGACATGACAAGGGGATTATAATAGTGATTTAAATGCACCTTGAAAACACATTGTTAACCAAATTACAATCATTGATGTCATTTACATGTGTCTGCTTTCAAAAGATGAATGCACTCTTTCATACACATCTATAATAATGTCCCTAAGCATTTTAATAAAACAAAAAAAAATTTAAAAAAGAGACAAGCGGCACATTCCAGACCAAATAAGGGAGTATCTGGGATATGAAAGATGCTTGCAAATATTTTTGATAGCTTGCTTGTATTTAAATGAACAAAAAAATGTGTAAATAGATGGCTCTTATCTTTCTCTTTCTTTCCTTTTTATTTTGTAATAAATGTGCCTTATCTTTGTTCATTTTGACTACTGATGACTGTCCTCTCTGTAGTGGGTTTGTGATGCTATTTTCCTAGGGACCATTTCTATTACAGAATGATTCAGCCCTGATTTACACATCAATTACATATCCTTGTAGAGATTTTCATGCTCCCCTGCCTGACATCAAGGAAGCCTGACTGCATAAATGCTTTATTCTAATATATATATATATATATATATATATATATATATATATATATATATATATATATATATATATATATATATATATATATATATTATATGTGTGTGTGTATATATATATATATACAGATAACTAATCACATAGATAAAGATCAGGCTATCATGTAGAAAATACATATTGTTTATCTTTGAAATGGCTTTTCAATTTTTTCATTGCCATTAATCATGCTATTTCCTATTCATTCCCTCCCACAAGGTAGAATTAGGTGTCTGAAATACAGTATATTTTATTTGGCTGCGTACAAAATGTCCTTGGATTATTTCTCTGCAGTTCATCAGAGCTGGTTTATGTGCGTAGCTGTATTTATTAGTAGACATGTGGACGACACCTTTTAATAAAAGCTCCTCCCCTTTTGTCACCAGCCAGGTTTCAGGATGATTACTTTGAAAACAGCATCAGCTTCATACAATAGCCTGACATTTTTACTAAAGCAAGGTGTCAAATCACTAAAAGTATTCAATTATCACTTTTACCTAGGTTCCCTGTGAAAGCATATGATTAGCTTTCCTGTGTCTGACACCCTGGAAAATTACGTGTAACAGTTGATACAGGAGGACCTGTGAGGGTGTGAAGTGAACCTGTGAGGACTGACATATGGGAGCTGTGATTTGTAACTGTTGAAAGGTGCAAGCTCCAGAACTGATATTCTGTTCTAAACTTTACTGCCTAGTGTACCTGGAACATTGATCTGGAACAAGTATACAGATAGCAACGTTTAAAAAGCTACAACTCTTGTCTTGTAGGCTTGTTTCAGGTATAAGACTAACTTTGTAGAAACCAATGGCTTCTCCAGTATTTCTGTCCATACCGATTTTTCTTCAATTTGTGGCGTGGAGCAGTAAGGGTGAGGTCCTGGTAGACACCTCCGAATACTCATATCTCAAGAAACAACAGCAATCAAGGTTTTTAAAGATTAATTCATTTATGGTAACACTTGACAGTGCCCAAGTTCAGAAACAATTTTTAAAAAAGTGGGGACATGAGAACTTATAGTAGGCAGAAAAATGTAAAAAAAAAAAAAATAAAAAAAGTAATAAAGGTTTTTTTTTTAAAGCATTGTGCCCCCCCCCCTTTTTTTTTTTTTTTTTAAGAAAATCCCATTTTATCTTTTTATCTTTGTTATGTCTTCCCATTCAAACAGCATACCTAAAAAAAATCAACAAGTTTCAAGTCGTGCTGAAGCCTGATGGCAGCTTGTTTAAAGTGGCAATCAGCACTCCCATTAGGATCTGCGTTCAATGTTTAATGTTTAAAAATGGTACTTTAACCTCTTCTTGTCCATCCTATAGCAGTTTTACTGCTACAGTGTGGCAGCTGTGCGCCGGATTACGTATATATACGTGATCCCCCACATTCGGATAGGGGGCGCACGTGCTCACCACTGGCAGCTCGCTTCCGCTGTCATTACACACAGCGGAAGCCGATTGGTGGGTGCCCAGTACTCGATGTCCTCCGGCACCTGCTGATCATCAGACAGAGGCACAGAACTGCAATCTGCCTATGTAAACAAGGCAGATCACCATTCTGACGGGGGAAGGGATGGAATTCTTGTCCCTGCAAAGCAGGGAATAAATTTAATCTCTTCCTCTAGTGAAACTCCCTCACACAGTTCACATAAACACACAGTTAACCCTTTGATCGCCCCTGATGTTAACCACTTTCCAGCCAGTGTCATTAGTACAGTGACAGAGCATATTTTTAGCACTGATCACTGGTTCCCAAAAAGTGTCAGTATGTCCGCTGCAATATCGCAGTCCTGCTATAAGTCGCTAATCACCACCTTTACTAGTAAAAAAAAAAAGAAAAAAAAACATAGTTTGTAGATGCCATATCTTTTGCGCAAACCAATTAATATACACCTATTGTTTTTTTTTTTTTTACAAAACATATATAGCAGAATATATATTGGTTTATATTTATGAAGACATTTAATTTTTTAAATGCTTTTATTTGATATGTTTTATAGCAGAAAGTTATATATATATATATATTTTTTTTTTCAAAATTAATTATTATTATAATTTAATTAAAAAACAAAAAACACAGAGGTAATAAAATACCACCAAAAGAAAACTCTATTTGTGTGAAAAAAAAGGCATACATTTTCTTTGGGTACACTGCTGCACTACAGCGCAATTGTCAGTTAAAGTAATGCAGTTCAGTATTGCAAAAAAAAAAATGGCCTGGGCGTAAATCTTCCAGAGGTCAAGTGGTTGAAAGCTTTCTCAAAGCTCTGCTAATGCTTTGTATAAACTTGCTGTTTACATTGCTCTTATACAAGCTGAAGCCTATGTGAAACAGGCCTTACTAATCCTCAAGCAGATGTCCAAACATGCACCTAAATGACAAGAGGCACTTTTTTTGTCCACGTGCACAGTCATTTGACATGTATATGTGTGCCGGTCTGTGGCAGCTTCCAAATGCCTGGAAGAGACTAGCAACGCATTTCTTAAACTTTTTCAAGCAAAAATGTGTGAGCCAGGTAGATCATGTGAAGGTCTCCGAAATGGAGCTAAAGGTAAGCATTTTGCTCTGGGGTTTACACTGAGGCTGGAGCTGTAAAATATAACTTCACTGAAAGCAAAGTTGTCCTCTAAGAACCTTACATATACAGCAATCTTTATCTACTTGAAGTTCATTTGCTCCATCTTTATTGAACAAAAATTTACCATACCAGCTGCTTCAGACTCTTGTGGTCAGCAAGTTTTCAGTAAAAGAACTGGTAACCATAACTCTGGCTAGCAACAGCTTAAGCTGTTGGTTAGCACCTAGTAGCATTATTACTAAATCTGAATCTTCTGAGTTGGGATTTCAAGATTTAACTGAATATCCATTTATATAAGTAAACATGCACACAGAGAAAGCTTCCAACAGTTAAGCTGCACAGACACATAAGCCATTAAATGTTACATTACATTAATTCCCTCGCGCAATACAGTTTACAGGATCAAATACAGGTTTTCTGAATCATAAGAACTTTAATTGAGTAGATAAAGAGGTCCTCATAATTATAAACTGCAGTAGGTATAACAAGAGGCTAAATACATAGCTGTGGTTTTAATTAGCTAGTGCTTCAAATTAGTAATTGTGGTTTCAGTCAGAAATCAGTGACTTTCTACACAGTTAAAGACTCAGCAATGAGCAGTTCATTCCTCATTATATCTCTCCATGTAACGATTTCAGGAGCACGCCATGCTGAGATTGAAGGGAATAGTCGTGTATTCCACACTGGTTATCTTCCAACAGCAGCGGAGCTCTATGGAGATTAAAATTATTATCGCTCAAGATATGAGTATTAACAGTTCTTTGTTAAACGTGTGACAAAAAAAAAGCAAAGACTGGTGAAGAAAAGCCATTTGCTTCAGGGAACATTTGTTTACTACGAATAAACAGCGCAAGGCTCTGTGTTTAATAGATGGGCTCTGGTACTTACCTTTCCAAAATATGGTGGGCATCCTGTTAAGTAATACTGTATATGTGTACAAACTCAAGTCGGTTGAACCATTAAAGCAGTAATGCTCAACCTGTTGCCTTAGGGCAGGGGTGTCAAGTTCAATTTTATCGTGGGCCGCATGAGCATTATGATTGCCCTCAAAGGGCCGGTTGTATCTGTAAGACTATATAAATGTATCTACTCTTTATCATATTAAATAATTGCCTCTGCATTTGATTCTTACTTGTTTTAGTAATAACTTAAGATTTAAGCTGTAAAGGGCAGGTGCAGGCCGGCACAGAGCCCACTCACACTACTGTAGCAGATGGTGCAAGTCTGAAAAGGTGGGTCGCACAATGCTGCCATCATGCACAAAAAACTTTATTGGTTCTGCCATGGTGTTCTCTCTGAGAAGTCTATAATATGTATCTTGTGGATGATACTAGCGGTGTGTGACTTCCTTTTTACCTGGCATAGGATTGTCATATTCTCATAATAATTATAAGCAGATGTCCAGAGCACTCCACCCACCTTTATATCACATGTTAAGAGCCCCCCATCATCAGAAATCAAGAGTCCCCCTACCCTCTCTTACATGACTTTGCCCCCCCCCTTTCCTTGTGTTACTGCTGGGAAGAAGCTGGGAGCAGATCTGCAGGAGGTGCGAGGGTCACATGAAATGGCCTGGAGGTCTGCATTCGGCCTGCAGGCCTTGTGTTTAACACACATGCCCTAAGGCCATCTGAGCCTTCTTGCACATGCTACAATGCAAACTGTTGTGATTGGTGGCAAATTAGTAGATATCACTAGTATTTCTGTTCGTTCTTATTGTTGCCCAACCTATGTAATTTTCAAGGTAAATCATTTCCAATATGGGTATGTCATAGTGTCACTTGATTAGATTTTGTCTTTTTTGGGAAATTGTGTCTAAAGGCGGTCAGTTCTGCAAGTATCACCATCACGTATTTCTTAGCTCCATGCCACATCTCTCCTTTAAAGCCCAACTCCAGCAAAAAAAATATATATTTTTGCAATTTTGGATAGAGTGGAGGAGGAACAGAGCCACTGTCAGGTTTTTTCTGCAGTCTGAGTGGTCTTCCTCTGGGAAGATTTTCCCTCATTCCAATGTGGTTAGTATTACTTTCAGTGTCTTCTTGTTCCAGTAACAAAAGATTCCCTCATTTATGTCCTGATGTCATTACATGAGCTGAAATATTCGCAAAGGGATCACAGAGAGCATTAAAAATCTTAGCAGATCCTATTATTCTTCTCAAGGCTATCCAAACCTTTACAAAAGTTTTACCTTGAGTTGAGCTGTCCATTTGCTCCAGTTGGTCTCTCACTGGTATAATTTGACAGTACCTGCATTAATGGGTGCATGTGCATTCAAGATTACCTGCTATGCAGCGAGTAAAGTAGCCAGCTATGCAAATATTGCCAATCTTGATCTGTAAATCTTGAGGTGTCCATGGTGCCAATGACAAATGTTTACATTTGGCTTGTTGCCATGTACTAAATTCAGAATATCTGTATCAATGGAGAGCAGATAACTCTCCAACCCCAGCAGATGACAGTTGTGTGGAAACGCGTCGGGCTCGAGAGTACATGTGATGTCATCGGGAATAGCAAGATGGTTGACACTGCTGCTAGAGACACTGATTTAGGCTTGAATTTTTTTACCTCTATGTGAGTGTAACCATTATTGTTTTTAAATAAATGTCTGGCTGATTTACACTATGAGGCTTCTACCCAGTTTATATACGATCTCTGGTTGTGTGGAGTCTATCCCTGCAAGTTTTGGAGATTCAGCTTTTGCGTTATCTGTATCCGTGGTCACTTTTTTACAAGCGGCTTTGATCTCTGTAATAGGGATCCATTGTGTACGGTAAGAGGCCAATCTTATCTGGTTGACGGAGCACTTTTGTTCAAATTTTGGGCACGGGTGAACATGGAGCGGAGCATTTGATTTTTATGCACCTTTCTACTTGTTATGTGCACTTCTGCAAAGTTGTGGACCTGATTCATGAACTTTCATATATTGCACTGAAATTTTGACAATTTTATTTATGCATATTATTATATTATTATATTATATTATTATATTATATATATAATTATTTATTTATGCATATATATATAGGTTTCATATATTGTTGTGTGCACTTTGTTGCATACACTCATAATCAGAGTTTAATTCATGCACTCATTTGCACTTTGTTTGTTTTACTATTTAGCTGATTGTTTTTATTTTTTTTGTTATTGCCACATTGAGTTACAATTGTTCACAATCTTCTAGGAACAGCGCACCATTATTTTTTAGATTACTATTTATTCTGCTTTCAGAATTTGAGTTGCTGCAGTTTCACATTAGGCCAGCGCAGGGGTGTATATTTTGTTGTTTATTTTAAATAACTGAATGGCCTTACAGCCCATTCAGACTGGCGCGATCCGACTTCGAGGGGCGACCTGCATCGCGACTTCGGCGCAACTTGCAGGGACTTCACATAATGGAAGTCTATGCAAGTCGCTCCCAGGTCGCCCCAAAGTAGTACAGGACCCTTTTTCTAAGTCGGAGCGACTTGTGTCGCTCCTATTAGAACGGGTCCTGTACTACTCAATGGCGAGCGACCGATCGCGACTTGTCAGGCTGACAAGTCGCCTGACAAGTCGCGCTAGTCTGAATGGACTCTTAATGACTGTCAGCTCCTTAGCTCACTATCCAGCTTGGAATTGACCCGTGAATTCCACATGTACTGAGAGGCTAAAATATGAAATAGAAAATAATGATACAGTGGTTTACCAGTTAAATAAAATGTAAGAAACACCACACAAATACATCTGACATTGGAATTGTTTCCTCTAGAATGTACACCTTTCTCTATATTGTCTCTTTGTTTCTCTATGCATCTGTGTCTACATATGCACACAGATTGTTCAGGTGTTGCAGGGTTATCCACTGCCTGTCAAGTGTAATATAAATGTGATGGTCCCTCCGTGTTAGGGAATAAAGTGAGACAGGGCTAAGTGACATCTAGCTGTCTGCACTTTTAATCCAGAGGCGAGCTGTCTACAAAAATATTGTCATCTAACCTTTTCCACTGAATCTAGCATCTTGACTGGGATTCTAATTCATGTGTTACACTTTAATTTGGTTTAATAGAACAGACGGCCTTTCACATACACAAGCTTGTTCGTTAAAGCATAGCAAAGAGCAAAGGTGAAGTAAGCCCCATTTTTAACTCCTGGTAGCCAATCAAATTACAGTTTACAATACTAAAGCCACTGAAGGATTTAGTTTGACTAGTTGCTATCAATTACTTCATCTGATGCTACAATTGAGGACTGTGCTGATATAATTTTCCTAAGAAAGTGATTGTGTACAAATGGATATCATTTTGGCTTAGGGCTGATTCAAGTAATATGATTTTTTTTTCTTTTATTTATGAAAAATATAGATATTCCAGAATATGGAATACTAATATGAATAATAAAAAAAAAAAAAACAGTAAGAGACTTTTAAGGTGCTTACAGTCTATCCCAAGATACATTTGCAGTTGCATAGTTAAAGCATTTCGAGAACATAACAACAAAGAAGTAGACAAAGGAGGCACATAAAGAACAAAAATAATATAAAATATTTGTTTATTTATGATGTTAAAAGTTATTTCACAACCATGAAGATGTATACAAGTCCAATAAAACCCTACATGGGTTTAGCCATATGTCCGATGTCACCCAGTTCACCTGTCACTGGTGAAGGCTCTCTAATGGCAGGATTGCTATGCAGGATATAGCAGGTGATAGAAACACTTAGTACTGTTTGTGTTGTTCCTTCGCCATCATGGAGTTGCTTTCTTGCCAGTGACTTGCATTCTGCAGTGTTCAACACCTCATCCAGCCAGCCTGGGAGCGACATATGCAAGCAGGAGAGTGTTTTCCCTGCACTATTTAACAACCCAGTTCTTTTTTTTTTTGTTTTTGTGTGGGTGCTGGGATGAGAGGCCGAGAGAGGCACCACACTCCCCTTCATTTTTAAAGCTTATACCATTGTTAAACCCTCCTATGCTTTTATGCCTTTAAGAGCATGAAATAGCATGAAATAACTCAATTACCCCATACAGGACATACACTATATTGCCAAAAGTAGTGTGACGCTTGCCTTTAAACGCACATGAACTTTAATGGCATATCATACTTAGTCCATAGGGTTCAATATTGAGTTGGCCCACCCTTTGCACCTATAACAGCTTTAACTCTTCTGGGAAGGCTGTCCACAAGGTTTAGGAGTGTGTCTATTGGAAAGTTTGACCATTCTTCCAAAAGCACATTTGTTGGTCAGGCACTGATGTTGGAGATGAGGCCTGGCTCCCAGTCTGCGCTCTAATTCATCCCAAAGGTGTTTTATCGGGTTGAGGTCAGGTCTCTGTGCAGGTCAGTCAAGTTCCTCCATCTAAAACCCACTCCTGCATGTCGTTATGGACCTTGCTTTTCGCACTGGTCCAAATCATTTAGTGAAGGGGTTATTATGGTGTGGGGTTGTTTTTCAGGGGTTGGGGTTGGCCCCTTAGTTCCAGTGAAGGGAACTCTTAAGGCATCTGCATACCAAGACATTTTGGACAATTTCATGCTTCCAACTTTGTGGGAACAGTTTGGGGTTGGCCTTCCTGTTCCAACATGACTGCGAACCAGTGCACAAAGCAAGGTCCATTAAGACATGGATAAGGGAGTTTGGAGTGGAAGAACTTGACTGGCCTGACCTCAACCCAATAGAAGAATTTTGGGATGAATTAGAGTGCAGACTGCAAGCCAGGCCTTCTCGTCCAACATCAGTGCCTGACCTCACAAATGCGCTTCTGAAAGAATGGTCAAACATTCCCATAGACACACTCCTAAACCTTATGGACAGCCTTCCCAGAAGAGTTGAAGCTGTCATAGCTGCAAAAAGTGGGTCAACTAAATATTGAACCCTATAGACTAAGACTGAGATGCTATTAAAGTTAATGTGCATGTAAAGTGTCCCAATACTTTTGGTAATATAGTTTATCACATTCAGTCCTGAACCTCTTCTAGCTCTTAGTTCCATATAGGAGTAACCGAAAAATCCAAAGTAAAGTGAACACTAGATAAACTGGTGTGTATGGCAGCTGGCACAAAAAAAAGTGAATTTACAACCCTCAGAAACAAATATGAAGTAAGATGTGCATTTAGTGCTCAAACAAATAATTTGTCGAAACAGTGGAACTAAGCCATCAGGTTGTGATCAAAAGTGCCTCATGATTCGCTGTTAACATAAAGTCCAAATTGTGAGCCCAAATGATAATTAACAGTCTGGATTACCCTGTATATCTTAACGACTCCTCTGTTGGGAAGTGTGGAGTGTCAAAACACTCACCAGACATCAACCAAGAAACGGCATTGAAAACAAGGGACAGTACACCCAAAGTGTTGTCAGATGCTTCACAGTGAAGAAGCACACTCACCACCGATCTATGCACTCACCAGATGATGAAATAAGCAGTATGGTGGAAATGTGATCCGCTGTATTGGTTCTGTGATCTCCTCCAGTGGAAGGTGTGCTGTGTAAAAGAAGCTCACCAGCGGGAGCCAGAATGGTGCTCATATGGTATAGTATTTATTAGGTAAAAGAAGGTACATAAACATAAAAATGATCATAAAAAAACTCACAGAGAAAACCGCCACTCCTGCAACGAGGACGCGGCGGCAATAATGTCAGTGTGTAGGCCCCTTCCAACGCATTTTGGCGCACTAAAACACAATATTAAGGGATCCGCCTATCACCAATGTCTTGCTGCCACTGCGTCCTCATGGCAGGAATGGCGGCTTTCTCTAAGTTTTTTTTATGCCCATTTTTATGTATATGTACATGTACCTACCTGTATTCCGGCTCCCGCTGGTGAGCTTCTTTTTCACTGTGCACATCTCTTTGGAGGAGATCGCAGAACTGATACATTGGATCACATTTCCACCTTACCACTTAATAGCAGTTCAAGGCCCATCTTATTTCATCCTCTGGTGAGTGCATAGATCGGTGAGGGGAGATCACTATGGAGGAGCATCTGACAACACTTTGGGTGTACTCTCCTTTGTTTTCAATGCCATTTCTTGGTTGATGTCTGGTGAGTGTTTTGACACTTGACTTCACACTTACCATTGGAGGAGTCGTTTAGATATACTGGATAATCCAGCTGTTATTTGACTGTTAATTTTCGTTTGGGCTCACCATTTGGACTTTATGTTAACAGCGATTCATGCTGCACTTTTAATCACAATCTGGTGGCTTAGTTCCACTGTTTGGACATTTTATTTGTTTGAGCACTAAATGTATGAATTATTAGCACTGCACATATCTTATTGCATATAGGAGTAACCCACTAAGTATTCCTTTGTGGAAATGAGTGTATCTTTAGATTGATGTAACCATATGATGCCATAAACTAAATGTAATCATGATATTGAGATTAATGGATGTGCATGAGTGTCCTGTAACCCTTTCACTATCTACGAAATGTGTTAACCACAACTTGAAATGGGACACTCAGTATAGTGCAAATATATAAGTGGTCTTTGTTGTTTGTCAAATAAAGCATACTGTACTGGGCATTATAGTGTATGTGATTCTTTTAAACTTTTATATGAGGTAACATATACATTTGGAATTATGTTTTATGTGTTGAATCTTTTTTCCTGGGTCCTGTTTTAGAAAGTCCCCGGTTTTTACCTTGTTGTAGTTACACAAATATCAACTGGTTGTAGAACCATTATTTTTTCACATGAAATAGTTATTTCACCATCAAAAGTTTTCAGTTTTTGTGAATAGTTTCTTTCATTGTGACTTGGTATTTTATCTTCACCCTAAATTGCTTTCCACAATAGACACCACACAAAACCTTAAACTTATCACCAGGCTGAGGCCAGTGGAAGGCAGTGTGATAGGTGTTTATGATATGATCTTCAAGACCCTGTCTGCAATTTTTACATTCCAATTAAAACAGCCCCATAAAAGAGAATGTTAATATTTAACTCTCCTGTTGCTTGCCTTGTTGAAGCAGCTACATAATTTAAAACATAATGCAAACATCACTATTATAAGGCGCAATTCGGTGATCTGTGCAGTAAGATCCTTTAGTGAATGGAAACATTTCATTAATAAAACAAATTTGCAAATAATTCACAGTAATAATAATTTCCTTCAATTAGTAATTTGGCTTCATATGATTGTTATTATATGTAAAAGTAAGAACATTAATACAACCTGTCGTGATAAAATACATCAAAAATATGGTCACTACCATTGCTGACTTGTTTTTGAAGAAAAAAGCTCCATAACTGTTATCTTTATCCTTCCTTCACTAGTTAGTGAGTTATTGACTTGAGATAAACATTTGCATAACAGGCACTGGAAGATATGTCTACCAGGTATCTAATAGTTAGATGCACCACATCCCTTGATTAGAAATAGATATGTTTAAGAGGCAAGAGAGATGGGATTTTAACGGTGCAAAAAGACTTCAAAATTGAAAAGAATAACAAAATGTTATTGAAAACATCCCTAATTAAAAATATATGTATGCATGTATGTATGTAGTGACTCCAGCTCTACATGTTTCACCAACCATTGGCTTCCTTAGGAGACTTTGATGAGTCCAGCTTACAAACTTGCTATAAAGTTGAAAAACAACACATTATTTGCAAGTAATGCAGAAAAAATACAAAAAAGTATATAATTTAGTACATGTATACTTTTACATATCATTATTTCTCAGATGTGCATGAGAATCAATGGCCATCAATAAAGCTTCTTCTTACCTAACTGTGTAAAATCACAACCTGCATGTTGAAAGAGTTGAAAGAGTGATCTAGGAGGAGATATCAACAAACCGTCGGGGGGGGGGGGCTAAGGAGTCCATTAACAGGTCTATATAAGACAAGAGAAGCACTAAATTGAGCAGAGGCTCACAACTTTCTGTTGTTCAGGAGAGACCGCATATACACCGGAACATACATCTGAGGTAACCAATGAGGACAGTTCAACATGAGCATTTATATGCTTTTTGGGGGGAACTTGTTTTGATTATCAGTTATCTGTTTTTCTGATTATTGATAGTGTTCATGTTTTTTTCATGTTTTTCTCTGACCACAGATAACAAGATACTTGCCTTAAAATCACCTATTGGCTTGAAGTCATTTACTGAAGTTTATACTCTGGTAATGATTTGAGTTACATACCTTTTGGCAGTCATCCAGCTGTTCCTCCTTATGGCTTCTGCTTTCTTTCCTTTTTCAGTGTGGACCGGTTATTTACGATGGGTTAATAACAATAATAATAGGGAAAAGAAGGTCCTATACACCTAGTTTTGTGAAGATTTCTAGAGAGATATGTATATATATTTTTTATATATATATATCATATTCTCTATCTCAATTTAGTGCTTCTCTTGTCTTATATAGACCTATATATGGACTCCTTACTCCCTCCTGTGGTTTGCTGATATCTCCTCCTAGATCACTCTTTCAACATGCAGGTTGTGATTTTACATAGGTAAGAAGAGGCTTTATTGATGGCCTTTGAATATCATGCACATCTGAGAAATGAATGATATGTAAAAGTATACATGTACTAAATTATATACTTTTTGTATTTTTTCTGCATTACTGCAATTACAAATAATTATTATTTTTTTAACTTTATAGCAAGTTTGTATGCTGGACTCATCAAAGTCTCCTGAGGAAGTCAATGCTTGGCGAAACATGTAGAGCTGGAGTCACTGCATACATACACTAATTGTATGAATACTGTGTCATGTTTTTAATACATGTATTTTTAATTAGGGATGTTTTCAATACAATTTTGTTATTCTTTTCAATTTTGAAGTTTTTTTGCACCATGAAAATCCCATCTCTCCTACCTCTCAAACATATCTATTTGCATAACAGGAATGCCTGATATTCACATGCTTGTTCTCACTCTAACGTCAACTTTGAAGCATGTGCCTTCATAAGCAAAATAGTAATGGCAGCTCCCATATTTTAAAATGGTGAATCTATCAGTGCTGTTCTAGTGACCAAATAAATATGTATATATATGTAAATGACAAATCATCAATGTGCATTAACAATACATTACTATATAACAAAACATAATAAATAAATTAAAGTGCCGGTGCTATATAACTGAACTGAAGTGCAAATACATAAAACAACTGAAAAAAGTCTTTTGGATTTGGTCAGATAAAGTCCTTATGCATAAAGTGCTTGTGCTCTTAAACAGCTAAAAAATAGATGATCCTTATAAAAGTGCTCTTGATTGAATACTTAATAGTGCAGACCACTCTGTGCTCCACTCTTGTGTCCCCACTCATCAAACAATGGGGAGATCAAACGTATATATTCAGAGACTTTGCTTTGCCACTTAGTGGATGCTGGAACAAGAATTTCTCCCAGGTTCTCCCAGTGGACTCAGACAGTGGGAAATGGCTTTATCTCCTGTGATTCCTGGACTCTCCAGTACCCCAATATAATCAAAGAAGAGCCTCCATAGCGTAAAACCATTTATTAAGGATAAAAAGCAAAAGTAATACACTTACATCTGATGATAGCTCCCATATTTTATATTGACAAGTTCCTTTTAATGAGTCTCTTATCTCAAAAGTGATGTTTTGTAGATGGAGGCTGATAGGCTAAGTTAGTGAAAAGTCTGCTATATTTCCTAATTCTTTTACTGCCCACCTTCATATGTTCCAGTCTCTCCTGTTGCCATATAAAACATAGAAAATCCAACAGGAAACATGGGACCTGCTCATGGTGCCAACAGCAACTCTCCAGCATCAATAAAAAAATGAAATATCTAACCCATGAAAATGCCTATAGGCTTAAGTTGACTGTTGCATGATGTGGCCTGTTGTTTCAGATTATGATAGTAGGACGTCTGTGGAAATTATGCAACCCGTGTTGACACTCTAGGCTAATGAATCTCAAAGAGGAATCAGCCAGCTTGGATTTTAGCAGACATCTTCTAGTGTTTCCCCATAGTTAATGACAATGACTATGTTTCCCCATAGTTACAGTACAAGTGATTGTGTGCATTAATAAACAGGTGTTAACATGGCTTCTGTCGCACATGAATGTGCATTATTTTTGAGGCAGACAAATATTTTTAATGGGCGACACAAAATGCAGCCAAAACCAGACATGCATTTTTCTTTTTTTCTTTCTTTACGTTTCAATAATTTTTATTACAAAGAGATATTTACCATATAGGAAGTGAAACATGCATATATATCAATACAGCCCATGTAGTACATAGAAGTACAGATTGTACATAAGGTCAATTGGTATGATCGGGCATTAAGAACATGTAATAGAACAAAAACAATAAAGAGAACCAAAAACATAATGAAACTGCACAGCTACATAGATCATAATATTAAGGCATTGAGATCAAAGGACAGATTTTATGACTGGAACTCCAAAGTTCCCAAGGTATCCAGATCTTTACAAAGGACAAGTGTGAGTTATTACTTATGGTGCAGGCTTTTTCATAAGAGAAATTCGTTTTGACTAAGGAGAACACCTCTGTGGGGTTAGGAGATAGTTGGGATTTCTAGTGTCTTACAATCATGGTTCTGGCTTCTGGTAGGAGGTGTAGAATGATGGTACAGTATTCTTTTGGCCATTGGTCCACCCCTATATTGAGTAATGCAAGGGCTGGGGTTAAAGGTGTCAATATCCTGGTTATATCAAAAATTAAACTAGATATTTTGCGCCAAAAACTGGTTGGACATTTACAGTCCCAGAGTATATGATATAGAGATCCTGTCTGTCCGCACTCCTGCCAACACATAGGGGAGTTACTAGAGGAAACTTTAGACAAGCGCAGTGGAGTGTAATACCATCTATGTGTTATTTTATAGGCTTGCTCTCAGTGTTTAGCTTTATTTGTTGCAGTGTACAGAGAGTTGAAGGCCTTGAGCTATTGTGCCTCTATAACCTGTTGGCAAAGATCTTGCTTCCATTATGTAATAGCATGGGATTTGACAAAGGCCAGCTTGTTTTGTAGAAGGGCATAGAAGAGTGATATACCTCCATGTGTGGGGTTCGTTCAGTAAAGTAAGACCAAGTTTTAGGGTGTCGTTTTATTTCAGGAGGATAGCGGCTTAAATATTGTGAAATACAGAGAAGCATAAAGTAGTTATGGCTCGAGAGTTTGAATTATTTTAGTATTACCCCAGCGGGTTTGGGATTGCAGTTACATTTTAAGTCAGGTATTGTTTTATTACCATTCATGATCAATTGGGATACCGGAATGTTAGGGATTAGGGATGCTAGGACTTGTACAGGTAGTGCTAGGTCTTGGGTTTGGCAGAGTGCATGGGAACTTCCGAAAGAGCCCTCCAGGCTAATAAGGATGTTTTTGTAGGTAGAAGCAACCCTGGGGTTGTCAAAGGCCTCTATCTGTTGGCTAGCAGCAGACCAGGCAGATCGCTAGCTGGAACAAGTGCCTGCTCTGCGTCTAACCAAAGAGTGTTCAGAGATTGTTTGGACCAATGTTTCAGTTGAACCAATTGTCCCGCCCAATAATAATACAATAATCTTTGATGTCCACTAATCCTATGCCTCCAGGTTTCTGTGCTTAAGTATCCCTATGCGTGGGCATCTAAGTCGCTTTCCTTGCCAAATATAATGGTGGAGCATAGTGTTTAAAGATTTCAAGTATGTAGTGGGGAGTGGGAATGTTAGGGACTGGAAAATATATATTACCAGAGGGAGTACCATCATTTTGTAAGATGCTAGACAACCAGACCATGAGAGGTTGACTGTAGAGAATTGTGAGCATTCCTCAATTTACTGATAAGTGGTTTATAGTTTGCATGAGCTAAAGAGGATACTTTCGGTGTCAAGGTAATTCCCATATATGGTATGCCACCTGTTGTCCAGGAGTAGGGAACTTGGTTTTGCAGAGCCTTCTTGGTGTGTGCGGGGACATTTAGGTTTAGGATTAGTGACTTGGAGAAGTTTACTTTATAATATGGGATGTTACTGAATTGGGAGAGGACTTTGTGGGCATTGGGTAGGAATACTTGGTGGTTTGTGAGAAGTAATATCATATCATCTGCGAATACGTTTATTTTGTGTTGTCTGGAGCGGAACTTAAAAGCCAGAATGAATGGGTGAGATCCTATTCTTTTGGCTAGGGGTTCGATCATGAGGTTAAAAATAGTTGGTGATAGGGGGCATCCTTGGCATGTTCCATTTGTAATAGAAAAGGGTTTGGATAGCATACTGGTCATATAGGCCCAATGCACTCTGTCCAATGCCTTCTCCGCATGGATAGATAGAAGCAGAGAAGGCACATGATGAAGATCTGCATAGTGAATAATGTTGATTATACAACTGGTGGCATCTGAGGATTGTCTGCCAGATGTGACTCCCATTTGGTCTGGTTGGCCAAGTGTAGGTGTGATATGTGTGAGGTGACGTGCAATCATTTTTGCTTATAATTTTGTGTCTGAGTTTAGGAGAGATATGGGTCTAAAATTTAGGGTGTTGCTGGTTTATTGCCAGGTTTAAGTGGGGTTACTGCATAAGCTCTCAGCATTTCAGGTGGGAATGCATCAGCCGAGGCTCTAAAGAGATTAGCAATGTGGGGGGAGAGTATCACGTGGAAGGCCCTATAATATTCATTAGAGAATCCATACGGCCCAGCGAAATTATTATTTGGAAAAGAGGCTATAGTTTTTCCTGCTCACTAATTGGGGCATTTAATGAATTCAATTGCTCTGGCCTTAGCGAGGGGGGGGTCGACTAATGACAAAAATTAGTATTTGTCAGTTTTGGAAAGGTTGTGGAGTGGATGTGTCAGATTTTAGATTGTAGAGGCCGCTGTAGTAGTCAGTGAACATATCTCCTATTTTTGTGGGTTAACTACCCTGTGCTGGTTTGTAGGGTGGTTGAGGTGATATATCCTGGTCATGGCTTGTCTCTGTTTTATTCTACAGGCCAGAAATTTTCCAGGTTTGTTGTCAGAAGCATAGAAGCACATTTTAAGTAGTTTTAAGTACCATTGGGGTTGCTCTAGTAGATGGGTCCTAAGGTCTCTGCGGAGGTTAGTTAAGACCTGTTGTTTTTTGGGGTAGGGTTGTGTTTTTTACTATCTTCTAGGGTGTGGAGATTCTGCAAGATGTCCTGAAAGCATTGGTTATGTGCGTTCTTCCTTCTTAGGAACCGACCTTTGTGGTCTAAAATAGAATCCAGAAGGTTGAAGGCTAACACGTTTTTTTAAAGTGACACTAGCAAAGTAAATATGGGGGAAATCATTCTGTGAGCATTTAGGGGTGGCCTTAAGTTGAAAGTGTGCTTCTTGGGCACATGCTATATCAGTATGGGAGTTACTGGGCCTTGACTTTGCTGGGCTCCTTGCTGAGGGTGAAGAGGCTCCTCCTAAGAGAGTTGGGTTTGCTTGGGGACAGAGCAACTGGTCCCCAGGGTGGGTGTGAGAGCCCACAGTGTGATCCAAGGCTGTCCAGGGTCTTTCCTGGGAGCCGCTGCCAGAGCCATTTTGGCAGAGACCAGCCGGGCTTTGTAAATGAATCAGTCGAGCTTGCGAAGCTTCGGGAGTTCTTTCCTCCTGCAGGTCATAGCTAGTGGCTGCCCGAGGCTGGAGGGACAGAAACCACCTAGTCTGGGTGTGCTGGGGCTCCAGGAATTGTTGTTTTATCCGGTGGCCGAGAGGAGCTCTGCTAACATGCGGCCATTAAGCAGAGCAGCTGCCACACCCCTTGACATGCATTTTTCTGATGCAGTGCACCAAAACACATGGTATTTGTGCTGCAGTGTGCTGCATTGTAGGACATTTTCCCACTAGTGTATTTTTTTGTTGCATTAACAGTGGTGCAGTAACCTGCAACTAATTTGTGTAAAGGGGCCCTTAAAGTGGATGTAAACCCCATTCATTAAATCTGACCTGGGCACATATATCTGTAGTGTTTACTTATCTCTCTCCAAAGCCCTAAGTCCTGTGTCTTTCTGCTGCTGCGTTCCTCTGTTATCAGCATGATAACTTTTTACAAGTTCCCTGACACAGGAGATAAAAGCAGCTGGAAATTTGTGTTGGGATGGGTGCATAGAGATAGATTAGCAGTGAACTGGTCTATTCACAGCACAGCTCTGTATGTTTCTTCCTTCTACTGCCTATGTGGAGGGGGGTGTGCCTTTCCTCTAATTAGCTGTCACACAGTGTATGCCAAGACTCCACACCCAGTGGTGGAACAGAAAGAAAAAAAATTCTAACACGATGTTCACTTTCTAAACAGTGTAGAAGCTGAAGACAGCAGATATACAAATAAAACATATGTTGAGAGATTTGTTTAATCTCTGTGTATCATCTGAGGCTGTTCACTTCACTGGGCATGTACTTCACTGGGTATGTGAGGGTTTACGTCCACTTTAAGGATAATTTCCCTACCTTTTTCGCTTTTGGCATCAGTAAAAACAATGAAAGAGTTTCACAGGACATTAAGGCACAACCTTTAATAAAAAGTCTATAGAAGTTCTTATCCTTTCCCACTCATTGGAAAGATCAGCATCATTGGTCACTAGGATAGGAAGTAACAGGGATTTAATCCTACTCTGCAAATATGGCCGGAATTGTATTTTAATTGCATAGTCACTAGTTAATTTAGTATTTGCCACAATCGTTCCAATGTAGTAATAGTATGATACCGATATAGCAATGTAATAGCAATCTATCAACAAGTTCACTTTTTTCCAGTTATTATCAGCATACTTTTGCAATAAATACTAAATATTTCAGTATTAATGCAGTAGTGTTTTAAAAAGCTCAGTCCTGTAAGCAGTCATTATTTCATTTGACATCTCCTTTACAGACGTTACTGGTGTTTGCCACTGGCAAAATATGAATAGATAAAATGTTTTCCGCTATAATAAGGCTTGACAGTTGTGTAGTGTTGATGTTGAGTCGTATTGTAAGTTTGAAATGTTTTATTAAAAGTCTTCTGCAGGTGTAATTCATATTTCAGCACAAATAACACTTTGTTTCTTATTACCAGTCATTATGAACAAGAGCGGAATGCACTAAAAAGAAAAGAATGGGAGAGAAGAACTCAAGAGGTCCAGCAGGATGAAGATCTTTTTGCCTCTGGGTTTAATCTTTTTGGTGAGCCTTACAAGGTAAGCATTGTCACCTTGCCCATCCATGGCAAGTATCCAGTGGATCTTAACCTTATCACGAAATACTCAAATATGTAAGCTTTAGCACCACTTCAGCTCCAGAAGTTTTACCCCCCCTAATGACCAAACCATTTTTTGCAATTTGGCACTGCGTTACTTTAACTGACAATTGACATAAACAACATGTCCTTATTAATTATATTGATCCTGCAAGCTACTATCTATGAAATTAGGTGAATTTAAGCTGCTAGCATTGTTCACAATCCCACTCATGTGCTAACTAAATCAATACACAATAAATGCTGCGCTTGGATTGTGAACGCTTATGTTGGTTTGGTGCGCTGCAAGCACCTGTAAAGAGTGAGTACCCTGTGATTTTTTTAATAATTGCATTTTTTAAAAGGGTATAAGCACTATTGGCTTTTCTTATCTTTCAATCAATATATTGGGATACTACAATCCGTAATGAGAGGAGCCTAGAAGGAGGTTTGAGAAGTTGGATATAGCCAACAGTGGGCTAAAAAGCTGGTTTGGATCACGCTTATTTGCGGTGATCACATTACCCCAGGTGAGAATATTCCTGGTGGGGGGGTGTACATCGAGGTGGCACACTATTGGTTTTTTGCACTGAGGAGGAATTGCAAGGCGGATCAAGCACTGTGTGTCTTTCTTGATTTTTTGATTTTTTTCTTTATAAATTCATTGCAAGTAATCTTTTGCATGGACTCTTTCATTGTTATATGGTAATTGCACATTTATGTTGGACAATACTTCACTATATGTTGGACAATTTTTCACTATATTTATGCACTTTTTTATATTATTTTGATATTGTTATATTCTGATTGTATAGTCATTTAGCATTCACATAGCACAGCATTTATTGAACATTTATGTCCTTGTTTTCCTACAAATAGAGCTTTCTTTTGGTGATATTTGATCACCTCTGCTGTTTTTTTTGCGCTTTAAACAAAAAAAAACTGACAATTTTGAAAAAAAAAAAATAAATAATAATACTTTTTACTTTCTGCTATAAAACATATCCATTAAAAAATGTAAAAAATGTAATTTATTTACCAGTTTAGGCCAATATGTATTCTGCTACATATTTTTGGTAGAAAAAAAAATCACAGTAAGCGTATATTGACTGGTTTGCGCAAAAGTTATGGTGTCTACTAAGATTATATTTTTATTTATTTTTTACTAGTAATGGCAGCGATCCGCAGGACCGCAATATTACAGCGGACAAATCGGGACACTAATTCACGCTTTTGACACTAATACAGTGATCAGTGCTAAAAATATGCACCTTATCTGTACTAATGACACTGGCAGGGAAGGGGTTAACATCAGGTGCGATCAACCGGTTAAATGTGTGCCTAACATGGGTTACTGTCTACACTGTGTGCTAAAATAAAAGAGCCTAAATAAGTAATGAAGGTATTAAATAAATCAAATATTATTCAAGTAAGATGTGCCAAAAAGTACCAGTGTCTAAATTAAAGTGCAATCCCTGACTCCATAAAAATAATATACATTAAATATTCAAATAAGAAAGTCCATTGTGA
Organism: Pelophylax lessonae; assembly: GCF_965119305.1. NCBI lineage: Eukaryota > Metazoa > Chordata > Amphibia > Anura > Ranidae > Pelophylax > Pelophylax lessonae. Next base: position 139,614,877 of record NC_138774.1, read on the forward strand.
TAAGCAAGTACAAAGTTTTCATCAAAAACAGTGCTCCCTAAGTGACAGTGCAGTGCTTTTCCACTTTAATTCACTCCATGTGAACTGTGTCCCAACCGCAATGGGTCCAGACTCACCAAATGTAGTTGGCCTCTTATTGCTTATGCCAAAAGGGATCAAAAGAAAGCTTTCCACAGTTCCGCTGTGCATGGATAGGTGTCCTTAATGCTGTTTCTTTTTACACAGACTAGTTGAAGCTCAACATGTGTATAATGCAGAGAGGGATAGCATGACGCAAAAACATCTTTATTAAAACACATCAAAACACAATAAAAAGCTATTCACATTGTTAAGTGCCTCCCCGGCACCCATGGATCATCTGCCTGTAATTATTATAACTGCCGCTGGCCGCCACTCTGAAGGTGAAAGCTGATGCTATTTGTGTATGGACTCAGAGAGCCAAGGGAACCGCTTTGGCCCTACTCGTACGGGTTTCGTCTCTCAATGTGAGTAGCTTTTTCTACTAACAATGTGAGTAGCTTTTTTATTATGTGTTGATGTGTTTTAATGCAGACATTTTTGCGAGATGATATCCCTTTCTGCTTTATACATGTGTTGAGCTCCAACTGGTTTGGGTAAAAAGGAACAGCATTCTGTTTCAACAACCACTTCTGGATCGGAAGGTTTTACCCCGTTAATGACCAAGCCATTTTTTGCAATACGGCCCTGGGATATTTTAACTGACAATTGCGAAGTCTTCCGACGCTGTACCCAAATAAAATGTATGCTTTTTATCCCACAAATATAGCTTTCTTTTGGTGGTTATTGATCACATGTGTGATTTTTATTTTTTGCGCTCTAAGCAAAAAAAGAGCGACAATTCTGCAAAAAAAAAATTTTGCTTTCTGCTATAAAACTTTCCCAATAAAAAATTTTAAACATCAAATTTTTTCAAAATTCTAGCCCAATATGTATTCTGCTACATATTTTTGGTAAAAAAAATCCCAATAAGCGTATATTGATTGGTTTGCGCAAACATTTTCGCGTCTAAAAACGACAGGAAAGATTTCCCATTTTTATTTTTTTACTAGTAATGGCGGCGATCAGCAATTTTTAGTGGGGCTGCGACATTGCGGCGTACAGATCAGACTCCTAACTGACATTTTTGACACTTTTGGGGGGGACCAGTGACATTACTACAGTAATCAGTGCTAAAAAATATGCATTCTTACTATACTAATGACATTGGAAGTGAAGGGGTTACCACCAGGGGCTATCAAAGGGTTAGATGTCTCCCTAGGGGGTGCTTTCTAACTGTGTGGGGGATGGACTTGCTGGATGAACACAGAGACCTGTGTTTCTAAGTAGGAGGAACACAGGATCCCTGTGTTCGTCACTGACAGAACATCGGTCTGCCGTGTTTACATCGGCAAACTGCCGTTCTGTCTCCACGGGGAGTGATAGCGGGTGCCTGGTGGACATTGCGTCTGCCGGACCTGCTGATTGGCTCCCCCTTTGGCCAATCGGTGCATGCGCGCACCCCCACTAGCTGTCCCGTGAACCGTTGTACAGGTACGTTGTTTCGCAGGACAGAGCAGACCTGCCGCTGTGTAAGTACGGCGGCTGGTCGGCAAGTGGTTAAGGACACCTAGCCAAGCACAATGGAGCTGTGGAAAGCTTTCTTTTGATCCCTTTTGGCATAAGCTAGAAGAAGTTACCTACATTTGGTGAGTCTGGACCCATTGGGGTTGGGACACAGTGCACATGGAGTGAATTGAAATAGAATAGCACTGCACTGTCACTTTAATTAAGAAGATTAGAGGATGTGATTGGTCTGTACACCAATCAACGTTTTCAACCAATCGACTTTTTCAAAGAAAACTTTGCACTTATTATTATTATTATTATTATACAGGATTTATATACCGCCGACAGTTTGCGCAGCGCTTTACAATGTGAGGGAAGACAATACAGTTACAATACAATTCAATACAGGAGGATTTAGAGGGCCCTGCTCGTTAGAGCTTACAATCTAGAAGGGGGGTCAAGTGAAACAAAAGGCAATAGCTGTGGGGGATGAGCTGATGGAGAAAATGGAGGTACAGTTGTCAGGTGTGGGTAGGATACGCTTCTCTGAAGAGGAGGGTTTTCAGAGATCGTCTAAAAGCTAATAGAGTAGGAGATAATCGGACAGATAAGGGTAAGGAGTTCCATAGGATTGGTGAGGCTCTGGTAAAGTCCTGGAGGCGAGCATGGGAGGTGGTGATGAGGGAGCTAGAGAGCAGGAGGTTTTGACTTGCTTATAATAATGGACTTTCTTGTTTAAATGTTTAATGCATATTATTTTTATGGAGTCACGGATTGCACTTTAATTCAGGCACTGGCACTTTTTGGCACATTTTACTTGAATGATATTTGTATCAAATATTTTATTTATTTAATACCTTCATTACTTATTTAGGCTCTTTTGTTTTTGGATATATCCAGCACATGTAGATGTAAAAAGAGTTGCACACTTTATACCACTTGTCTCTTACAAATCAATGCGTCTGCATTGAGTGAGTGCAGCTGCCCTGAGCTAGTTGCTAATTAACATTGTGGAGGTGTTATAACATTAGCTTGATGCACTGTGTGCTGTTTGCAATGTGATGTTTTTTACTTCAGCACATTGCTGCTGTCAGAAGAGAGCTCTGTGTTTGTTTACCTACACAGTGCTCTCGTTTTTGGGAATGTTCCAAGCTGATTGGCGGGTCTCAGTGACTTCAGTGTACGGCACCCGCTGATTGGTTGGCGCTGCAGCCAATCATAGCACAGCCTGGCGCACTCCCTACCCTGGCATGCGAATCACATACAGGTATGTGAGAGGCCATCCTGCCCCAGTATATACTGTGGCAGGCTGGCTCTCCTGCGCAAACCAACGTAGGGATACGTCAGTTCGTAGGAGCGAGTCTCGTGCGTGCGCCCCCGGCGGCGTGCGTCCGCTCTCTAGCCCTGCAGCTAAGCAACAGGTCCGGCGGCCGCTATGCCAGCCGGGAACCCAGGGATCTCTGCAGGAACTGACAGAAGGCGGTGTGCCGTTATAACTTTAATTAACATCATTTTTTTTCACATACTGTCACCAGTCAGTGTCCCTAATCACCGCTAAACCAGTTATATGATGAGGCTGTACTGCACTGGTGACAGTATGTAAAACATTTTTAAACATTTTGAAAAAAAAAAATGTTTTAATTTCCAAAAAATTGTGACAATAATTTCAACTTAAAAAAAAAACTCACAATGCTTCTTGCTAAGCAAACTTGGACTATTTACTTTTCAAAAAGGGGTAATTTGGGAGACAGTACGTCCTCGCATTTTTGGGCCTCAAGAAACTAGCTGTCAATACAGGACTGATGAATTTTCAGGTATGCAGTATATATCATAGTTTGTGGACTATATAACTTTTCTACAAACTAATTAATAGTCACTGATTTGGGTTATTTTTGCAAAAGAAATGTAGAAGTATACATTTTGGCCTACATTTATGAAGAAAGATTATACCTTTTACAACAGAAATGAGGAAAAATGCATTTTTTAAAAAACTTTCAGTCTTTTTTCTTTTTGTTTGCAAAAAAATTATAAAAACCAGTGGTGATTAAATACCACTGAAATAAATCTCTATTTGTGTGAAAAAAAAAAAATGATAAAAATGTTATATAGGTACAATGTTGCATGAACAGGCAAATGTCATTCAAAGTGTGGCAGGGCTGAAAGCTGAAAATTGGCCAGGGCAGGAAGGGGGTAAAAAGGGCCCTGTATTGAAACAGTAAATTACAAAAACCTCATCCCTATGTGATAAGGTGAAGGGTGATTTGGTAGCCCAAATCAGGAGAACAGACCAGGATGACAATGTTGATCCTATATAGCTACAGTGCAGTGAGCAGGCATTGTCTCTTTAGAACAGCAAATGTGATTTTTAACGAGGTAAAAATAAAGGATAATAAGCCTGGAAAAAAAAAAAGAATGTAGCCACCTCATATAAGGACTGATGAGCTGTACTATATGAAAGTGTAATTTTTGTGTTTAGAAACGCTTTAACCATTAGACTGCAACAAACTAAAATTCGGATGCTTGCTTTGGTATACTGCCATTTCCATTTTTTTATGAATCAACCCAAATGTATTCATAGTGCCTGAGAAATTCAGCAATACAATTAAACACTGCAGAAATGCACTTACTACTTACACAGAATTAGCCATAGCAAAGAATACGCCAGTTTGATTCATTATTGATGGTTGTTTTTCTTTGTGATAATGAGTTAAACTGTGTGTGAGGCAGCAGAACAAATATTCAAGTGTTTAAAAAGTGCATCATAAGTCCTCCGGCTATATCCAGAGCACAATAGTGTCCTCTTGTTCTCAGCATGGAGGTTGAAAAGAGAGAGTGAGAGTGAGCCTATGTTTGGCCGATACCCAAATGGTACATTGTGCAACTCTGTTGAAGGAGACAGCTTATAAACAAAGAGCTTATTCTTGGCTTAGCTAAATGTAATTTCTGCAACTAAAAATGACAAAACCTAGGCACTGTTAGTAAGTAACTGTGATTTCTTGCTTTTGTCCTCTCAACTGTAAATTATAAATATGTTGCTATGTTTTAATGTTTTCTAGATCTTCTAAGATTATGTAATTATGTTCAATTGCATACATACAATCATACCACAGCAAAGTGCACATAAGATCATTCTAATTACTATAGCTGTGCTGTTGTTGGCATTTTTGAATATTGTTTAAATGTAACCAGAGCAGCATTGCTTGCAGTAACCGGAACAGTAATACCTATGTCCTTTTATTTATATATGGATATGTTTTAACACAGAAGGTATGTGTTTTTACTAAAACTCAATAAAGGATGCTATAGGTTGAGAAAACAGACCATGGGTTTGTTATGTGTAGTCCAATGTATGCCTTGCAAATACAGCAGTAATTAGCTATGAATATTGCAGTGCATGTTGGGAGATAAGCATACAAAAGTAAACATAGTGCTGTGAAGGAGAAAGGTAGGTTAGATATACACTTTTACAATGATAAATGTTATACAGTATTAAGAAAATTACATATTTAAAGCCAAACTTCATCTAAAAAGTAAATTCCCAATGGTTCACTCCCTCCCTCCCACCATAATCCCTCCTCCACCAAATGATTTGGACCAGTGCACAAAGCAAGGTCCATAAAGACATGGATGAGCGAGTTTGGGGTGGAGGAACCTGGCTGGCCTGCACAGAGTTCTGACCTCAACCAAAAAGAACACCTTTGGGATGAACTAGAGTGGAGACTGCGAGCCAGGTATTCTCGCCCAACAGTGCCTGACCTCACAAATGCGCTTCTGGAAGTATGGTCAAACATTCTCATAGACACACTCCTAAACCTTGTAAACAGCCTTCCCAGAAGAGTTGAAGCTGTTATAGCTGCAAAGGGTGGGCCAACTCAATATTGAACCCTATGGACTAAGACTGGGGTCCCATTAAAGTTAATGTGCACATAAAGACAGGTGTCCCAATACTTTTGACAATATAGTGTATGTCCCAGGAGGTTGCAGGACCATTTACAGCACGTTGTGCAAGCTTGCATATGCGCAGTGGAGAGCTGGCTGTGGGTCCTCAGGAAGCCACAGCCAGCTTCCATATCCAAGATGGTGGCGCTAGGAACCCACAGTGGTAACAACAACAGGCTGTGGGAAGACAGTACTGACAAACTGAACTTATACACAGCAAGAGCTGCAACTATGAAAACTACCTTGATAATACAATGGTCCTTGGGAGTCCCATAAACTCATATACAGTTCTTGGCTTTTCAGAAAGTCAAATAGTAGCACACTTCTACTGCATCCCACAGTGGATCCTCACATCCTCCCCTTACCTCCACCTAAGTGTTAATGTTGCTTTTAACCCACCTCGTTCCCTGTCCATTGGGTTGTGCTCAAATTGCATACTCACACGCCTAGAGAATCTAGTGTCGCCCTGCTGTGATCAGTCACTCCATCACAGCGGACTGAGTCCTGTGCCACCATCTCCTTTTATTACGTCATTGGGAGCTGACTAATTCTTCCTGGTTCCAGAAGTCAGCCCCTGATGATGAGTGGGCCTACCCTTCTCCAGCTACTCCATGTAAGCTAGGAAATCAGACATGAATGCAGCTGGAGCCAAGGACAATGTTGGAGCCAAGCAAATGTACCTATTGCATAGATGAAAATGAAAAAGGAGGGGGCGGGCCAGACCAAAAAAAAAATGGTTAAAAAAAAAACAAATAAAACATACTTTTCAGTTTGGATAAAGTGGGGAAGAGTTTTTAATGTTGTCAGTATTACCACCGGGGAAATTGACCCCCTTTTTTTGTTTCAGTGAGCATTGTCACAAGAACTGAAGGTGAGGATTTTATTATTTTAGAGCTAAACAATCAGCTATTTTACCTTGATTTGTAAAGAATAATTGAATCAAATGTTGGAACGCTTTTGTCTCTTTTAAGTGGGCAGGTTTCTGCCTTCATTTAGTAACTTTCTTTGAGAAAATGTAACAACTTGCTTTGGCAGCATCTCTAATTTCCTTTACTATTTATATGCTGTATATTGGGGTGGCTAGACCAAACTAAAGTTCCAATAGGCACTTTTATGGTACAACTCAGTGTGCAGCCTCACTATTTTCCATACCAAGCTAATGGCAGCATCAGATCACTCCTGGGATTCACTGATCGGTCAGGTAGGCCCCAGAACGACTGGAAAGCGACTCTGCATGCGGGACCACTTCTATGTGAAAGAGTAAAAAAAAACAAACAGGATTATGGCAGCTAACTGCTGTCATAACCCTGGTATTTAATGTCAAAGTAATGATGTATTTTTACTATGGGCCGGTCGGCACCATTGAAAGTGTTTTGTTATAGTTATTCTAAAAGTGCAAAAAAAGATATGTTGATCCTACCAGAAATCTATAGAAGTAAAGGGATTCTAAAGGTTAGACATGTTAACCATAATGCATTCTCTGCATTAAGGTAAAAAATGTCCCAGTAATAGTATCGCCCCCTCACCCCTCTAAAGACTTACCTCACACGATCCAGTACTGTGTCCATTTGTAGTGGCCCCTTCCCCTCTCCCCACTTTCATAGGCTTTTCTGAGGCAATGTGAGACATTGGCTCCTGCTGCTGGTAATCAAATACTGCGAGAACGGGGCAAGGCCGAGCTGCGCTGTATGTGTCAATGGATGCACACAGCCCAGCTTGGGAGTGAGCCCACAGGTGGGCCACCATAGGTAGCAGAGGAGCAGTGTCGGCAGGGGACCCCAGAAGAGGAGGCTGCTCCATGCAATACTATTGCAGAGCAGGTAAGTATAACATGTTTGTTATATAAAAAATGAGCTGAAGCTACATATAGTACATACATTACTTAGAGCCAGTGCAGCACTTAGTGAATGAATTAGTTCATTTGAACCAGCTTGGTCCAAACAAACTATTTAAAGTAACAGGAAACATGGATATCAGCTATAATGCAATTTCTCTTTTTAAGTGTGTCCTTTAAAACACATATTGAGAAGTGAATATTCCCTTTCCTTCTCTGAATTCTTTCCTTCTCTAATTTGATTTTCCCAAAACCCTGTTGCTAGTCCTCTTTCCTGGCCCTTTTCTGATATTCCATCAAACCCTTCTACAGAAGTTAGCACAGCATGATGCACTTTGAACTATTCTCGATTCTCCTAGGGTTTTTCAACATACAACTATCACACTTCATAAGCTATATTGTTCTCTATTTTGTGCACAGTGGGATAGTTGCAGTGTGCCAAACATCACCTTTATGCTGGCCATATATGTAATGATAATTGCTTGATGGATCATAGATCAAATCCTTTCAATCTGTCACATGAAAGCAATTTTCCTACACAACAAGTTAAAGAATATCAGTTTGGTCGAATTTCTGTTGCAATTTCTGTGTGAGTCAGTTGTTCGTTCTTACTTAAAAAAGCTTTCTATTTGACAGCCCATTTAGTGTCCTTAAATTATGAACAATAAAATCATTTCTTTGCAAGAATGGCCAAAATCAGGGTTCTACAGCTATTTGAGAGTCCCATGCAGTGGTAAAATGAACGTAAGGTATGATAAAGCATTAGTGACATTTTTAAAAGTGTATGTAGACAGTAGATCATTGTCAACTAAGACACTGTGTTGGGAAGGGGGGGGGGATACCACACTGCTGGGACCCATTCTTCCTCTGCATCCACCCAGCTTCTGTACTAAAAAAAGGAAGTCACACTGACTCTTTGTCATCTTTGGCTTTGGGTGCTAGATGACCATGTCCTGCCACTGATATAGCCTCCATCTAATGTCTATGTCTATAATTCTCCTAAAATGTATTTATTTTTTGTACATTTTTATAATGCTTAAGGCTAAAGAATAAATCTAAGAGAGTAGATTGTTTTTCAAATTCTTTTTAGTCTCTGTTGGAAAAAAGACTATAAAAAGTGTTGTTTACGAAGCTCAATAGCTCCAACTCAAATATTTAAACATGCAAATAAGAAGGATATTTTTTTTCACATAAAATGTATGCAAAATGTCCTTTAAATTAATCTATATTTCTAGATTACACAATTGCAAGCACTATCAATCGACTCATACAACTTTGAATATGATTGTTCCTGTGCATAGTGTTTATATGCTGTATTATGTGAACATTCATTCTAAAATGTTTGTTTTAATTTGTTACAATATAGACAAATAAAGGAGACGCTCTTGCAAACCGTGTCCAGAATACTCTCGGAAACTATGATGAAATGAAAGACCTGCTGACCAATCATTCCAGTCAAACCCATCTTGTAGGAATCCCGAAGAATTCTGTCCCTCAAACACCAGTTGAGAAAAATGAGCAAAGCTTCTTTCCAGATCAAAGAAATAGAGTGCCACAATGCCATCAGAGTAATAACCACTCATCGACATCAATGCCACCACCCTCAGGTTTGGCTCCAATGTCCACATTGGTACACGAAGGAACAAGAAAGTCAAGAATGGATTGGCCGCATGGTGGACATAACGCCACTTGTACACAATCGAGCCAACCAAGTCGATCAAAACATAGTTCATCCCATGATTTATCACAAATTAGGTTTGAAGACCTTTATAACTGCCAAAATGAACAGCATAAAAGTGTAAATATGGAGGAACCAATGTCTGCAACGTCATCATCTCACTCAAGAAGACATAATCACTCAAAAACATTGAGTGGGGAACATACTTACAAAGAAACCACTCATTCAAAGTCTCCAGTTGATTTAGAACTTTTAGTACATGGCTCTGTGTCTCCACTTCCTTCTACGTCCCTTCTCCTGGCAGGCAACAGTCTATCTTCTCAAAACTTTCCACCAGTACTTCACAGTAAAAGTAGCATTATGCAACAGAAGCCAACAGCCTATGTCAGGCCAATGGATGGTCAGGACCAAGTACCTAATGACTCACCTGAATTAAAACCACCAACAGAGACTGAAGATGGATTTATCAACCAGGCTTTTGGAGCAATACTGGATGGAAAAATCAATGTACCGGTCAGCAAGAACAAATTGCCAAAGCTTACCATTCCCCAAATTGGTGAAGTAAGTCCAGATATTTTATTTCATGATGGATATTTATTCATTGTTTACCTATTTTTTCATGTTCCACATATTTTTAGTTCGGTCTTTTAACCTAAACCTGTCTGCCTTTTTAACCTTTAAAACTACCTAAGAGCATGGACAGTTTTATGGGGGGAAAAATATATTTTTTTAGAATTTAGTAGCATTTTCCTTTTCAGACTTATAGTAATCAGTTACTGTTAAAATTAAATTATACATTAACCACACTTTCATTACCATGGCTAATAGTGCAATAAGCATTATTAAAGTGAGCCCGTCGGGTATCTTAAAATTGTGTTTTAGACGCAGCAAAGTATCTGCTGTTATGGTGTAAGCCAAAAAACCCCCTTTGTGCAACTCTCTGAAACTTTGTTTCTAGGGTCTTGATTTGATGGCTAAGCAATGACAACTGGCACCATACTATACAAAATACGTTAATGGTCAGTAAGGGCTCTCTTATTTGAAAGAGGAATAACAATGAGTTAGGCTTAGTCCTGAAGTCAGGGATGTCAGGCTGTCAGTAACAAAATAAAACTAGCTTCAGGAAAGCACACTTAGAAGGGTATGGTTCAAGGCAGGACGCTTATAATTAAAACATTTAAATGTCTTATCAGTTTGTATTAAAGTGGCACTCCAGACAAACAGCTAAGTGCACAGTTGAAATACATATATGCTGTTTTGTACATTGGTTGGTTGTTGGTACATTGTCCAGTGACCAAGGCTGGTGGTAGTTGGAGAGATAACATGGGATATTACATTGCTGCACCAGGAAATAATTCTGTCACCTGCCTCGCTGTAGATAGTGCCAGAAGTATATAAATGATAAGGATAGTTGTTTAAACTACAAATCCTTCAGCAGATAAAACCGTAAACATAATATTTAACATGTGCATTTGTCTGGAGTTAAGTTATGTGTTTCACAAGTTCAAGTCTTTGGAAGGAACTGGCACAATCTTTTCTACAAGCCTTTTTCAAGTATTGTTGTGCTCAGTGTTAATATATTTGCAGTTTAGCTGGCACTAGGACAGCCATACTTTTGGCAAGGGAAGCTCAAGTTATTGGGTTTCTGAGCGTAAGCCAAACAAAACAGACATAAGATATGAATTGTACAATTATAAATGAAACTGTTACAGTGAACTGCATCTCAGAACCCCAAACCGAAAACATTATTTAATCCATTTTTAATATCCAAAGGAAACTCACCTATCCATCCATGTCTCCATGTTATGTATTGCTGAGAAATCACTTAGAAAAACAATCACTAGCATTTCTGTTCATACCTATCTTGAGTAAGGGCCGATGACTCGTGTAGCATTTACTTCCAGAAATCCATCTGCCCTTATCTCAGACATTCAGGCAGGAGGGTGTGCTTAGCTGAGAAAACTCCTCCTCCCCTGAGGACTCCTGGGATGTATGATATAATTTGCCTAGGCCTGGAAACCAGAAAAAAACTAGAAATGTAAAAAAATAAATAACAACAAATAAATATGATATATTTTCCTATCTGTTTACTAATGCTAAGAGAATAAGGATTACATCTAGTCAATGTTGTTTGAGAGAGTTAACAACACTTTAACTTACTCTTATGCTTGGTTCACACATGTCCGTCCCCGGGTATAGCACGATTTTTAAAAGGAATCCGGATCGGTTTTGTGCGATTCAAGTGTATATTTTTACTTAATAGGGCACCTAAACCAGACTGAAAAATGCACAGGACTCTTTTTAAAAATGCATTGCCGCCAACCCGCAGATATGTGCACCAACTCCATAAAGGAGGCTACCGGTTCACATGTCATGCAAATTGGATGCAGTTCAAAATGCATCCAGTTCACATATATGTGAACCCAGCCTCAGAATTGGCATGTTATGCATTGAATTGCTCAATTTGAGAACCTAATCTGTACCTCCATCCCGTTAATGGAGGAATCTCCACTGTCGGCTATTGTATCCAAATACAAAGGCGCTGGCTAATCTTATAGAATGCAGTCACTGTTTGGCCTAAAAATGCTTAAGTTGATTTGTAAATTAAATTTTACATAAAAAAAAATGTTTTTGTCAAGCCGCGTGGTGCTTGCAGGGTCACCGATGGCTCAAATTTCAGCTTATTCAGCAACAATCAAGTTTCATGCCGTCTATGGCCATCCAAAGCAAGCTAAATTACTTAGCAAGTCTAGGCTTTATCATAAGGGCTGTTTTGTGTGAAATTGTTTGTGGGTTGGTAAGAACTCCTTTGTCATGCCAGATAGTTTCCAAGGAAAATAACTATTTCTAATTAGACCTCCGAGTGCTAAAACCCAGCAGAGATGTCAATATATATCTTTGCTGAAGTAACATTATTATTCCACTGGTTTGGTGATGCTTGAGGGTTGACTTTTTCCTTCTAAGTCTAAAAGAACTTTAGACAGAGAGGCTGATTTGCTAAAATAATTGAGAATCTTCACTGAATAATTTGTGTGAATATTCACTTCAATGATTCAATCATGTGGAAAGCAAATTCTTGTTTACTTTTTTTAACTGCACGTGATTGGGTATTTAATGTAGATTTGCTTTTCACATGCTTAAATAAATTTTCAATTATTTAATCATTATTTTTTTAGTTGTAATTGCTATTTTAGTTGTAAATTCCCAATTTGTTAAGTCAAGATTCTCACCTCCTTTAGTAAATTAGCACAAAAGTCCTAGGACTCGGTTAGCAGCTTGCTCTGCTTTGTTTCTGTAAGGCCCCTTTCACACGGGCTTTCCGATCAGGTCCGCCTGTCAGTTTTTTCAGGCGGACCTGATCGGATGCTCCATGCACCTCTATGGAGCAGCGGACGTCAGCGGTGACATCTCCACTGAGTCTGACACCCGCTGCTATCCGATCCGGTCCATGAAAACCAGATGGATGGGAACCCTATTTTCCATCCGACTCGAGGATCAAATCAAATAGGATCAAATAAAAATGGACAGGCGGTCCCGCTTTCATCTGATCTCCCATAGAGGAGAGCGGGGATCTGACAGCTCCATCTCTGCAAAGTAAGCGGAGACAGACCTGTCATCCTTCTGCTCAGCTGGGAACGGCGGATCGATGACCAAAACGGAGTCCACTGGGCAGAAAGCCTGTGTGAAAAGACCCTAAAATATTTTTGTGAAACAAAGGTCAATTATAGCTGTTTTTTATTTTCAAAATCACTGTTTCCATTATTGATGGCTATATTAAGACAGTATAGAGGTGAGCATTTCATTGGTAAATGTGTGCAGTCCCAGGTCTTTGCTGCTAAATGGTAATACAGCAGATTTAGAATCTGTAAGTAGCAAATTATCCTTTCACCAGTAGATAGCGCCCTATATAATGGCAGTCCTAGTCCCATCCTATCAGCTTGACAAAGGAGCACAGCTGTCTTCATGATCCTCAGTGCTGATGCTCCGAAACACATTACAATACATCCGGTGACATCATTGCGCTCCACGCTACGCTCCACGAGCACTCCAGCCCTCATTCTGGCTCCCTTCTACAGATTAGCCAGCTTCCTAAACCCAGCGTGCAGCAGTGACAACATATATAGTGGAAGAACTCAACTGTATCTCACCATATAAGGACTTATATGACTGTGCCTGTTTTATCTTATCTCATGTGAGTGGATAAATACCCTTTTTTAACTAAATAAATAGTTTACAGTCCTCACTTAGAAGTTCCTTTGTATCTCTCTTCTCTATGTTAAAGTGAACCTGTTGTGTTCAATGAAATGTAAAAGGTACTCTTCTGGGTAAAGTGCAGGCACCAATGCTTGTCCTTAGACTCATTTCATTGTGTTTGGGAAAACCCATTGGATCCTAGGCCCATGATGTATACAGGGACTTACATTCTATCCAATTTAACACTGAACCATATCCAAAGATGCTAATGCTTGTCATTTTGCTGTTGAGTGGGTAGTGTCACCATCAGAAAACCTACCCTGAGAAATGCCATACAGTCATTGCTGCAGTGCATGTAGACCGTCAGTGCCTGTAAAACCACTACAGAAGATCCGCAGCACTGAAATGCAAAAAAGGGTTAAAAAAGTGAAAATAATAATTCTTCTTTTTATTTTTTTTTTATAGAAAAGGCAATCGTTTATATGTTGTTCAAAAAAAAAAAATTACTTTTTGCATTATCGCTAATATGTTGTGCCTGGGCAAACTAAATGTTAGTCAGTTATGGTTTAAAGTGTATACACTACTATTTTATGTGACTTTGAAATGTTTTTCTTGCTTTTTTCCTTCCATATTTGTGTTATTGTATTAAATTGAGATTTGAAGATTATCCACTAGATGCGCTGCAGTGGACTGTCTAACTGCCTGAGCTGTCAACCAGCTGTGAGAAAGATTTGTAAAGCACAGTCACTGTATAGAACTGCAGGGAGCACAGCCTTCATATGTATTGAACAAATATGGCTGCTCCCATGTACATAAACTATATATATATATATATATATATACATATATATATATATATATATATATATATATATACAGTATATATATATATATTTACAAATTATCAATAAAAACAGTTTTTTATTTAAAATATTAACGCACGTGTATAAGAATATTTACATTAATCTATTCTCCTCCATGTTGGCTACACTCATATCGAGATGATCATTCAAAGATCATTCATCAGTTCTGATCGACTTGACAAATATCTACATATGTATTTGATAACCAATTGTAATGCAGAATGATTAAACAATCAAGGTAATAGATTGTTTACATATATGATTGATAGATTGTATTTTTGATTGCTATTTTCAGTCAGTCGCAGGACAGTACTGTGTGTGTTGCATCATTCAATATTTGAATTGCTTTTGAATCACTTGCACAAGTTTAGAATCACTTGTACCTAGATCAATCTAATCATCACTATGTGCACGACCACCATTAGATATGCATTTATAAATGGCTATACATTTTCTTTAACCATTAAGCAAACACATGGCCCCCAATACCTTTCCATGTCATTAAAAATCCAACTCACAAAAGGGCTACAGCATGTGTAGATGGCTGGTCTTCCGTAGCCATGACCATTGGTAGAGTTCCAAAATGGTGTAGACTGACTAAACTTCTGTACATACTACATTTACATGTATCAAGTTAAGGATAAAGCGGAGTCCTAAAGTCTAATTTTTCAGCATTTCTAGTTCCCAGACCTATTACCTCGCAAAACTTCTATTTTTCCTTATAATAAACTGTAGGAAATGTATCAAATACTTCAGCTTAGATCAGATTTTCCTCTTTCTACATAAATAATGTACTTGTCTGTTTTAAAGCTCCATGTTATTTATTAACATTCCACAGTGTAACAAAGACTGATGTGTTTTGCAGTAACACTTGCAGTAACTTCTGAAGAGTTGTGTGTAAACTGTGAATTCTTGTTATTCCCATGAAGTAAACAGTAAAGGCTACTGTCAGAGGTACTGGCTAGACGTAATGTGTATTTTTAATGTTTGTATCCCCTTGTAGAACATTTATGGACACTCTTATGGTGATCTATTCATATAGCGTGTAATAAGCTTTTAGCAGGAAACTGTAAATTCATGTGCATTTGCTGCATTCTAAAATATATTTTTCAGCACAGTAAATCAGTCTTCTTGTTTACATTAGCAGTTGGATATATGAAACATCAAGACTTTGCTTTTGGCAAAGGCAGGTTTATGATAAAAAAAAACATAATAAAAAAACTCAGGGACCTTCTAAAAAACATTTTAACCACTTTAAGACCGGAAGGATTTGCCCCCTTTATGACCAGGGCCTATTTTGCGATTCTGCACTGCGTTATTTTAATGGACAATTGCGCGGTCGTGTGATGCTTTACCCAAATAAAATTGACGTCCCTTTTTTCCCACAAAAAGAGCTTTCTTCTGGTGGTGTTTGATCACCTGTGTGTTTTTTATTTTTTGCGCTATAAACAAAAAAAGAGCAACAATTTTGAAAAAAAAAAAAATATATATATATATATATTTTTTTCACATTCTGCTATATGACATTCTCCAAAAAAATTTTTTTAAATCAAAATGTTTTAACATTTTAGGCCAATTTGTTTTCTGCTACATATTTTGGGTAAAAAAAATTGCAATAACGTATTTTGATTGGTTTGCACAAAAGTTATCGCATCTACTAACTACGGGAAAGATTTATGTCATTTTTATTGTTTTTTTGGTTTTTTTTACTAGTAATGGCGGCGATCTGTGATTTTTTGCAGGACTGCGACATTGCAGCAGACACATCGGACCCCTAACTGACATTTTTGACACTTTTGGGGGAACCAAAGACATTACTAAAAATATGCTCTGTTACTGTAATAATGACACTGGCAGGGAAGGGGTTAACCCTGTCGGGGATCAAGGGGTTAAATGTGAGCCTAGGGGAGTGATTCTAACTGAGGGGGGGGGGCTTCTGAAATGATCATAGAGATCTTTGATCCTATATAGAAGGATCACATGGTCTCTATGACCATTCCAGGGGGAAGAACAGTAGGCTGTGTTTACAACAGCCGACCGTCCTTCTCTCTCAGCAGGGAGCGATCGCGGGTGTCAGGCGGCAATCGGAGCTTCCTGACACACGCATCAGCTTCCCCACTGATGATCTGGGGCGGGAGCGCGCCGCCGTTGGCGTGCACTTCCCCCTAGCTGCCACCAAACGAGCAACGTATCCATACATTGTTTTGCCTGTATGAGCCACCCTGCCGCCGTATATATATAGAAAGCGGTCGGCAAGTGGTTAATACATTTCTTACAGCCACTGAACCAGGTCTGTTCTGCCCAAGGTAGAACCAACAAAACTGACTTCAAATACATTTTGTATTATTTATACCTTCTAACCTGAAATGAGAAAGAGAAGCATCCTATGGTACAATGTATGTAGGCAAAGAGCATACCCCCGTGACACCTGTCCAGTTATATGGACCACAAAAAATTAATGTGCTGAAAATGATTGGGTTAATGTGCAAGTGCTTTTTTCACCATTATGTGTTTCTTATACTGGCTTTTCAAAATAAAAAAAAAGTAGTAAAATGTAGTTTGAAAAACCTTCCTTACAATGTGGTTCCATTGTATTAGGTAAAGTATAAGAAATTAGGACAATCTGGATAACAGAACAAGGAGCATTTTAAATCTGCCAAGTGAAGTTTGGTATTTTCATACAGGTAATAACTGTGGATTATCAATTCAATATGCCACTCAAGCGGACAGCTTTTTGTGTGGAAATTAATTTTCAAAAAAAATATTTCGTTTTTTCTTCTAGTCAGATAAATGTAAGTGCAAATCTCATTTGATCTAGGTGAACAAATCTACTAAGCAGAAGGTAGCACATTTTTCTCCTTTTCACATTTCCCTCTGTTTACCTAATATATTTGTTGTAGAAAGTTTGTTGTTTGCAGAGCTCAATATCTCAAGATGAAATTCACACACCGACAGTGATTCTCTGATCAGGTGCGCAGAGCCAAATCCAAAGGGGATAGATACTCTGCTGCTCTTGTGTTCCTGATATACATAAAAAAAAAAAAACAACACATTTGGAGGTAAACTGTTCTCCATTTTCAGAGTGTACATATTCAAAGCTATGTAATTCATGTGGATGTTTCTGTAATTTTTACTTTAACAACAAAGAAGATGAGGCACACCAGATGATGAACATCAGAAATGTGTCCACATAGATCAAACATGAATTGCACTTACATTTAGCACATAAGATGTCTGGCCTGTCACATATGGCGACCTTCTCTAGGCACAGAAGTAAAAACACATGAATCATCCTTATTAAAAGCAAGCACATAGGGGTTTTACATAGCATGGGGTATAAATCTTAGATGGGCCATCAAATACAAGAAAAATAACCAAATTCTAGGCAAAGCTGTAAGAATAACAGTATACCTATGGCAATTTATAAGCCCCACATAAAGGACATCTCAAAAATGTCTGTGTTTGGGGTTTGTTATTGTACTGTGGACTTTTATAAAGAATTGCTTTAAATTAGTGATGCACCAAAATTTCGGCCGCTGTAAATAGGGTTTTCTGTGTTGTGCCGAAAGAAAAAAAAGTGCCGATAATAGCTGCTGAAAACCCTATGATATTGCTGCAATTTTACCGTGATTTTGTCTTGCTTATGGCGTGTTTTTCATAGGTCATGTGACTCAAAAATGCAACATGGATGCATTTTTGATGCGTTTTTGCTGTATTGTCAATGCATTTCAATGGGGAGGTGCATTTTCTTTAACTTTTGAAATATGAAACAAAAATGTAGCAAGCAGGATTTTTAACACCGCTTCAAAAGGTGAAGATGATGCCTAACAACAAATTCATATTCATTCATATTATAATATAGATTATAAATTAAATTCATGATATTAAATAAAAAGTCAAATATAATACAATTATTTTTTTTTTAAATATATATTTTTTTAAGAACTGTCAATTTCAGTTTCTGCCAAGTGCATCCTGAATTTTCAGTTTTGGCACCGAAATATGTCATTTTGGTGCACCACTTCTTTAACCACTTACCCACTGCTCACATTGCTGCTACTGCAGCAATGTGGCTCGTTATCATCCAGCGACGTAGACCTACGTCGCTGGACTCCTCCCCCTGTAGGCGGCGCTCGCGCGCCGCCGGAGGAGCCCTCCCGCTGTTTTCAGTCACAGCGGGAGTCGGGCCAGGGGAGGAGCGGCAGCGATTGCTGCCGCTCTTCCCCGATCGTCGGGGAATCGAGTGAGGAGATCCGCCCGCTTGTGTAAACAGAGCGGGCGGATCTCCTAAGTGACAGGCAGGGACAGATCTCAGTGTTCAGCATAGCTGAACATCCGATCTGTCCCTTTGTCACTCAGTCACCTCCCCCCCCACATGTTAGTAAGCACCAGGCATACATTAACCCCTCCCTCTCCAATAAAATTAACCCCTTCCCTGCCAGTGTCATTTTTACAGTAACAGTGCATATATATAGCACTTATTACTGTAGTAATGTCACTGGTACCCCCAAAAGTGTCAAACATGTCAGTCAAGGGTCCGATCTGTTCGCCGCAATGTCGCAGTCCCGAAAAAAAAATTGCAGATCGCCGCCATTACGCGTTAAAAAAAAAACACCAAAAATTACATAAATCTTTCCCTTAGTTAGTAAACGCAATAACTTTTGCGCAAACCAATCAAAATACGCTTATCGTGATTTTTTTTACCAAACATAGGTAGCAGAAAACAAATTGGCCAAAAATTTAAAAAAATTTGATTTTTAGATTTTTTGGGGGGGAATTTCATATAAAAAATTTAAAAAATATTGTTATTTTTTCAAAATAAACACTCTTTTTGTTTATAGCTCAAAAAGTAAAAATCGCACAGGTGATCAAATACCACCAAAGAAAGCTCTGTTTGTGGGAAAAAAAGGACGTAAATTTTGTTTGGGTACGGCATCGCAATTGTCAGTTAAATTCGCACAGTGCCGAATCGCAAAAAGTGGCCTGGACGTAAGACAGCAAAATCCTCCGGTGGTAAAGTGGTTAAGCTGTTACACAGTAAGGCTTATCGATAGTAGAGCTCTGTTTGCACTCCTGCCTCAACGCCATTATCAAAATGGGAACGATGTCCAGATATATCTTAGACATATTAATGCACCAATCTTACATTATGCAGCCAACAGGCCACATAAAGGCCAACTTTTTTTGTGTTTTTTCTCTGTGGGATATGACCTCTGTTTTACTGGGCCTCATAGCAATTGTAAGAGGTTCTGTTGCTACAGTTACTGTATGCCGTATATGGCCATATTATATTTTTCTAAAGTAAATGTTTTATGCACAGCTGCCACTTTAAATAACTGATCAAATTTGGAAAACATTTAATGTAAAAATTAGGTAATGTATGCCCTACCATTGATCCACCGAAGTAATACCACCATTTAGCTAGAATAAGTAAAACCTATGCCAAGTTTGCTGTGTTGATCTTTGTAAAGGCTTCATAAAGCTGGGACTCTCCTGTCAAATTTGCAAAACCTGTAAAGTGTGTGTACAATTAGCACAATGGACCACATACTTGACATTGTATATTAGCTTACTATTATGCTTCCAACTGTGGTAGTAATGAACAAACCAAATAAATTCATAATGCTATAATGTATAACTCATGGTAATGAGGCAATTCTAAAGCATAGCATTATGTGAATTACCTTTAATAATTATGGAAAGAAGATTAAATCAATGTTCTACTACATCTAAGTTCTAAAGACTTTTATTGATATTTTCTCAAGGCTTATGGAATGGTACTGGCATACTATAATGTACTAAACAGCAGTTACTATGCGTTTCACAAAGACGTTCCTTGATCTGGGGAAACAAATCAATTTTACCTTTGTCATCGCCACTTAAGTCCTGAAATACGGAGAACTTCCATTTCCCATTTCTGCTTAGATGTATTTGATGGCTATAATATTCAGCAAAACGATAAGCTTTGTTATATGTGTTTCAAATCATCCAGCTATTACCGCTTCTATTGATCAGCTTAGTAGTTCTCAGCCTAGAAGGACAGATGTTCTAATTCTCCATTAAAGATCTCCAGAAATTGACAGAAAAATGGCTGCATTGATTTAGTCCAGACAGTTAATGTGTGTGGCTCTGGCGGTGATATATATTTATTTTTTGTTAATGAAAAAAAAGAAGTAACCCTGTCACAACCAGAACAGATTGCTACAGTGTAATTATTTTGTACAAGGAAAGGGATACGGATCATTACAAGGGAAACTTAAATGGTCTTGGGTCAGTTTTAAAAAAGGAAGCACATGTGTTAATTATAATTATTAATTATTTTAGTCTTTACCAATAATATCTTTTTAGTATGACTTTCATATTTTTCTACATTCTACTGCACATTTTTGTTATTCTATTAACCACCAGAGGGAGCTGACAGAGGCTTGGTTTGTGGGAAGTAACAATAACGCTAAACCATTGTATAGATCTATGTATTAGGAAGCTGGTTTTAAATATGTAGTGAGCTAATATGATTTTCCAAGGGTACATATAATAAAACTATTAATAGATACTAGAAACAATGTTTTTAATATAATATGGGCAAAAATACATATATAGAGTATTTGTACAGTATATAAGAATAGTTGCATCAAGCTGATCTTTTTACACATACAATATATAAAAGATTGCAATTATTATTTCAGAGATCAATAGACTGACTTCTCACTGTTGTAGGAAGAGGGACCCTTCTAAGAAAGTTTAAGCTGAACTCCAAGCTTAAAAATATTGCCTATGTGTAAGTGCTATGTGTATTCTTTATTAAATCTTGGGTTCTTTGTGTATTTTTTCATATTTGTTTAATAATCCAGCGTAAAACACTTTCCAAACTTTGCCTCACTGCAGGAGTTCCCTCTAATATAGTTATTATATATCAGTTACTGCTGCTTTTTTTGCTTGGACAAGGTGACCGGTCTTGTATCCGCCTTCCCCTTAGTTTGCTGGCAACCAGTAGAGGGAGGACCTGCTGAATCCCACTTATAGCTCTTCTCTTTGCACAGGGAAATCCATTTTAGGTCCCTTTCACACTTATGCGACGCGATTTTACCGCGATTTTGACGCGACTTATCAGCGATTTTGACGTGATTTTGAAAGCAATGGCTATGGCTCAAAACGCAATCAAATCGTAGTGCAGGAACTACTTTGAAGTCGGCGTGACTTCAAAACGCACTGATATGAATGGGGCTCACTGAAAATAATGGAAAACGACTTGTCATGCGATTTTGCGGTCGAAAATCGCGGGACAAGTCACACTAGTGTGAAAGGGGTCTAAATGTTCCTCTTTTTTTTATTCAACCTAGAGCCCTGTTTAAACATAGGCATTTTCAAACATGGGCATAATCACTGCAATTCTGCTTACGATTTCAAAAGGCACTGTTAAAATATCAAATCACACATCAGCATGTTCAGGTGACATTTATCTCAATGGCACCTAAAAACTTGGTGTGATTCTGCTGCGATTGTCTCGTGACAAATCGGCAAACCAAATCCCGTGACGCATGTCCCTTAAAAAAGTTCAGGAACTTATTTTGGGCAACACACATTGGTTTGCATGATTGCAGTGAGATTTGTTGAGTGACAAACACGGCAGAATCGCACCGTGTTTTTAGGTGCCATTGAAATGAATGGCGCCCAAACATGCTAATGTGCGATTTAACATTTTAACAGTGTGTTTTGAAATTGCGGGCAGAATCAAAATGCCTATGTGTAAAAGAAGCCTTAGGAATTTATTATGGGCGTTAACACAAATTAAATACTTCATGACTAAGAGTCACAGAAATGATTCTTGATGGATTCTTGATGGATAGATATTGTGCCACATTTCAGGCTTCAAACATAAAGATATAAAACTGTAATTTTTTGTGAAGAATCAACAACAAGTGGGACACAATCATGAAGTGGAACGGAATTTATGGGATATTTCAAACTTTTTTAACAAATAAAAAACTGAAAAATTAGGCGTGCAAAATTATTCAGCCCCCTTAAGTTAATACTTTGTAGCGTCACCTTTTGCTGCGATTACAGCTGTAAGTCGCTTGGGGTATGTCTCTATCAGTTTTGCACATCGAGAGACTGAAATTTTTGCCCATTCCCCCTTGCAAAACAGCTCAAGCTCAGTGAGGTTGGATGGAGAGCGTTTGTGAACAGCAGTTTTCAGTTCTTTCCACAGATTCTCGATTGGATTCAGGTCTGGACTTTGACTTGGCCATTCTAACACCTGGATATGTTTATTTGTGAACTATTCCATTGTAGATTTTGCTTTATGTTTTGGATCATTGTCTTGTTGGAAGACAAATCTCCATCCCAGTGTCCGGTCTTTTGCAGACTCCATCAGGTTTTCTTCCAGAATGGTCCTGTATTTGGCTCAATCCAGCTTCCCATCAATTTTAACCATCTTCCCTGTGTTTGCTGAAGAAAATCAGGCCCGAACCATGATGCTGCCACCACCATGTTTGACAGTGGGGATGGTGTGTTCAGGGTGATGAGCTGTGTTGCTTTTACACCAAACATAAGGTTTTGCATTGTTGCCAGAAAGTTTGATTTTGGTTTCATCTGACCAGAGCACCTTCTTCCACATGTTTGGTGTGTCTCCCAGGTGGGTTGTGGCAAACTTTAAATTACACTTTTTAAGGATATCTTTAGGAAATGGCTTTCTTCTTGCCACTCTTCCATAAAGGCCAGATTTTTGAAGTATACGACTGATTGTTGTCCTATGGACAGAGTCTCCCACCTCAGTTGTAGATCTCTGCAGTTCATCGAGAGTGATCATGGGCCTCTTGGCTGCATCTCTGATCAGTCTTCTCCTTGTATAAGCTGAAAGTTTAGAGGGACGGCCAGGTCTTCGTAGATTTGCAGTGGTCTGATACTCATTCCATTTCAATATTATCGCTTGCACGGTGCTCCTTGGGATGTTTAAAGCTTGGGAAATCTTTTTGTATCCAAATCCAGCTTTAAACTTCTCCACAAGAGTATCTCGGACCTGCCTGGTGTGTTCCTTGTTCTTCATTATGCTCTCTGCGCTTTAAACAGACCTCTGAGACTATCACAGTGCAGGTGCATTTATACAGAGACTTGATTACACACAGGTGGATTCTATTTATCATCATTAGTCATTTAGGTCAACATTGGATCATTCAGAGATCCTCACTGAACTTCTGGAGAGAGTTTGCTTCACTGAAAGTAAATGGGCTGAATAATTTTGCACGCCCATTTTTTCAGTTTTTTATTTGTTAACAAAGTTTGAAATATCCAATAAATTTCGTTCCACTTCATGATTGTGTCCCACTTGTTGTTGATTCTTCACAAAAAATTACAGTTTTATATCTTTATGTTTGAAGCCTGAAATGTGGCAAAAGGTCCCAAAGTTCAAGGGGGCCTAATACTTTCGCAAGGCACTTTATATCGAGAACAAAGTTTATTTAATACTTCTGAACTGGAGGACCAGAAACTGAAACATTAAACAATTGATCATTATAGAATTATCACTAAGCTAACACTATTATAAAGGAAAGCAGTCTTTTTCAGACTCTTTTTTTCCCTTTTTCATAATAAAATTCAAATTCCATGTCTGAGAATATTGATAAATGTAATGTCAGAACATTCCTCAGTAGACCAAGTCGGAACATCACATATGCTGCAGCACTGGGTTGGCTTTTAAATTATATTAATCAAATAACCCAAGTAAAACATTTCCATGTGCTAATGAGAAATGTTTTAGAGCATTAATACACATATTAGCTGGGGAATAAATTAGTAGGGAAATACGGCATCAAGTTTGTAAGATGCAATTTTAGAATATATCAACTCTCGGGCATGTGGAGAAAATGATATGAAATGAAACAAGGCTCTTTATTATTAAAACTCCAAGTGGATTCATTTGTATCTTCTCTTCATTTAATTGATTACCAGTAATATTATTAAAGTGAAGTGTTATACATTTTAAATTAAATATTGAAGAATATATTATACAGGATTAAATTCCTACAATATTGTTACATTATAGTAAAGTGAAAGTGCAACTAAGGGCTGCCCAATTACTGAGCCAAAGAAAAATATATTTACAGTATTTTTGTGTAATGGGTGCCCTGCCCTGCTTTCGTTTGGGGGAATTTATAGAGGTCTACACAATTACCAGAACATATCTAATGTTTTTCCTTTTGAGATGTAGTTCACAAAGTTAGTACTCCATGTTGTGCACGGGTATAGAATGTCGGTTCATCCAGACTACATTTTCAATAGCTTCTTTGTAGTGGCCTTATTGAATAGTATTTGTTCCTAAAGTGGACCAGTGGCCAGTTGTCACATTTTGCTGTCTTCAGAACTCACCTGTGCTGGTATTTACAAATGAATCTTTGCAGAATGAGACTGCTGTTTCTCACCTGGGACCCATGCTTGAGACCTGTTCATCTTTCTTTTTATACTTGCTCAGTCCAATAGGGAATTCCCCGAGCAAAGACTTCTCTGAGTTATTGTTTGCAAACTCCTGGTCCCATGGCCTGTATTCTAGTTTCTGATGACCTTAAAAGACCTCTGCTGTTTTTTATCCATCCTTGATGTCTGTCTTGACCTCATGCTTGCTTGAGCATGACCTCGTGTCCCTATTTGTAATATGTCTCATTGCTGTCAGTAATTGCCAGTCTGAGTGTTTTACAGAGAGCAACTTGGGAGTTTCCAACAGCAAAGACCATAACAACTGTTGTGATGCACTGGTGATTACAGCTTCTTAGATTTTGTGCCACATCCCACTGTAGAACCTATACAAATCTGGGTATTGATATATAAGTATTTACATATTCCTAATAAGCAATACATATCAACTATTAGTGACCTCTGTAGCCGCAGGCTCTGTGGAGTAAGTATCCTCAAATTTTCTTGCATTCACAAAGGCACTGAAGTTGATTTTAGTTTGTTTTTAGTAGCTTAGAGTTCCTGCTCTGCATTTACATAAAACATTACAAGGCAGGAATGCTATTGGGAGGGGGGAGCAGAGCACAACTTCAGTGTTTCTGTTGATTAAGATGAATCACTTCACAGTGTCTACAGCTAGAGTTGGTTTGTTTTAAAGCTAATTTACTGGTTGTTAGAAAGTAGTTCATAGCCTGGACACTGATTCATTATATAGTGTAACTAATTGCAACACAGTTTCTTTCAGATTTGGAAAGAGTGGGGAGGCTTTACTTGTGTTTTGTGTCTCTATCTCTATATGTCCTGTTCACCAATGTCATCAGAATGAAAGTGATAGAAAATCAAACATTTTTGGTCACCAGCTGAACAGTAATAGAGGGGAATTCATCTCTCCTGTGACAACAGTTTAGGAGGGGATTTCCCTTACATCTCAGATTTACAGTACAGGAAGTGAAGGAATATCTCCCTGATGAAACAGAGATTTTGCAAAAAAAAAAAATGGCTTTGACTATACTGTAAGCTAGTAGCACTTTTGCACTCTGGCCCTAGTTTTAGAAGAGCTGTATCCCATAAAGAACAGCATAAAGGTAAGTGAAATTAGCACTTACACTTACCATCCACTGTCCTTTTTATACTAGGAGTGTATGTTTTATTGACAAGCCAACTTCTGGCTGTCAGATGGAAGCAGTCCTGCTGATTGCTTGAATCCCACTATTCCCCCACGCCCCCATCATGTATACTAGGCTCCGCTTGACCATTTGCCTGGGACTGGAATAGTGGGTGCCAGTGGGTAGAGGAGAGGGCGCTGAGCGGACATGCATCTGCTCTCCCCCCTTCTTTCTGCTGACCTGGAAGCAGCAAGTAAAACATCATTCCCGGGTCCCTATGTCAGTTTCCCCGGTCTGCACAGGTGGAACATCCAGGATCTTTTAGACCTCAAATGTCTTAGAACCTGTCACTAAAAATTAATCATATAGGGGACATTTTGTCCCATATGTGATGATGAAAAAGTTTAAGTAGAACTATAGGCAAACCTTTTTTTTTTTTTTTCATTTTGGATAGAGCAAGGGAGGGTTATAACCCCTGTCAGATTTTATTTTTGTCATCTCTGTCAGATTGAGATTTCCCTTTGCTTCCTGTCCCATAGCCTAAACAAGAAGTGAGAGGAAATTCCTGCAAATTACAGGAATTCATTGGGGCCTTCCAGGTCACCAGAACTAGTGTCCCCATTGGAAGATTTCCCCTTTATTACTTCTGGGGACAACCGAAAACATGGGTTTTCTTTAGTTCCACTTTCAATGATAATGGTAAGCAGGACAAATAGAGAGGATAAATCTCCCAAACGGGTGCACAGACAGCAATAAACACCTATAAGATGTTCTAATTCATCTCCACTCTATCCAAAACTAAAAGTTTGCCTTTTTTTAATTGTAAATAATGAAGTTAAACCCAAATCCCCCCATTCCCACATACACGTATGACCATAAATGCACACTTCGTGGACCCCTATGCACCAAATTGTAGATTGTAATGCACATTACATATCACCACAAACATCAGAATGAGAGCTATATTTCTAGCACCACACCTCCTCTGCAACACTAAACCAAGTAACTGTAGGGGGCTTCTAAAGCTTTGCCTATGGAAAATATAGGGTACTGAAGTTTGTCACCATTTAACGGATGCACACAAGTTTAGGGTTTTACATATTGGGTATCTATTTTCTCAGTGCAACCTCATCTTTTATATACCGTATATACTCGAGCTGACCCAAATATAAGCCGAGGCACCTAATTTTACCACAAAAACTGGGAAAACTTATTGAATTGAGTATAAGTCTAGGATGGGAAATGTAGCAGCTACTGGACCCAACTGGACCACAACGAGACCCAAAACAGGGGCGGCAGGCATGTTACAGGAGATGCAGGGCTGTGTGCATGGTACAGGAGATGGTACAGGCGTAGTACAGGAGATGGTACAGGTATGATACAGGAGATGGTACAGGAGATGTTACAGGCATGACACAGGAGATGGTACAGGCATGGCACAGGAGATGGTACAGGCACGGTACAGGAGATGGTACAGGCATGGCACAGAAGATGGTACAGGCATGGCACAGGTGATGGTACAGGCATGGCGCAGGAGATTGTACAGGCGTGGTACAGGAGATGGTAAAGGCATGGTACAGGAGATGGTACAGGAGATGCAAGTCTGCAGGCATAGTACAGGAGATGCAGTGTTGTGGGCATGGTACAAGAGAATATACTGTACCATGCCTGCACCACTGCATCTCCTGAGGAGATGCAGGGGCTGCGGAGGAGTCTCACTTACCTTTCGTTGAGACGTCTTACATTTAAAAATGGCGCAGCCCGGTTCCAGACCGTCACCGCACATGCGCCATCTGCCCGGGAATAGCCGCACGTGTACGGGCTTTCCCGAGTGGCATGCGCACTGCACCGGAGAACAGGTAAGTGAGACAGTGACTCGAGTATAAGCCGAGGGGGGCTTTCTCAGCATAAAAAAACATGCTGAAAAAGTCGGCTTATACTTGAGTATATATGGTATATATTTTTTAAATAAATTGGGTACTTTATTGCATATGTGTGCCCTAAAATGAATTATAGTGTATTTTTTACTGAAATTTTGCATTTTCTAAACCTTTGCAGTAATATCATGTAACATAGAAAAATTTAGACTACCATTTATTTTATTCTCTATGGTGTCTGCTTTCAGAAAATATATAACATTTTGGGGATTTGTGTATTCTTCAGGCCTAAAATGATTTTTTAAACGTGTGCAAAAACCCCAAAATCGTCTCTGGCCGCGAAAGAGTTAAAACGGTGCCTATATGTAGCATCCCATTTGCTTAATATAGTAATTGGTTGCACAAAATGTGCAATTTGAAAAAATAGAAAAAAAAAATAGAATAAATAGTCATTGAAAGAAATAAAATTAAAGCTAATCAATGTTGTATTTGTTTTGTCAAACCTTTTTTTTTTTGGGGGGGGGGGGGAGATTGTTTGAAAATTTGAATCTACGATCACCCAATTTTTTATTATTACATTCTTTGCCAGCATAAGAGAATGGAGTACTCTGGGTGGCGGGTTAGACATGAATCTCTTTATGAAGTATATGCAGGTCCTAGGATGCTTTCACATCAATGTACATCTAATGTTTTCCTTACTCTTAGATCTTTGTATAATGCTTTCTGCTGCTATTGTTTCCTTTGTGTGCAGAACACAGCTCTGCAACAACCGTCTTTAAAGTGTGCGCCTGTGCGCTTTACCCTCTCACCCTCACAAGCTACTCCAGACCCCATTAAATCACATCAGATAAATCTGTCAGTTCTGCTGTGTCTGTCCTATTCTGTTATTCCAGACTGCTTAGATGAATATTTCTGTGTGCCGAATATCTTTTAACTTTTCAGTCATTAATCTCAAGCTAAAAGAACATTCTGTGCTATTATGCTTGCCTGTGCTTTGAAGAAATGTAGTAGGTTTGGTTGAGAAGATAAGATCTTGATATTTCAATGAAAAAATAAGTGTAATGTCATATTTACATTTTGTTTTTTGAGTACAGGTAATGTGTTTTAGGTAAATGTATATTATCCTTGCATTATCACTGAATGTTTGATTTTAACAGTTTTCTTGGTTCATTTAAAATGGTGTTAAACCCCAAAACAAAAATGGATTATAGTGCAGCTTACCAGATTTATAAGGCTTTTTTTCCCTTTAATTTTACCTTATAAGGATTTATTAGTATAAAATCAGATGTAAGGGTACTCACAAAAGCATATATAGATAGGCATAGGAATGTCCATATATGTAGAAAGGGTCCATCATTCCGGTGCAATGGTCAGGATGGTTCTGTATTGCCTATTCTGATAGTTGGGTTACAAAGCAATATTTCAGCCTAATGGCCTAGCTGTTGTGCCACATTTGACCTGTAGGAGGTGCTGCCAAAAAAAAAAGGCCCCAGTAAAATAGAATGGAAGGAAAAATAATGCCTTTGTGTTACTGCATAGAACTGTCCATAGTGCTGAATTTCTGAAAAAGAGACCAGAAAAACCCTTTAAACCAGTTCAGTAAATGTTCCTTTATCACTTGTCACCAGTATTTTCCCTGTCACTGGGGCAGAAGACCAAGTGTATGGCATTTTGATTGTATTGCGTATTGATTTAGGATGTTTTATAGTTATATATAACTGTATCTCTTTCTGTACCTGCATAACAAATCCCTTAAGGAAGATAATGGGATCTCTGTGTTTCTGCCTTATGATGACAGTATCGATCCTTGTGTGTTGTCTCAGACATCATGTTGGCTATTGAAGAATCTATGCGTATTTACAGAACAAAGAGTGGAGTAGAAATAGTGTACAAATCACAGATCTATAAATAAGCCCTTGTGTTTGACTTCCCAGACATGAAATTCTATCAGCATCACCTTAAACCATCTCTTCAATTTTTATCAGTTTCTAGAGCTGATCTTTTTCCAGCAAATACATCTGTATCTGCTCAGGGTCAGGCTTGTTTCATTAAAAAAAGGCAAAAAGTAATGGTAATATACAGGTTTGTGAAGTGTAAAAAACAATGCAAAATGTGGGTTGCTGTAATTCGCCTAACTGAAAGAATTTGATTATGTATTGTACTCTGTGATGCCTGCTGCTCTACAACCATTCTGTGCTCATTCTAAGTTTAGGCAATGAAGGCAATTTCCCTGTTCTCCATTATAATATAAGTCACGAAGCTCAAGATTTATCTTTTTTTTTACTGTAGATTTAGTACTATAAATTGTGTTTTGATTTATTTTAAACTGATTTCATAGGAAATAAAAGATGCTCAATTTACAAAACTTTACACAAGGATAAGGACTTTCTCAATTCTTAGGTTATCAACACCCCACCAAGAATTCTCCTGAAACCCTGAAAAAAAGTCCAAAATCATGGAATAATTCACACATTGCTTCAAAGCATTTTTTGTAGTCTGATTTCTCTAATGTCTTAAAGAGGTTGTAAACCCCCAAAAAAATGTTTTTTTTTCTTTTTACAACCTGCAAGAGAAACACATAATGAGCTAGTATGCATCGCATACTAGCTCATTATGAAATACTTACCTTAGAACGAGCCCCCGCCTTGCCGTCCGCTTACCTGTATGACGGGCGACATGTCCAGTCGCCCGTCTTCCGGGATCGCGGCATCCGGCCATCTGATTGGTCGGAGCCGCGGTGACGTCACTCCCGCGCACGCGAGCTCTGAAGGAACGGCACGAGCGGCCGTTCCTTCAGAGTGCATGCCCCAGTGACGTCACTGGCTGCATGTAAGGTAAGGTACATTTTTAGAAGATATTTACAGTACCTATAGGTAAGCCTCATCATAGGCTTACCTATAGGTACAAGTTACAGAGGAGGGTTTACTTCCTCTTTAAAATAGTATTAATCCCCGAGCGTATTTTAGCTTAATGCAGAGCTCCACCCAAAGGGGGAAGCTCCACTTCTTTGGAGTGCAATACTTAGTGTCTCTGGGACAGAGTGTAGCTGAAGTGCAGTGCAAGACAGCCAGGAACGCAATAATTCTCCAACCTTGGTGCCATGCAATACAGCCAGGGGCTGTGTCTTTATTGCAACTTTTTTGGAACTGTTATACCTTTTTGTTTTGCACTACTACCCCCACAGCTGTGCAATACAGCTTGTATCCTGAATCAGAGCAGCCAGAGACTTAGCAGGTCCTCAACTGTTTGAAACATAGTTCTACAGTGTCTCTTCAGTTAGGGTATCCCATGCACCACCATTACCCATTCGAGTTCATCGTTCCCAAAATAAACATCAAAAGCCAAAACTTCAAGGCTGTTTATTGAGCTATCTGGAAGCATGTGCAAATACTCTTTAACTGGCCGTGGGTGCTGTAAGGGGTAAATAGGCCCAAAATCCAGCTGCTGCTTCAGGGATAGCGCTATATGTAAAATTGACAAAAGTATACAGCAAATGCACATTACTAAATTGTGACACATAAAGTGTTCTAATGGCCTGGACTCAGAGCTTTTGGTCAAACATTTGCCATATATATGCAAATCTACAACAATAGCTCCGTAACTAAATATCACACAAATGTAAGTGTTTCACTCAAACTTTAATAGTGAGTCTGATAACTTTTTCCCCAAAAATGACACAATTATGTATTATAACCTACTGTATATAACTATAATGACATCAATATGATATTAAAAAGTATAAGAGCTGGTTCACACTGGGGCAACTCAAAGTCTCCCCGACTTTGAGCCGCCCCGTGCAGCACGACTTCATCGCGGCTTGCAAACAAATTCTATAACAGAAGTCAATGCAAGCCGCTCCAATGTCGCCCCAAGGTAGTGCAGGAACCTTTTTCTAAGTCGGAGCGACTTGAGTCACTCTGATTAGAATGGTTCCATTGCACAGAATGAAGCGCGACTTGTCAGGCGACCAAGTCGTCTGACAAGTCGTGGCAGTGTGAACCGGGTCTAATGTTAAAGTGTGTGTATAATCAAAACCATTTATTTTTTTTTTGTTTTGTATAAAGTAGGGTCGAGTTTAAATCTTTTTGTTTATTTATTTATTTTTTGCTGTCTTTGTCTCGTTGGGCAGATTTCCCTTTGCTTCCTGTCCTGAAGATAAAGTGAGAATAAATCGCTTCAAAGTGAGGGTAATACCACTCGTAGACAGTTTTAACCAGAACAGGTGTTCCCAAGGTTTACCCTCTCCTCTTGTTCTGAACTCTATATTTTGGACTTCCCAGCACTTTCTGTCTTGGAGACAGTGGTCACCAGGATAAATGGAGAGGGTGAATCTCCCCCGCAGGGACACAGAAAGCAAAAACAAATCCTGGCAGGGGTTTTGATATTTTCCTACTCCATAACCAAAAAAAAAATAATTAGCGCTAATCTTTACACATTTTTTTGGTACTTTATTTGGTCAAAAGAAAAAAATGGCTTATTCTGGCCCTACTTTAACCACTTCAGCTCCAAAAAGGTTTTACCCCCTTAATGACCAGGCCATGATATTGCACAGCTGATCCGCCCTGCCGCAGTAATACTGCGGTGGGCGGTCGGCAAGAAGTTAACAACCAGTCAATAATGGACCCCAAAAACAAAAATGTACAAGCCAGTCCTTAAAGTGGTTCTAAAGCCCTAAGGTTTTTCACCATAATGCATTATATGCATTTGGGTGAAAAACCTTCTGTGCTGACCCCCAGACCCCCCTTTTCCTTACCTGAGCCCATCATATCCAGCGCCGTACACGAACCCAGTGGCTCCTGCCGCTGTCTCTCCAAATTGGACAGATTGATAGCAGCGTAAGCGATTGGCTCCTGCTGCTGTCAATCAAATCCAGTGGGGGAGTGGGGTGGGGCCGAGTCCCGCTGTCTGTGTCAAAAGATGCAGCAGGGGGACTCAGGTGCGAGCAGGCATGGGTGCCCCCAGTGCTTTGGGGGCACCCAATGAAGAGGAGGTGCCTGGAGCACCAACAGGGGAGCCCAGAAGAAGAGGATCAGGGCTTCTTTGTGCAAAACCATTGCACAAAGCAGGTAAGTATGGGCACATTTGTTATTTTTATATATTAAAAAAAAAACAACCACTTTAAATGCGGGGAATGCATTTGTTTTCTTTTTTAGGACTGTTTTCCCTTAATTTTACCTGTTATATGTTTTGAGGTATCTATCCTCAGCAAACAAACATCTCCAGCAGTGTAGAGACCTCTGACTGGCGTTGCAAGCAGTGGGCACTTGGGGCAGGTGCTCTGCATCTGCGGTTGAGTGCTCCGGGTTCTGGCTTATAATGCTTTCACACAAAGTTCATGCAACTTTTACCCAGAATTAAATTACCTTTTAAAATGAATCAGTTTGTAAACATTTGTGAAAATTGGGTGAAAATTGTGTTTTTCCTGGATGAAATGAATTGTGAATATAACTTTTTTTAGCTAAACTTGTAGTTCTTCTATAACCCTTTTGCTTCCATTAATGTAAGTCTTATGTCAGCAGCAGGGGTGTATTTGTCGAGTTGACTTTCAGGCCACTGGTGGAGGTGTGGATGAGGGAAATGATAAGAACAATATGTGCTTGATCAGCTTCACTTGAGTTCTTAGGTGAAATTAAGCAGCTAGTGTACCTCTCATGTTTTCTTAAAGAGGACCTGCCACCAACAATATGCTATAACATATCACAAAATAAAGTAACCAATAAGAACATAAAAAACATGTAAATCCCCCACCCTGATGTACACACACACACACATCTATTCCAAAACACATGCATAGGGTGTAGCTATGTATGAAAATGACAATTGCGCCACACATGTCACATATTGGCGTGCAAGCTTGAGTTAGAGCAATAGTTCTATGGCCATCATTAATTGTTAACTGATTACCTGTAAAGACTTTTAAAGCATTGCAATTTTGGGTACTAAAGTTTTGTTGCCAGGCTTGCACAATTTTAAGGCTTGACACATTGGGTATCAATTTATTCAACGTAGGTTAATTTTTATATTTTGCCAAAAGAATGAATAATATATTGTGTTTATGTACCCATATCTGTACTTTATTGTTGTAGCACTGCCTCCTTAAGAGCTGCTGGTCTTGCACACTTTTGGATTCCCTTGGGTTACCTGCAGAAACTGCTTGGAGAAATCTTAGCACTTTACTTTCTTGGCTCAGTCAATAAGCAGTCTAGGGGTTGTTGTTTTTCTGGTTTTATTTTATATTGGGATGGGAGAAGGGATGAGTGGGATACTCCAACAATTGAACTATTCACAATGCTGAGAACATCTGATTGAGAATGCGGCAAGGCCGCTGCTTCATCCTGCCACTAGATGAATCTGAGGTAAATGTTCCTTTAGGTATTTCTCTTTAGGGCACACACCTAGCACCCTCTTTCCTTTCCTCCAGCTGACACCCGTCCACTGACTACACTACTCCGGAGTGGCCCCCTTCCTGGGCAGGCCCTTAGGCAGGATCCTCTGTACTCAAGATACTGCTTTCCAGGTTCTCGCAAAACCTCAACTCCTCCAGTCAGCTTCTCCTGGACCTCTCGGTTCAGCTTCACACTTCAGGTTCACCAGGCCAACTGCCCAGGACCACACACCAGCTACTTCAGAAGAGGAGGCAGCCACCACCCTCCCTCCAACCAAAGACCTCATGCACACGTGCCCCTGGCTTTTTATACCCCATCCCACAATGCACCAAGACAGCAGTCTGTGCTAATCCCTGGGGCTGTATCAAAATTCTGTGTCCTCATTGGCCAGGTTTCCTCCACAGTCCAATGTGCCTCCCAAATGGGCACAGTGGGGACATTCCCTCTGACTATATGAATCACACACTGGACACACTGAGCAGACCTAACTCACTGATCCTGCTCCCTGTTAAGCAGAGTTCAATATAGAATTTACCTGCTGCTCCTCTGATAGGCAGACAGAGCCAAAAACTATACTCACTCTCTAGCACCTACCTAGGAGGGTGCTACACTGAATTTTTCAATTTAAAAAAAGGGTTTAATAAACAGTTATGCCAACATCATGTGACATAAAAAATTACAACTACCTCAATTCTATTAAATTCTGTAGAAGGTAATGTGGCATTTGTCACCTAATATTTACCTATGGTTGCGTCCTAAAAATTCAATTCTGGAACTTAATTTTCCCTTATTCTTTTCAGGCCACTCCTATTCATTTTTGTCCAACACCCACAAACTTGTCTACCTGAGGTGCATTAAAGCGAAACTTCGTGCAAAACCAAAAAATTAATATGTTGCAGCTCACCAGATCTTAGTTGTGGCGGTTGAATTCAACATTTTCTTGATTTATTTGCACATGTAACAAATTCCCTGTCCTAGGGTTGTCAAGTCAATCATTAGAACAACATTGGTGTTACCAATCACACAGAAGTCAATCATTAGAATGACTTCTGTCAAACAGGAATGTTGAAAAACTTTTGTCAAACAGAAAATGTGCTATATGCAGTATTACTAGGTGAAAGTAAAGAGAAATTAGCCTGAAAGAAAATGCATTAACCGCATTTAAGGACTGGTAATCTGCAGGTTATCATTTTTTTGTTTTAGGGCTTGCGTGCATTTTTCTTTAAAATGTGCATTTAAAATGAAGCCTTGCAATGCATACATAGCTTCTGTTCTAGTCTGGTGATCTGTTACTCTTTAACCCTTTTGCTGTCAGGTCCGTACTGCGTACAAGCCTACAGTACTTCTTCCAGCTGGCCAGGTCCGTATGCTGTATGGACCTGCACTCCTCCACCTGCTATAAGCTCATGGTCATTTCAGTGACCATGAGCTTATAGCAAAACTGTTCAGCAGCAGACACATATAGCTCTATTTAGCGGCTAAAAAGCTGCTGATCAGAGCTGTTCACCTCAAATGTAACCACCCCACTGCCGCCAATGCCACCTTTTCCCTGTCTCCAGCCTCTCCACCTCCCACCACTCTTCTTCTCTTCTCTCTCCCTCCACTCTACTTTCTGTTTTCCCTGCAGTCATCTCCGAGCACAGATTTCCCCGCACCAATCTGCGCCCCCCTCCAAACCTGAACTCCTGTAGCTACCCTGCAACTGCTGGCTTTCCTTCTCTGCCTCTCCCGCTGGCTTCAGGTTCTGCAGGGGCTTTGGGGGCAATATGTCCCCCCCCACCACTCTTACCCCCCTCGCCACCCGACCCCCCTTGCCACTCTGACCCCTGCAATGGCCCCTAATTCACCGATCCCATGCAATGGCCAGTATTCCCTCCCAGAAAGCACCCCCTAGGCTCATATTTAACCCTTTGATCATCCTTGGGTTAACCCATACCCTGCCAGTGCCATTAGTACAGTAACAGTATTTTTAGCACTGATTACTGTAGTAATGACACTGGTCCCCCCAAAAGTGTCAAAAATGTCAGTTAGGTGTCCGATCTGTCCACCACAATGTCGCAGTCCTGCTAAATATTACTGATTACCGCCATTACTAGTAAAAAAAATAAATAAATAAAAATGACATAAATCTTTCCCCTATTTTCTAGACGCAATAACTTTTGCGCAAACCAATCAAAATATGCTTATTGGGATTTTTTTTTACCAAAAATATGTAGCAGAATACATATTGGCCTAAAATGATGAAAGTATTTTATTTATTTTTTTTTATTGGGAATGTTATATCGCAGAATGTAAAAAATATTGTGTTTTTTTCAGAATTGTCGTTTTTAGTGCAAAAAATAAAAATCGTAGAGGTGATCAAATACCACCAAACGAAAGCTCTATTGGTGGGAAAAAAAAGGACATCAATTTTATTTGGGTACAGCATCGCTTGACTGCGCAATTGTCAGTTAAAGTAACGCAGTGCCGAATCGCAAAAAATGGCCTGGTCATTAAGGGGAAAATCTTCCGGTCCAGAAGTGGTTAATAACTTATTCTCCACGACTGTCAGTTGTTATTGAGATAACTTTTTTTTCCATTGACTAGAAATGTAAAATAACTCCAGGCGCTACACCACAATGAAATGCAGCTTGAAATTGGTCTTTTATCCATTTTAATTTATTTTTGATGCCACTCGCAGCTTCTGAATATCTACCAAACCGCCTCAGTGCAGTTTTTACCTGCATGTCAAGCAGAGCCTGGCCTATGTTAATTATATACAGAGGTGTGGATTTGTAATATTTCACATCTAAAGAGAGGTTTAAAGCAGCAAGTGGATCAATTAGGACATAATATAAAGGTTTTTTAGAAATAAATAAACAGACCTATTTGTCTGCTGAGAGACCAATTAATAATAGGAGTATGTGGCACAACTGGGGAAAGACACAGAAATTCTAATGATATTCTTCATCTAAACAATTTAATGGAGAATTGTATATCCCGCATGCCTGAATTATGCATGCAGCAATATTTATGCAGAATAGCGGGCCTTGAAAAAAGTAAATCTATGTAATTCAGGGAATAAGAGTAATGTAAGAGGAGAAGATGTAGAGTGTCTCGTGTTTCTCTGTCTTTCTTAGTATGTTTGATAGATATTGTAAGTCTATTGTACAGGATTGTCATCAATTAGCCCCATATTTGCAGCATTAGATTATTTTCTTCTTAACCTCAAATGGATGCTTGAAATTCCATCATCTGTATGTAATTTTTATAGGAAAGCAATTATCTTTTTTATTCTATGTGAAATATCAATGTAGACTCCTGCAGTGTTTTAAGCTATTAAAGACAGAGTAAGAGAACAGGCAATCAGGCAAAGGATTAGGCTGTACCCCACTTTAAATAGGAACTCCAGACAAAACACAAATTTATGTTATAAAACATCAAAGCGTGGATTTTTTAAAAATGTATTTTAGCTTTTTATTGTTAAAGTGGAGCTCCGGCCACAAAAAATTTTTTTCAATAAACATACCCCCGGGACAGTCAGGGCTAGTACATTCCACAATGGCTGTCCTGGTTCGCACTTATTTGCAAGAAGAAATACTCACTTTTAAAATTTCTTCTCCAGCATTGCCATCTCTGTTTTGGGCAGCTGAAGCCAGCGCGATCCTCTTCTGCGTCCTCTTCCGCGTCTTCTTCTCCCAGAATGCGCCTTCACCGGCCCCTCTCGTCACTTCCGGTGCAGCGCCGCATTCCTCCACAGCTTCTGGGCATCGCATCGAAAGTGACGAGCGGGGCCGGTGCTGTCGCATTGATTCCTGGAAGCGATGACGTTCAGCTCCCAGGAATCATTGCAAACCAGAAGTGACGGCGCGGGCCGCGGCCGCCGAGGGAGGAAGTGCAAAAAAGGTGAGTATTTCTTTCTACAATTACAAGGTAAGTAAAAAAAAAAATAAAATCCTAACTATCCAATTCTGTTTCAGGTGAGGAAAAGAAAGCGGATGGCCACAAAATCGGTTATGTCGATTTTGTGGCCGGAACTCTGCTTTAAATGCAACCATATGGGGAATATAATCCATAATTTTACAGTATAGACCAGTGTTTCTCAACCTTTTTTCAGTCGAGGCACCCTTTAAAAATTATGGACAATCTTGAGGCACCCTTTAAAAATAATTGACAGTCTCGAGGCACTCCATTCTAAAATGTAAAAACTTTTCTAATAGTTTTACATTATGCAGCAACATCAACACAAGTAGGACACCCATGGTTGGAGGTGATTTATTCTTCCAAAGCAAATACACTTTTGCAAACTGGTACCGGCTAGTATTCCAATATTTCTCTTCTCCCTCAGTTTTTCTCCATCACTCAGCTAATGTTACCCCAATGCTGATAGAGAGGGGCAAGGGAGGGTCAAGCAAGGATATTACTCAGGTGACTGACATCCTCTATATTAAATGATGATGGTATTGCTTGTTAGGATGCCAGCAGCTAGAAGGTTGTTATGGTGCACAATGAAAACCTGTGGCTTTGTGTAACTAAAAGGCAGCTTCATCCACATGCTGGCTTGTATACAATTTTGGGGCAATTTTTAGGCATTTTGCCAGGGCAACCCAGAGGAAACTTTAAGGCACCCATGGGTGCCTGGGCACCCTGGTTTAAAAAGGCTGGTGTTGCCTTTTGTTATGTGTACCTGTGCATACACCCCAATTATTGTAGTAGCATACACCTATACACATCTAGATCCAGAGAGATCTTTACACAAAAGAGGTAGTTCAATCAGCAATACACATTTATTGAAAGGGTTACATAATATATATATATATACAAGTTACACACTAAACAGTATTTACAACACATTGTTAATACAGATCCCTTGGCTTTCAATGTTATTTACAAATCACCCACAAAAGCCCTATTTACAATACCATGTACGTATTGAGCATGGGGTTAAGTTACCTTTTCACTTCAGGCATGGTGCCTGCCGTGTGTATTCAAACACTAAAGAGAAAAAGCATGTATACATTCTAAGTGTGAGAGGTATAGTCTATATTTACCATCCCCAGTAGCTTCATCCTAGTCTGCTTGCAAGAGAGTGATCTCTCTATTCACCTATATTAATATAGACCCATCTCGCCTTGCTCAGAGACATTCTGATTGGTGTAGCAATCTTACCCTTCTCCTCCCTTTGGGCGTATATTATTCAGGATTGGGCAAATTGCCCATCCCTGAACCGATGATCACCTTCATTGCATATCTAAAGACTGAGTCTTTGAATTAGAGGGTGAGATAAAGGAATGACCTGTCATGGACGATTGTCAATTATTTTCTGGCCCCGTAATGTCTGGCTAACAGGAACTTAAGTACAGAATGGTACTATTCTGCATATCAGTTTGTTTATTAGTGCAAATAGAACTGGCATTTCAAATGGACTTGTTAATCAAGTTACTATTGCCTTTATTTTTCCAGTAAGGCAAAATCTGCCCTGGGGATGTTATGCAATTTCTTTACCAGAACCACTGAGGTTTGTGAGAGACTGAACTTAAAGTGGATGTAGAGGCACTTTGTCTTATTCCTGGAATCCCCTGTGTTAGATTAAGTTATGTGCCCCAGTCTATTTGCTTTAAAATAAATATGCAGCTTTATACCTTTTTTCAGAGTGCCGCTTGGCGCTGATGTGACCGCCCGCCACTCTCTTTCCCAGATCTGAGAACTACAATGGGAGGGGCAGAGAATCCCCCGCTGACAGCCGGGAGGAAGGGAGAAGAGGAGGAGAGTGGCGGGCGGTCACGTGAGCGCTGAGCGGCGATCTGAAATAAGATATGAAGCTGCATATTTTTTATAAAGAACATTTAATGAGGCACATAACTTAATCTAATACAGGAGATTCTAGAAATAAGACACCGTTATTTTATCAAGATTTAGTATCATATCAGCAGGAGGGGAGGGGCGAGGAGCAGATTGCCACTAAGAAAAGATGACAGGCAGGGAGGAAGGGGGACTATGGAGAGACAGTGGGCTGATAGAGGCATGTAAACTGACCACAATATCATGTATCAGCAGCCATGATAAATGTGGTCAGTTTACAGAGGAGAGGAAAATCCCAGGCAGAATCAACCAGGCAGGCGTTTTAGATTATAGAAAAGGAAAAAAATACACAGCACAAGCACTGTGCTGTTATTCATACTCTAAAGGAGCAGGATCATTTTTTTAAAGGCTTCTAGCCTCATTAATGGACATGGGTCTTTTTAAAGCAATTCTAGCAAAAAAACAAAAAACATTTTTGAAGGCAAAGATAGCAATAAGTAAAGACCTCCACCAAAAGTCACTTCTGTAAGGCATTTCCATTCTTGGTAATTTCAGAAGATAAACTAGAAAGGTATGGTGTACATAATGCTCAGTTTCTGATAAAAATGCAACATCATAGTGTTTTGGGTTTTTCTTTGGATGCTAATATCAGATAATTTACTTGTTTTAGTCATATAGATAGCTCAGCTGAAAATCCATATTCTCCCTGTATAGGGAATTGGGAGAGACATCCTTATTAGACCCGTCAGTATTTTAAAAACCCTGTGGAGGGTTATACCACCAAAAAAGTAGATGTGGATGGAAGTTCAGAAAACATGCTAAATTACTTGTACTCAAAGGCATTGTTAACTCATTTACGTATATACGGTATCTCACAAAAGTGAGTACACCCCTCACATTTTTGTAAATATTTTATTATATCTTTTCATGTGACAACACTGAAGAAATTTCACTTTGCTACAATGTAAAGTAGTGAGTGTACAGCTTGTATAACTTTTTTAACACTTTAATAGTGTAAATTTGCTGTCCCCTCAAAAAAAACTCAATACACAGCCATTAATGTCTAAACCACTGGCAACAAAAGTGAGTACACCCCTAAGTGAAAATGTCCAAATTGGGCCCAATTAGCCATTTTCCCTCCCCGGTGTCATGTGGCTCGTTGGTGTTACAAGATCTCAGATGTGATTGGGGAGCAGTTGTGTTAAATTTTGTGTTATTGTTCTCACTCTCATACTGGTCACTGGAAGTTCAACATGGCACCTCATGGCAAAGAACTCTCTGAGGATCTGAAAAAAAAAAAAACTGTTGCCCTACATAAAGATGGCATAGGCTATAAGAAGATTGCCAAGACACTGAAACTGAGCTGCAGCATGGTGGCCAAGACCATACAGCGGTTTAACAGGACAGGTTCCACTCAGAACAGGCCTCACCATGGTCGATCAAAGAAGGTGAGTGCACATGCTCAGCGTCATATCCATAGGTTGTCTTTGGGAAATAGACATATGAGTGCTGCCAGCATTTCTGCAGAGGTTGAAGGGGTGGGGGTCAGCCTGTCAGTGCTCAGACCATACGCAGTAGTCTGTATGTAGTCTATATGTAGTCCCAGAAGGAAGCCTCTTCTAAAGATGATGCACAAGAAAGCCTGCAAACAGTTTGCTGAAAACAAGCAGACTAACGATATGGGTTACTGGAACCATGTCCTGTGGTCTGATGAGACCAAGATAAACCTATTTGGTTCAGATGGTGTCAAGCATGTGTGGCGGAAACCAGGTGAGGAGCACAAAGACAAGTGTGTCTTGCCTACAGTCAAGCATGATGGTGGGAGTGTCATGGTCTGGGGCTGCATGAGTGCTGCCAGCACTGGGGAGCTACAGTTCATAGAGGGAACCATGAACGCCAACATGTACTGTGGTATACTGAAGCAGAGCATGATCCCCTCCCTTTGGAGACTGAGCCGTTATCTAACATAATAAGGACCCCAAACACACCTCCAAGACGATCACTGCCTTGCTAAAGAAGCTGAGGGTAAAGGTGATGGGCTGGCCAAGCATGTCTCCAGACCTAAACCATATTTAGCATCTGTGAGGCATCCTCAAACGAAAGGTGGAGGAACGCAAGGTCTGTAACATCCACCAGCTCTGTGATGTTGTCATGGAGGAGCGGAAGAAACATAGAAACATAGAATGTGTCGGCAGATAAGAACCATTTGGCCCATCTAGTCTGCCCAATATATCTGAATCCTATGAATAGTCCCTGGCCCTATCTTATATGAAGGATAGCCTTATGCCTATCCCATGCATGCTTAAACTCCTTCACTGTATTTGCAGCTACCACTTCTGCAGGAAGGTTATTCCATGCATCCACTACTCTCTCAGTAAAGTAATACTTCCTCATATTACTTTTAAACCTTTGCCCCTCTAATTTAAAACTGTGTCCTCTTGTGGTAGTTTTTCTTCTTTTAAATATGCTCTCCTCCTTTACCGAGTTGATTCCCTTTATGTATTTAAAAGTTTCTATCATATCCCCTCTGTCTCTTCTTTCTTCCAAGCTATACATGTTAAGGTCCTTTAACCTTTCCTGGTAAGTTTTTTCCTGCAATCCATGTACTAGTTTAGTAGCTCTTCTCTGAACTTTCTCTAGAGTATCTATATCCTTCTGGAGATATGGCCTCCAGTACTGCGCACAATACTCCAAGTGAGGTCTCACCAGTGTTCTGTACAGCGGCATAAGCACTTCTCTCTTTCTACTGCTTATACCTCTCCCTATACATCCAAGCATTCTGCTGGCATTTCGTGCTGCTCTTTTACATTGTCTTCCCACCTTTAAGTCTTCTGAAATAATTACTCCTAAATCCCTTTCCTCAGATGCTGAGGTCAGGACTGTGTCAAATATTCTATATTCCGCCCTTGGGTTTTTACGCCCCAGGTGCATTATCTTGCACTTATCCACATTAAATTTCAGTTGCTAGAGTTCTGACCATTCTTCTAGTTTTCCTAAATCCTTTTCCATTTGGCGTTTCCCTCCAGGAACATCAACCCTGTTACATATCTTTGTGTCATCAGCAAAAAGACAAACCTTACCATCGAGGCCTTTTGCAATATCACTTATGAAGATATTAAACAGAATTGGTCCCAGTACAGATCCCTGAGGTACCCCACTGGTAACATGACCTTGTTCTGAATGTTCTCCATTGACTACAACCCTCTGTTGTCTGTCACTCAGCCACTGCCTAATCCACTCAACAATATGGGAGTCCATGCTCAATGACTGCAGTTTATTGATAAGTCTAATATGTGGGACAGTGTCAAAAGCCTTACTAAAATCTAGATATGCAATGTCTACTGCACCTCCACGGTCTATTATTTTAGTCACCCAGGCAAACAAATCTATAAGAGGACTCCAGTGGCAACCTGTGAAGCTCTGGTGAACTCCATGTCCAAGAGGGTTAAGGCAGTGCTAGAAAATAATGGTGGCCACACAAAATATTGACACTTTGGGCCTAATTATGACATTTTTACTTAGGGGTGTACTCACTTTTGTAGACAGTGGTTTTGACATTAATGGCTGTGTGTTGAGTTATTTTGAGGGGACAGCAAATTTACACTGTTATACAAGCTGTACTCCCACTACTTTACATTGTAGAAAAGTGTCATTTCTTCAGTGTTGTCACATGAAAAGATAAAATAAACTATTTACAAAAATGTGAGAGGTATATTCACTTTTGTGAGATACTGTACCTTTGCTTATTGCAAGCAAATCACATTCCTGGTGTCCTTTCTAAAGTGTAGCTTAGAAGAGTAAAGATAACCTCTAATTGGGCTTTGGGCACTAGAGATTTTATTTCTCCCTTTTTGTTTTTTTTTACCATTGCACATGTATCATAGACATTTGCATGTGTAGGTCCTTATTGATGGTCAAATGCAGCACA
Source organism: Pelophylax lessonae (assembly GCF_965119305.1). Taxonomy (NCBI): domain Eukaryota; kingdom Metazoa; phylum Chordata; class Amphibia; order Anura; family Ranidae; genus Pelophylax; species Pelophylax lessonae. Next base: position 139,658,475 of record NC_138774.1, read on the forward strand.
AATGGTGCTTTTACTTTCTATGTATTTCTGTCCCTTACACTGTACGTAGTGAAATGACCCAAACTTTGGTCCTCTTATTTCTTTTTCCCTTTGTGACCTTTGGAATTTTCCACATAAAGTTGTAAAACCACAGAATTTATAATGTTGCTGTTTCTGAGGTTTGAAAGAAAAAGGCAATAAAGGTTTAAGAATTAAAACTGTTTCATCAATCCCGTCTGGAACATTGCCTCATGCAGTATTAATCATCAACGAACAACAGTCTAAAAAACAGGAAACTCAGGCTTAGAAAATATTACCTCTGCTACATTTTTCATGTGAAGTTTGTTATTTTGAGGCCATGGAATGATATTGTTGGCTCATTCTGGCCTCAAAGTATATGTTAAGAACCGGTCATTTTTCTTTGTCAAGCAAGATCACTTTTATGTTGCTCAAAGAAATCTGCTGCTATGTGCTGCAATAATTCAGCTTTAGAATAATTGTATTCCTAAAATATATTTGTGATGCACATCATGATTGCCACTAATATGGCAAAGTAAAATGCACAATTTCACTCAAAGTAATGTATTAACGAGACATTGCTAGCTTGTTATACAGTGTACTCAGCGTCATTGTTTCTTACATCTCCATTTTCGTGTTTAGTAAAATATGTATTTACTGATACGTTATCATCTTAAATCATCATGGGTATATTACTTTTCCCATCAAGAGGAGTATATACATATATATATATACCTTATATATATATATATATATATATATATATATATATATATATATACACACACACCCTATACTGGACTATGATAAATTGTTAAATTACATTTACATGTTTTATTTATTAGACTTTTTTCTTCAGATGTTTTGTTTTCAATTTGAACATATATTACTATTAATACAATGTTATACTGTAAGACACTATTTTAACAATTATGAACATAGTGGTCTCCTGCTTGGCATTTTGGTTCAGCACTATTTTGTGCTTTTTGGTCTCTTTTTACCCCCTTTGTAGGTTTCATAATAGGGATCATAGCCAGTAATAATTAGGAAGCCCCAGCCTATTCTGTTGCTGGAGGCCTATCAATTTTTAAAGGATAAAAGATGAGTAATACACACTAATAATACTAATAGTAAATGGGAAGAGTCCGCTGCTTGACACATATACAGCTCACTTCTTTAAACGTAAGGTGTGATCACCCTCTGGGCATAAAGAGTGGCCATTCCTATGGTCAGATTTTGACATCCTCCAAACCCAAGAATTGACTACTACCACACCCAGGGTTCAGCACTAAATATTGGTAGTCGTCCAAGGTAAAACATGATATAATGAATTAATGACAACAAGAACGGACTTTAAAAAATGATGTATTATAAAATATCTATAGCTAATTAAAAAAAAAATAAAAAAAAAGTGCACTGCTATATATTATACATTTTTGGTAATGTAAAAAGTAAAAATGTATGTAAAAAATAAACCAAAACAATTGAAAAGCACATTATAATTTTATTGTCCGTTTCCTTTTGAGCTGCCTTATTGCATATAAATTGAAATGATTAATTAAATTGGTGCTTGTATTACTTACAATAGTTGTCTTTATTAATTGTAGTTGACAGACAGATTGCACACCTGATGCACCACAGAAAATTGTGTTTTTTTGCACTTCTGCCAGCCGGTCTTCGAAACCTGTTTGTTAATGTTTAAAGGAAAATCCATTAGTATAAATTTAAAAAATGTGGATGCCGTAAATGATGCCATAAATGAGAATTGGTTTGGAACAACATATATATATATATATATATATATATATATATATATATATATATATATATATAATAGGTTTCTAATTTTGTGCATGTACAGTAATCCAATTTAAACTGTAGACACCACCCGCGCTAAAGCAACTAAAGATTCCAGCAGCTGTATATATAACACATTATGTGCTTAAATTAAAATACTCTCAATGTACAGTGCTCCTAAAAAATAAAAATCATGAATAAAAGTGAGTAAAGTGCATTATGCACAACATAATATAAATGGCCTTTTAAGTATAACAACAAAAGTGTCCATTAAAGTACAACATTCAAACATCCTCTTTCATATGATGCATTCTTCACTGTATAAATTGCTCCGTGCAAATTGTGCAAAAACATTGTCATAACTCCTTAAGTGTAATGAAAATAGTTGAAAATCAATCTGCATAAATCTGTTTTTCCCTTTAAAGAAATCCTCTGTTGGGAGAAATGCAAAGTCTACCATTACTGGCCTCTATCAAAAAAATGCTGGTTGTTGGAAAGAAGATTCAGTCTGTGGGCAGCCTTGGCATAATATCACTCTTTGTTAAATATTTTAACAAGGCCAATGACTATTTGGCATGTCAACTGCACACTTTCCCAAGGTGCTTAGTTTGAGATCAAGCGAGTAAAACAGTTATTGGTTTGGACTTTTATGTGAGGTTTTAGCCTTGTGAAAGTTTGCAATAACAGTTATTTTTTGCTGAGAGCGCCCCCACATTGAATATTTTTTCCAAGTACTTTATTACAGACCTAATCCTACAAAAAAAAAAAAACCAATAGAAAAGCTGGGCTCTCCAATGGCAATGTTTTTATTGCATCAGTTTTCTGTTGGCCTCCCTCAAAAAAGTTCTACACATTTATTCTTATATAAAAAATGCTGGTTGCCTGGCTGTCTCTCGCCTCAATACTTTTTTGGTCACTAGCCTAGAGCAAGCATGCTGCAATGATGTCAGAAGATCAGAGCTCCTTATCTGCATATTTGACTGATAAAGTATTAAAGACTTTGAATTAGTATAATAGCCAGGCTTCTAATGCTGTCAGAAAGGATTTTTTTTTTTTTCGCATTTTTAGAGATTTTTTTTTTTTTTTGGCAGTGTGCATATTCGCTTATTAGAGGTTTCCTTCATTGAATTGGCCTCGTTGTGTGCAGAAATCCCGAACATCCAATAAGTATTTATGTTTCGGTCATAAAGCATACTGAGTTACTTTGGTACATAAATAATATGATGACAATGGTATACTCTTAAACCAGGATATGCTTTTCTGAATACAGACTTTTAGCATATAGATATGATCTTTTTCGCTGAACCTTTGAGTTTACGTAGTATAATATTCCCTTAAGACTTAGCAGTGGTCTTCAACTTCCTTATATAATCCCTATGAGGGCTGTTTCTTGCAGCTCTGTAGTTTTATACACATGTTATTAGCCAGAATATTTTTGAGTTTCTCCCTTTATTTCCCACATGTTGTCCCAAAGTGAGTTGAAAATTAGTGCATTAAATGTCCAAAATAATTGCATGTTCTTGGAGTATTAAAAACTGCATATTAGATGTTATCCCATCAGCTATAAAAATGTCATAGAGCCATTCATCACCCCTTGGTTGAGCTGGGGAATACAGATTTTGCAATCACTTTCTAACACACCTGCAAGTTCACTTTGTATCACAACCTATCAATTGTTCCTCATTTCTCTTTGAGTATGATTTATTTATGTTGGTGAAATAGTGACTGATCTTGGGTATTCTAAATGTAAAGCAAAAAAAAATATGTTTTCAATTAGGCTTTTACAATACACTGCATTCTCTATCTCATTATAGGAACGATGTGTCCTTTTTTAAAATGGTATCTGGTGCTCAAGTGGATAAGTTGACCTTTAAGTAATCTTCACAAACCTGCATTAATAAATTCCTGACATGCTTCTATATACAGCAACAAAAAAAAAGAAAGTAATAACTGTACTTTCTTAATTAAAAACCTTTCTCTACAGGCAGGTCTTTTCCTTGGCTAAGAGGATATCATCAGTCCGTTCTGGCCAGGAGAAAGCATTTCCTCAATATTCCCTCCCCAGTGATCACAACAATGAAAAACATTGTAATTTTAAAACAAATCAAGATGATTGGCTGCATATTGTGATCTCTGTGAGAAGGAATGCAATTTTGTAAGTACAGGTATAGTACAGTATATACATTTACTACACGGAGTGATATATTTCAAGCATTTCATTCTTTTAACTTCGATGATTATGGCTTACATCTAGTGAAAACCCAAAATTCTGTATCTCAGAAAATTAGAATATTACATAAGACCAATAAAGAAAAAGGATTTTTAATACAGAAATGTTGGCTAAATAAAAAAAGTATGTCCATGTACAGCATAGTATGCACTCAATACTTGGTTGGGGCTGATTTTGCATGAATGACTGCATCATCAATGCGGCGAGGCGATCAGCCTTTGGCACTGCTGAGGTGTTATGGAAGCCCAGGTTGCTTTGAGAGCAACCTTCAGCTAGTCTGCATTACTGGGTCTGTCGTCTCTCATCTCTCATGTTTCACGGGAGTTTGGTGTGGGGGGGGGGTTCTGCCTATAAGCTCATCTGCCTGTAAACTCCTGAAAAAGCCAGTGTGCATGGACACATTGGCTGACATGGAGGAGAGTTTCCAGGCAGAAATAAAAATGAGAGCTCAAGAAAGCCGGTATGAGCAGCTGCCTTAAACTTCTTTGAGATGCAATGTGCATGAGCCCTAAAAGCCTCTAAAAGCCCCTGCCACTAAATGCTGCTAAAAGCCTATGTGTGCATGGACACCTAAGCTTACATGGAGGGGTATTTAGAGGCCGGAAAAAAAAATATCAGACACCCCTAGAAGCAGCTGTAAAAACGTCCAGTGTACATAAAGCCTTACACGTACACAGAAACTAGCATGCAAAATATGAAACATGAAAAATATATTTGATTCTAAAAATATAAGTGTTTTCCAACCCTTTGACCGTCTGTAATTTAGTCTCACAATTTGGAGCAGAATTCCCTATATATATTCCTTATATATATATATGAAATTCTAGCTTCTGGCAAGTATATATTGTTTTGGATCCAGTGTGGAAGGGTTAAATGTGGTTATATGGTGATTCTGGATCAGGATGGACATATACATGAGGTGTTTTTTTTGACTTGCAAACTTAGGGCTTCTTATATCATGAAGAAACCAAAGAGGGGTACTTTAGTCATAGGTTATTATATTAATCTCTTTACGACCGCCCGCCACAGATGTGGTGCGGCAGGCAGGCGCTCCTGCTCGAATCACCGTAACTATACGGCGGTCGCGAGCAGGAGGCCCCCCAACACGCTCCCGCCCCCGCTAATCAGCGGGGAAGCCGATGCAGCGGGCAGCCGCCTGACACCCACGATCGTTCCCCGCTGAGAGAGAAGAATGGTCAGCTGTTGTAAACACAGTGGACCGTTCTTCTCCCTGGAATGATCACAGAGCCGCTGTGATCCTTCTATATAGGATTACCGGTCTCTATGGTCATTCCACAAGCAATGCCCCCCCACAGTTTGAATCACTCCCCTAGGCTCACATTTAACCCCTTGATCACCCACAATGTTAACCCCTTCCGTGCCAGTGTCATTTTTACAGTAACAGTGCATATTTTTATCACCGATTACTGTAGTAATGTCACTGGTACCCCCAAAAGTGTTAAAATGTCAGTCAGGGATCCAATCTGTCCACCGTAATGTTGAAGTCCCTCAAAAAAGGGCAGATCACCGCCATTACTAGTAAAACGTATAAAAAAAAAACAATAAAAATTACATAAATCTTTCCTGTAGTTAGTAGACGCAATAACTTTTGTGCAAACCAATTAAAATACGCTTATTGCAATTTTTTTTTTACCAAAAATATGTAGCAGAAAACAAATTGGCCTAAAATGTTAAAACAATTTGATTTTTAAAATTTTTTTTTGGGGAATGTTATATAGCAGAATGTGAAAAATATTGATTTTTTTTTTTTTTCAGAATTGTCGCTCTTTTTTTGTGTATAGTGCAAAAAATAAAAATTGCACATGTGATCAAATACCACAAAAAGAAAGCTCTATTTGTGGGGAAAAAGGACGTAAATTTAGTTTGGGTACAGCGTTGCACGATTGTCAGTTAAGGTCACGCAGTGCCAAGTTGAAAAAGTGGCCTCGTCATTAAGAGGGCAAATCCTTCCAGTCTTAAAGTGGTTAAAGTAGGGATCACCAAACAGGATGCAAAGAGGTAAATGTCCATTGGAAACCTTTTTATTATATTATAGTAGTATACACAAACACCAGGTAAAAATAAATGCCTTTCAGGTCTACAAATAATCAAGTGTCTCTTGTACTAGTTAATCATTTAATTCGTTCTAGATTTAATGTTTATAAAAGCTTCTTTTCAAACATTAATGTTTCTAAATATAGCTTAGTATGATCATGTAAAACCAATAAAAAGTGAATCGTAGTGTCTAAAACAGATTTAAATGTTCCCTTCCATTCCATTACCATTATTATTCATTAATTTAAGATTATTTTATGTGGGCTGCTCCTTGTCAGTGGATTTCTACCTTCTATCAGACACTTTATTGCTCAGATAAATGATGTGACTAGACTGGGATTGTTCAGATCTCTGGAAATTAATGCTGCTGTCACACTTCCGCACTTTAATAGTTATGCTGATTCATGGACAGTAACTGTCAATAGTGTCTGCTTCTTTTTTCTGTCAGTTCTTATGATGTCTCAGCAGGAGAATGGGAAGACTAGGCACACTCAAATTTCAAAGCACCTTTCTCTTTTAAATATATTTTTAATGATATTTGGACGTGTTTATTGTCTGACCAAAAGGTCAGCTTAAGATCACATAGATGTATTATATTGCTTTTATTAAAGCAGAACTGTATTTGTTGCAGGCGCCTAGAGCTGTTGCCATATTGTGCAAGTATGTATAGCATATTATGACACAATTACATCCAGCGATGCAAGGTCTGTGTTCCACGTCACTTCACCACTTCTGTTGCCATTTTCTCTTGGTCTTCTTTGGGGCCTGCAGTCCTCTGCCTCAACCACTTCAGCTCCGAAAGGTTTACCATTCATGACCAGGCCATTTTTGGCGATTCGGCACTGAGGCTTCTTTAACTAACCACTGCAATTTTCATTCCACACTGTACCCAAATTAAATTGATGCTTTCTTTTGGTGGTAATTGGTCACCTCTGCGGTTTTTATTTTTTCCGCTATAAACATAAAAAGACGCACAAATTTGAAAAGAAAAAAAAACAATATATCTTACTTTCTGCTATAAACCATATCCAAAAACAAAAAATCTATTTTCTTCATCAGTTTAAGCTAATATGTATTCTACTATATAGTTTTTGTAAAAAAACAATCCCAGTAAGTGTATGTTGATTGGTTTGCACAAAAGTTAAAGCGTCTACAAAATATGGGATATATTTATGGAATCTTTATTTATTTATTTTTTTACTAGTAATGGTGGCATTCGACAACTTATAGCGGGGCTGCAACATTGCGGCAAACAAATGGGACACTAATTTAAACTTTTAACACTTTGGGACCAGTGACACTAATACAGTGAACAGTGCTAAAACAAAACACTGTCACTGTACTAATGAAACTGTCTGGAAGAAGGTTAACATCAGGGGTGAGCAAAGGGTTAAATGTGGTCCTTGGTAGTGCTTTCTAACCGTGGGGAAGGTGCTTTTACTGTGGAAAGGCAGAGATCCATGTTCCTGCTTAGAAGAAACATAGGATCACTACCTTCCCTACTGACAGAACAGCGACCTGCCTTGATTACATAGGCAGACCGCTGTTCTGCTTTTCTTGGGAATGATCAGCGGGTCCCTGAGAAAATCAAGTCCGCCAGACCCGCTGATTTGCTCCTGCTGTGTCCAGTCACAGTGGAAGCAAATCGCTGATGGCAGGCGCGCACGCCCTAAACCTGGAAGTGCAAAATCACATACCTGGACGTGATTGTGCAGATGAGAGCCAGCGATTAAACCAGTGATCAGCCACTGAAACTTGTATAGCATTGAATAGAACGAACCGGGAGCCGATGCTCAATCCTCCAATGGAGGTGGAGCCTAGTGACGTCACCCGCTGCTGTCTCGTGGGCCCGGCTCATTCTATTCAATGCTGTAACCTGAAGGATTATCCTGTAAGTGTGTTATTATACTAATAAATGTGGAAATTTAATACGGTATACACTTAGATCTCCTCTTTTGTGTCTTGATTGATGCACTGGGATTCCATTGGAGACGTGGTGGTTCTACACCTCCCCACAATGGAGGCTTTATCGATTGCTGGACAACCCTACATGATTATTATCTGAGCCTGTTTGACCCACTGGTGACACAGGGGTCACACACTGAGGTGAGCGCAATAGAGTGCTTCTTGGTGAAGGGATTATCCCCGTTTGTGAACATCTTTCCGGCACCCTGTTGTGGTCTCCAGCTACCAGTTATTAGAAGGACTCTGAGTTTTAGAATGGACTTTTTTGAATAATTTTTTGCGCTGCGCTATTTTTCCTAATATTTTTTTAAGTTAATAAAATGTCATCAAAACACCACGTGTATATTAGTGCTCCATATTCTTCTTAAAAAGTTCTCTTTTTTTGTGCTCCTCCACCTTACATAAGGGGGGCACTCGCAATGACTTTGGGCCACCTGGACCCTCACAGCTTATATGGAACTCCTTAGCATCAGAATAGGCTACATCCAGCATACATACAGCATCATCAGCAGAAATATCCCCCCAAAAAAAACAATATTGAATAATCGTGCAGTAGGTTTATTTAACAGTTGTATCATAAAATTCATATGCCAGTCAATTTTATGATACAACTTTGAAATAAACGTACTGCATGATTATTCAATATTGTTTTTTTATTCTGGGATTTTTCTGCTGATGATGCTGGATGTATGCTGAGTCTATTCTGATGCTAAGGAGCATTTAAGCTGTGAGGGTCCTGGTGGCCCAAATGCATTTGGTTATCTATACTGGTGACCTTGGATGTATGCTGAGTCTTTCCTGAAGTAAAGGAGTTCCAAAAAAGCTGTCAGGGTCCTGGTGGCCCAAAGTCATCTGGTGAGTGGCCCCCTTATGTACTCTTATGTAAGGTTGGGGAGCACAAAAAAAGAGCACTTTTTAAGAGGAATATGGAGCACTAATATACACGTGGTGTTTTGAAGAAATTTTATTAAGGACATTCACGATTGAATTTGAATATAGGACATTCACATATTGTTAAAGCAACAGCACTCTATTGTTTACTATATGTATTTATGGTTTTTATGTGGACACACATTGTTATATAAGCTAGCGCCTCAAACACAAATAAGTTACCCATTTTTTTTGGAACTTACAAAAAAATTGAAGGCAGCTGCTCACTGAGTTACAAGAAAGTCCTACAGGAGGCGCCAATTTAATTTCCTTTTTTAATTTCTATGTTATGCTATGCAAATGGGAACATGTAACAAGTATAACGTAGGTTTTGTCTTAATTTGGCTGCAAATGTGGAAATACACTTTAAGTTTAATAAAGGAAATTGAGAACACCTAGATAGCAGTTACTGTTACTTAAAACTATAAAAAAAAAAGCTAATTTACTTGCTTAATGAGTGGTAATGCTGCATTTTGGGGTGTGGTTATGTAGAAAAATAATGGAAGGCACAGAAAATTGATGTCACAGTCTTCAGGTATGATGAACTAGGTATTACAGTTTTTTTTTTGGATAGGAGATAGAATTTTAACAGGATCTGCAGTTATAATTGAAAGTCCAACATTAATCCCTGTGGCTTGGCCTGCCATGTGGGTTTTGTAATGTGGACTTTAAGGAATGGACAGTACCACAAGATGTACGCACTTGGCAGGCCAAGCAGTAAAAATAAGCTTTTATCTGAGTGGTGTAATTAAGTTTACACATTTGATCAAGAAGGCAAGAAGATTAGGACAGGGGCTTTTAGTTACAGAAGCAGTTACCCTTTTGCCTTTTCCTTTAAATCCCCATATTACCCATATCATAACTTAATACATTTGAAAAATACATGACCTTGAGGATCTTTTGACTTGAAAAGAGTGGAAGGAAATACAGCACAACATACTGTACATATTGAAAATATTTGCTGAAATCTTTAATAACTCCATTCAATAAATGTTACTCTTTTGAAACCCTTTTACCAGCATATTCCAGCCTGACAAATATCGTCACTCATAATATTGGCTTTCTGTCAGTATCAAAGAGATTGCTCTCCAGGGAACAGTGTGAAGATCATTAAAGAACTGGTATTAAGAGGGCACTGCAGCTTTGTTCATATAATCACAAAGTTTCATTACTGACCTTTTTAATAAAACACAGAACCTATGAAAGAGAAAAAGACGCCGTCCTTTGTGTATTAAATGCACTTTTCCAACTTGTCTCATTTATTCATCTTACTGACAGCTTTCACTAGAAACATTATTAAAACAATGTTTCCAGCTATTATATCCTGACATTTCTGCCAGGTTTAAAACCAATGTGTCCTCCAAAGCTGAATCTTCAGCCTGTTCCACACTATAACAAAGGACTGGACCTCATGTATAAAAGTGAAAGACAGGCTGGCTGTGTCTTTTGCTGGCAACCAGCTCTCATCTTTTTTCGGTCCTGCTAGGGCTGATCAGGACATTAGAAAGGAGCAGCTGATGGTTTTCCATACAAAGCATTTCCCATGGTGCCTTCCGAATATATCTGTTGACAACCTAATTCATAAATGATAGTAGGAGACTACTGCATTTCCTTTTTTTTAAACCAACAATGTCTTGCATGATCCACTTGCCCAAATCTACTTGAGGCTAAATGGTGTGATATGGGATGCAGTGGTGTGCTCTCTGCTGCTACCATTTCTAGTTATATTACTCTGGGTCATATGTAAAATTCATAAATTCTCAGGTTTTTGAGTTTGTTCTGCATTCTCCTGTACTGACACAACCCTTATTGCTCTTGATAGTAGTTATACGGGGCCTTTGTAGTTTGGATTCATCAATTAAATCATGTTGCATTCGCCAAACTTCTCTGCACAGGTGATTTTCCTATTCACCAATGGGAAATCCTCACTAGCATTGTTACAGCTACAATCTCTAATCTCTATTTTAAGCATTAGGAGCGATGTCTGGCCTGTTGTGGTACATTAGGCAACCCATTGAAATTAATGAACTGCATTTCAGCAAGGCACATTAATGCAGGTGTAATAGGCGTGTGGGCGGGGCTTAACACGCCTAATCAGGGACACTGTGAACAGCGTTCCCTAATGCCTGCATGGGCAAATGAGGACCCCGGTCATGTGAATTCAACATTAAAGCTGTACATGTAACTTAGAAGCGAGCAGACCAACTTGTACAATGAACTTTTTGTGTACGATATAGAATTACATGTGGCTGCAGGTTGCTTCCTTGTATTTATAGCCCGCCACAAGGGGGCAGGACCATGAACATGCAAGAGTTGGAAGCCTTAACCTTATCCTTCCTAACTTCCAGACAGCCTAATAGGCCAGCACTCACTAGAACAGCCTATTTCATCTAGGGTGCCCAGGCACCCTGGGGTGCCTTGAGGCTTCTTCAGGGGTGCCTTGCCAAAATGCCTAAAAATTGTATACAAGCCAGTAGGTGGGTTTTAATTGAGCACCATTATTATTGTTCTAGCAACCAATGATGTCAACAGTTGATAAGGAGGATGTCTGTTGCTTCCACAGGATCCTTGTTTGACCCTTCTCTGACTCTCTCCCTCAGCACTGGGGTCACATTAGCTGACTGATGGGAAAAAAAATTGAGGGAGAAGAGAAACATAGAAATACTAGTCAGTACCAGTGTGCAAAGTGTATTTGCTTTGGAAGAGTACATCACCTCTAACATTGGTGTCCTACTTTTGGATGTCGCTGCATTATGTAAAACCATACCATTTTTTACATTTTAGAATGGGGTGCCCTGAGACTGTCCATAATTTTAAAGGGTGCCTTGAGATTGTCTATAATTTTAAAGGGTTCCTTATCTGAAAGAAGGTTGAGAAACACTGCACTAGAACATACTTTATCAGTAAAACAGTGCACGCCAAAAGTAGGCACCTGTCTACAAACGTACCAAAACAGACCACTCTAGTGTCAATGGGCTCTTAAAGCAGAACTTCAGGCACATTTAAATTGAGAAGTTATGTGGACCATGAAGAATTAATGTGGAAAAAATGATTAATTAACCTAAAAGTTTTTTTGATCAATTATTTTCCTTTATACTTATTTATCTCTAGTTTGCTAGGCTGTGTAAATTTTGAATTTTTTTGCCCTTACTGTGCTAAAACAGGTCCAGTCTATTTAATCACCTCCGACAATTCTGACTCATGCCAAGCCCAGTCAGCTGTTCCTAGCCCTGTCATTAGACAATGTCCTGGCATAGACCACGGATTATCTATATTATTAGTGTATGCGGATTGTGTGAGGCTTCCTGGCAAGGGGCTAAATTCTTAGCTGGGGAAAGAGGGGGGGGGGGGTATATTGCAGAAACAGGTATCTGGCACCTAGAACAGAGAGAATTCATAGTGCGAGAGGGGATTAAAAATATCAGGTCTATTTTCAGTACAATGGGTACAAATAATATTCATGCAAATACAGCCTATTATATGCTTATATAACTAGTTTACCTTGATATGCTTATCTTAATTGGCTTAAAATGGTGACAACTTACAAGGCCTCTTTAATAGAGCGTTTTTTTGAGGTCTATACATTAGATCAAAAATGAGGGGGAAGATGGCCAGGGGGATTAGGTAACAAAAAGTATCCATACTGTATGCTGTTGTTAGACTATGCTGCATGTGTCAAATTTTGTAATTTAATGCCATATGTTTACACTTATTTTCTAGTAAAGACTAACTTAACTTAACCACCTACCGACCGCCCACCGCAGATGTACGTCACTAATTTGACACGAAATACTGTGGTTATGGCAGCAGATAGCTGCCATAACCCCGATATTTTTAAAAATGGCAGGCGATCAGCTTTCAGGTAAGGGTGGTCCCAGTGGCGGAAGAGGTGCCCCTCTTCCCCTTACGGTTACATATATATATATATATATATATATATATACATACATACTTTAACTTATTTATAGTTATTTATTATATTATAATTTATGATTTTGTGTTTCAAACTTTATCATACCTGAGATGTTATAAATAGGGTTGAGCGGACACCTAGATGTCCGTGTTCGACGGGTTCGGCCGAACTTTAAAAAAAAGTCCGGGTCCGTGTCCCGGACTTTTACCGAACTTTTCCCGGACACCGAACCCCATTGAAGTCAATGGGGACCCGAACTTTAAGGCACTAAAATGGCTCTAAAACACCAAAGGAAAGGGCTAGAGTGCTGCAAATGGCAGCAAAACGTAATTAAGAGCATGGCAAGTGCTCTGCAAACAAATGTGGATAGGGAAATAACTTAAAACAACAAAAAAAAACAGAAAAATAAAACAATGTTCTTCTTCATCTCTGAAGGACGAGGCCCATATGGAGTAGGAGGGAGGTTGAGGTGGTGGTGGATGTGGCGGTGACATAGGCGTGCGCACAGGGTGTGCTGGGTGTGCCTGGGCACACCCTAATCACCTAGGGCACATAGCATTGCCAGTGAGGAGATGGGAAAGATCTCCCTGGGACCTGCTCTGCTCTATTTCTCCTTGCCTACAGGTACATGGCCCCGATACATTACTCTCCCTGCTGGCAAACACATGCATGTGTATTTCAACTTTGGGGTGCACACCTTAATGCAATAGGCTGCGCACACCTATGGGCGGTGTAGGTGGAAGCGGCGGTGGAGGAGGACCAGGGCCGGATTAACAGCATCATGGGTTGGTGCTGAGGATTTTGAAGGGCCTTAGGGCCGTGCCTTGCCATGCACCCAGAGGAGGAAGGGTGCAGCCATGCATGCCTAATTCAACATGGGATGCTGTCTCTGAAGCCCATAAACACATCCATGCATCGCCAACTGTCCCTCCTTGTCCGGCCTTCACGCTGTGTGGGGAGGTTCTGAGGGTGCTGCCTGGGGAAGCGAGCATAGAAGCCAGACTTCTGTGTTTACAAGTGACAGAAGAGCGGTAACAGTGAATATGGCCAACCCGGGGCCTATATAAAAGGTAGGGGCCTGGAGCTGCAGCTCCAATAGCCCCTACATTAATCTGGCCCTGAGGAGGAGGACGAGGTAGCCAACACTGCTTCTTTTCACAAATTTTAAATGAGGGTACACCCCAAAAGAGTGAGAAAGAGCAAAAATGGAACAATGGGTGGGTAAGGTCGGTATCCATTGCTATTCTGCATAAGGTACGGAAAAGTCCCGTGGGATCCATGCCTGGTTCATTTTAATGAACGTGAGCTTGTCCACATTGTCTCTGGACAGGCGGCTGCGCTTGTCTGTTATAACGCCCCCAGCCGTGCTAAATACCCGTTCAGATAATACACTGGCTGCAGGGCACGCCAGCACCTCCAAGGCGTAAAGGGCAAGCTCAGGCCATGTGCCCAATTTGGAGACCCAGAAGTTGAAGGGGGCAGACCCGTCATTCACTACATGTAGGCGTGTGCACACATACTGCTCCACCATGTTGGTAAAATGCTGCCTCCTGCTAAGACGTTCCATCTGAGCTGCTGGTGCTGCTGTTTGTTGTGGCGTGCTGACAAAGCTTTTCCACATTTCGGCCATGCTAACCCTGCCTTCTGAGGTGCTGGCGGTGCCCTGGTTGCGTTGGCGACCTCCTCCTCCTCCTCCTCTGCCTTGTGCTTCCACTGTGGCCCCGCTGTCAGATGGGAATGCCAGCAGCATGGCGTCTACCAGCGTGCGCTTGTACTCGCGCATCTTGCGATCGCGCTCCAGTGAGTGAATTAAGGACGGTACGTTGTCCTTGTAACGGGGATCCAGCAGCGTGGCCACCCAGTAATCAGCACAAGTTAGAATGTGGGCAACTCGGCGGTCGTTGTGGAGACACTGCAGCATGTAATCGCTCATGTGTGCCAGGCTGCCCAGAGGCAACGAAAGGCTGTCCTCTGTGGGAGGTGTATGGTCCGTGTCCTCTGTATCCCCCCAGCCACGCACCAGTGATGGCCATGAGCTGGCCTGGGTGCCACCCTGCTGTGAACATGGTTCCATCTCCTCCTCCAGCTCCTCCTCCTCCTCATCCTCCTCATCCTCCAGAACTGTGCCCCTGCTGGACAATTGCGTCCCTGGCGTTTGCGTGTGCAGGAACCCACCCTCGGAGCCCCTTGCGAATGACTGCCCTGAAAGCCTTGGAAATGTTACCTCTTCATCCTCCTCCTCCTCCTCATCCTGTGCCACATCCTCTTCCATCATCGCCCGAATTGTTTTTTCAAGGAGGCATAGAAGTGGGATAGTTAAGCTGAGAACGGCGTCATTGCCACTGGCCATGTTGGTGGAGTACTCAAAACAGCGCAACAAGGCACACAGGTCTCGCATGGAGGCCCAGTTATTGGTGGTGAAGTGGTGCTGTTCCGCAGAGCGACTCACGCGTGCGTGCTGCAGCTGAAACTCCACTATGGCCTGCTGCTGCTCGCACAGTCTTTCCAGCATGTGCAAGGTGGAGTTCCACCTTGTGGGCACGTCACATATGAGGCGGTGAGCGGGAAGGCCGAAGTTACGCTGCAGCGCTGCCAGGCGAGCAGCAGCAGGGTGAGAACGCCGAAAGTGCGCACAAACGGCCCGCACTTTCTGCAGCAGCTCTGACATATCGGGGTAGTTTTTAAGGAACCTCTGCACCACCAAATTCAGCACATGCGCCAGGCAAGGGATGTGCGTCAAACCGGCTAGGCCCAGAGCTGCTATGAGATTTCGCCCGTTATCGCACACCACCAGGCCGGGCTTGAGGCTCGCTGGCAGCAACCACTCATTTGTCTGCTGTTCCATGCTCCTCCACAACTCCTGCGCGGTGTGTGGTTTGTCCCCCAAACAGGCAAGTTGTAAAACTGCCTGCTGTCGTTTACCCCTGGCCGTGCTGAAGTTGGTGGTGAAGGTGTTACGCTGTCCGGATGAGGAGGCGGTAGAGGATGAGGAAGCGGAGTAGGAGGAGTTAGGAACAGGAGGCAAACTGAAGCGCCCTGCAATCCTCGGTGGTGGAAGGACATGCGCCAAATTGCTATCCGCCTCAGGCCCATCCGCCACTGCATTTACCCAGTGTGCCGTTAGGGAGATATAACGCCCCTGACCGTGCTTACTGGTCCACGTATCCGTAGTTAGGTGGACCTTGGCACAGATGGCGTTGCGCAGTGCACACCTGATTTTTTCCCCCACTTGGTTGTGCAGGGAAGGGATGGCTTGCCTGGAAAAGTAGTGGCGGCTGGGCACGACGTACTGTGGGACAGCCACCGACATAAGGTTTTTAAAACTGTGCGTCTCCACCAGACGGAATGACAGCATTTCAAAGGCCAATAATTTTGAAATGCTGGCATTCAGGGCCAGGGATCGCGGGTGGGTAGGGGGGTACTTCCTCTTCCTCTCAAGTGTTTGGGAGATGGAAAGCTGAACGCTTCCACGGGACATTGTGGAGATGGTTGTTGGTGACCCAGGTGGTGGTGTTGCTGACAGATCGTCTGTTTGCGGGGTGGCAGGTGCCGGTATCACTACAGATGTGGCTGGAGCGGCCGAGACTGCAGCAGAAGAGGAAGCAGGATGAGCCAGAGACGTTTCTTGGTTTTGAAGGTGTGTACTCCACTGCAGCTCGTGCTTTGCACTTAGATGCCTGATCATGCAGGTTGTGCTCAGGTTGAGAAGGTTCATGCCTCGCTTCAAGCTCTGATTGCACAGGGTGCAAACCACTCGTGTCCTGTCATCAGCACATTTTCTAAAGAACTTCCACGCTAGAGAACTCCTTTGAGCTGACTTTGGTGCGCTCGTTCCCTTGCTGCGTTGGGCAGTAGCGGGCGTAGTGTCTAGGGCACGGCCGCTCCGCTTCTGCACCCTGCTCCCTCTTCTGCTGTGCTGGTGGCTCTGTGCGACCACCGCCTCTTCCTCCAAACTACTCAGTTCACCTGCATGACGTTCATTCCATGTGGGGTCGAGGACCTCATCGTCCTCCACATCATCTTCCACCCAGTCTTCACCCCTGCCCTCCTTGTCGGTCTCCACAATGCTGAACGCCGCAGCAGTTGGCACCTGCGTTTCGTCATCATCGGAGACGTGCTGCGATGATCCTTGCATGTACTCATCTTGAGAAATAAGTGGTTGGGCATCGCTGCACTCAATCTCTTCCACTTCTGGGGCAGGGCTAGGTGGATGGCCCTGGGAAACCCTGCTGACAGAGTCCTCAAAAAGAATAAGAGACTGCTGTATGGCTTGGGGCTCAGACTGCTGGCCTGATTTGCAAGGGGGTGAGGTGAAAGACGGTTGGACATTGGCTGCAGGTGCCAACTCTGACCTTTCTGCAGTAGACTGGGTGGGAGACAATGTGAAGGAACTGGAGGCACTGTCAGCAGCAAACCAATCTACTATCGCCTCAACTTGTTCTGGCCTCATCACTTCTAGGGGCGTTTGATGCCCTACCAAATACTGATGCAGGTTCTGTCGCCTACTCACACTTGAGGAAGGTGTTTCACTTGTGCGTGTAGCTGGCACAGATCGACCATGTCCTCTCCTTGCAACAGGAGCTCTACCAGCAGCACCACGACCCAGGCCACGGCCCTTATTTGACGGTCTCCTCATATTTCTGTAATTTAAGATCTTGCCCTAGAAAGGTTTTTATTGAATAGCGGAATAGAAAATATGATCCAAAAAAAGTGTATGTATATCACACGTACACAACCACACTAGGCCCCAATTACTATTGTTTGTACCCCTAAAAGGCTAGATGAGGAGTAGGGGGAGTATGGAACAGGCAGCACCCTCAAACCTTCAGAAGTATGAGATGAACCCCAACAACTTGGAAAGGTGGATCTCTCTCACACGTACCGACACAGACTATCCCGCAATTCAATTGATCCTCAAAGGTTTTTATTGAATAGTGGAATAGGAAATATGATCAAAAAAAGTGTATGTATCTCGCACGTACACAACCACACTAGGCCCCAATTACTATTGTTTGTACCCCTAAAAGGCTAGATGAGGAGTAGGGGGGGTATGGAACAGGCAGCACCCTCAAACCTTCAGAAGTATGAGATGAACCCCAACAACTTGGAAAGGTGGATCTCTCTCACACGTACCGACACAGACTATCCCGCAATTCAATTGATCCTCAAAGGTTTTTATTGAATAGCGGAATAGGAAATATGATCAAAAAAAGTGTATGTATCTCGCACGTACACAACCACACTAGGCCCCAATTACTATTGTTTGTACCCCTAAAAGGCTAGATGAGGAGTAGGGGGGGTATGGAACAGGCAGCACCCTCAAACCTTCAGAAGTATGAGATGAACCCCAACAACTTGGAAAGGTGGATCTTTCTCACACGTACCAACACAGACTATCCCCCAATTTAACTGATCCCCAAAGGTTTTTGATTAAATAGCGGAATAGAAAATATGATCCCAAAAAAGTGTATGTATATCACACGTACACAACCACACTAGGCCCCAATTACTATTGTTTGTACCCCTAAAAGGCTAGGAGTAGGGGGGGTATGGAACAGGCAGCACCCTCAAACCTTCAGAAGTATGAGATGAACCCCAACAACTTGGAAAGGTGGATCTCTCTCACACGTACCAACACAGACTATCCCCCAATTTAACTGATCCCCAAAGGTTTTTGATTAAATAGCGGAATAGAAAATATGATCCCAAAAAAGTGTATGTATATCACACGTACACAACCACACTAGGCCCCAATTACTATTGTTTGTACCCCTAAAAGGCTAGGAGTAGGGGGAGTATGGAACAGGCAGCACCCTCAAACCTTCAGAAGTATGAGATGAACCCCAACAACTTGGAAAGGTGGATCTCTCTCACACGTACCAACACAGACTATCCCCCAATTTAACTGATCCCCAAAGGTTTTTGATTAAATAGCGGAATAGAAAATATGATCCCAAAAAAGTGTATGTATATCACACGTACACAACCACACTAGGCCCCAATTACTATTGTTTGTACCCCTAAAAGGCTAGGAGTAGGGGGAGTATGGAACAGGCAGCACCCTCAAACCTTCAGAAGTATGAGATGAACCTCAACAACTTGGAAAGGTGGATCTCTCTCACACGTACCAACACAGACTATCCCCCAATTTAACTGATCCCCAAAGGTTTTTGATTAAATAGCGGAATAGAAAATATGATCCCAAAAAAGTGTATGTATATCACACGTACACAACCACACTAGGCCCCAATTACTATTGTTTGTACCCCTAAAAGGCTAGGAGTAGGGGGAGTATGGAACAGGCAGCACCCTCAAACCTTCAGAAGTATGAGATGAACCCCAACAACTTGGAAAGGTGGATCTCTCTCACACGTACCAACACAGACTATCCCCCAATTTAACTGATCCCCAAAGGTTTTTGATTAAATAGCGGAATAGAAAATATGATCCCAAAAAAGTGTATGTATATCACACGTACACAACCACACTAGGCCCCAATTACTATTGTTTGTACCCCTAAAAGGCTAGGAGTAGGGGGAGTATGGAACAGGCAGCACCCTCAAACCTTCAGAAGTATGAGATGAACCCCAACAACTTGGAAAGGTGGATCTCTCTCACACGTACCAACACAGACTATCCCCCAATTTAACTGATCCCCAAAGGTTTTTGATTAAATAGCGGAATAGAAAATATGATCCCAAAAAAGTGTATGTATATCACACGTACACAACCACACTAGGCCCCAATTACTATTGTTTGTACCCCTAAAAGGCTAGGAGTAGGGGGAGTATGGAACAGGCAGCACCCTCAAACCTTCAGAAGTATGAGATGAACCCCAACAACTTGGAAAGGTGGATCTCTCTCACACGTACCAACACAGACTATCCCCCAATTTAACTGATCCCCAAAGGTTTTTGATTAAATAGCGGAATAGAAAATATGATCCCAAAAAAGTGTATGTATATCACACGTACACAACCACACTAGGCCCCAATTACTATTGTTTGTACCCCTAAAAGGCTAGGAGTAGGGGGAGTATGGAACAGGCAGCACCCTCAAACCTTCAGAAGTATGAGATGAACCCCAACAACTTGGAAAGGTGGATCTCTCTCACACGTACCAACACAGACTATCCCCCAATTTAACTGATCCCCAAAGGTTTTTGATTAAATAGCGGAATAGAAAATATGATCCCAAAAAAGTGTATGTATATCACACGTACACAACCACACTAGGCCCCAATTACTATTGTTTGTACCCCTAAAAGGCTAGGAGTAGGGGGAGTATGGAACAGGCAGCACCCTCAAACCTTCAGAAGTATGAGATGAACCCCAACAACTTGGAAAGGTGGATCTCTCTCACACGTACCAACACAGACTATCCCCCAATTTAACTGATCCCCAAAGGTTTTTGATTAAATAGCGGAATAGAAAATATGATCCCAAAAAAGTGTATGTATATCACACGTACACAACCACACTAGGCCCCAATTACTATTGTTTGTACCCCTAAAAGGCTAGGAGTAGGGGGAGTATGGAACAGGCAGCACCCTCAAACCTTCAGAAGTATGAGATGAACCTCAACAACTTGGAAAGGTGGATCTCTCTCACACGTACCAACACAGACTATCCCCCAATTTAACTGATCCCCAAAGGTTTTTGATTAAATAGCGGAATAGAAAATATGATCCCAAAAAAGTGTATGTATATCACACGTACACAACCACACTAGGCCCCAATTACTATTGTTTGTACCCCTAAAAGGCTAGGAGTAGGGGGAGTATGGAACAGGCAGCACCCTCAAACCTTCAGAAGTATGAGATGAACCCCAACAACTTGGAAAGGTGGATCTCTCTCACACGTACCAACACAGACTATCCCCCAATTTAACTGATCCCCAAAGGTTTTTGATTAAATAGCGGAATAGAAAATATGATCCCAAAAAAGTGTATGTATATCACACGTACACAACCACACTAGGCCCCAATTACTATTGTTTGTACCCCTAAAAGGCTAGGAGTAGGGGGAGTATGGAACAGGCAGCACCCTCAAACCTTCAGAAGTATGAGATGAACCTCAACAACTTGGAAAGGTGGATCTCTCTCACACGTACCAACACAGACTATCCCCCAATTTAACTGATCCCCAAAGGTTTTTGATTAAATAGCGGAATAGAAAATATGATCCCAAAAAAGTGTATGTATATCACACGTACACAACCACACTAGGCCCCAATTACTATTGTTTGTACCCCTAAAAGGCTAGGAGTAGGGGGAGTATGGAACAGGCAGCACCCTCAAACCTTCAGAAGTATGAGATGAACCCCAACAACTTGGAAAGGTGGATCTCTCTCACACGTACCAACACAGACTATCCCCCAATTTAACTGATCCCCAAAGGTTTTTGATTAAATAGCGGAATAGAAAATATGATCCCAAAAAAGTGTATGTATATCACACGTACACAACCACACTAGGCCCCAATTACTATTGTTTGTACCCCTAAAAGGCTAGGAGTAGGGGGAGTATGGAACAGGCAGCACCCTCAAACCTTCAGAAGTATGAGATGAACCTCAACAACTTGGAAAGGTGGATCTCTCTCACACGTACCAACACAGACTATCCCCCAATTTAACTGATCCCCAAAGGTTTTTGATTAAATAGCGGAATAGAAAATATGATCCCAAAAAAGTGTATGTATATCACACGTACACAACCACACTAGGCCCCAATTACTATTGTTTGTACCCCTAAAAGGCTAGGAGTAGGGGGAGTATGGAACAGGCAGCACCCTCAAACCTTCAGAAGTATGAGATGAACCCCAACAACTTGGAAAGGTGGATCTCTCTCACACGTACCAACACAGACTATCCCCCAATTTAACTGATCCCCAAAGGTTTTTGATTAAATAGCGGAATAGAAAATATGATCCCAAAAAAGTGTATGTATATCACACGTACACAACCACACTAGGCCCCAATTACTATTGTTTGTACCCCTAAAAGGCTAGGAGTAGGGGGAGTATGGAACAGGCAGCACCCTCAAACCTTCAGAAGTATGAGATGAACCCCAACAACTTGGAAAGGTGGATCTCTCTCACACGTACCAACACAGACTATCCCCCAATTTAACTGATCCCCAAAGGTTTTTGATTAAATAGCGGAATAGAAAATATGATCCCAAAAAAGTGTATGTATATCACACGTACACAACCACACTAGGCCCCAATTACTATTGTTTGTACCCCTAAAAGGCTAGGAGTAGGGGGAGTATGGAACAGGCAGCACCCTCAAACCTTCAGAAGTATGAGATGAACCCCAACAACTTGGAAAGGTGGATCTCTCTCACACGTACCAACACAGACTATCCCCCAATTTAACTGATCCCCAAAGGTTTTTGATTAAATAGCGGAATAGAAAATATGATCCCAAAAAAGTGTATGTATATCACACGTACACAACCACACTAGGCCCCAATTACTATTGTTTGTACCCCTAAAAGGCTAGGAGTAGGGGGAGTATGGAACAGGCAGCACCCTCAAACCTTCAGAAGTATGAGATGAACCCCAACAACTTGGAAAGGTGGATCTCTCTCACACGTACCAACACAGACTATCCCCCAATTTAACTGATCCCCAAAGGTTTTTGATTAAATAGCGGAATAGAAAATATGATCCCAAAAAAGTGTATGTATATCACACGTACACAACCACACTAGGCCCCAATTACTATTGTTTGTACCCCTAAAAGGCTAGGAGTAGGGGGAGTATGGAACAGGCAGCACCCTCAAACCTTCAGAAGTATGAGATGAACCTCAACAACTTGGAAAGGTGGATCTCTCTCACACGTACCAACACAGACTATCCCCCAATTTAACTGATCCCCAAAGGTTTTTGATTAAATAGCGGAATAGAAAATATGATCCCAAAAAAGTGTATGTATATCACACGTACACAACCACACTAGGCCCCAATTACTATTGTTTGTACCCCTAAAAGGCTAGGAGTAGGGGGAGTATGGAACAGGCAGCACCCTCAAACCTTCAGAAGTATGAGATGAACCCCAACAACTTGGAAAGGTGGATCTCTCTCACACGTACCAACACAGACTATCCCCCAATTTAACTGATCCCCAAAGGTTTTTGATTAAATAGCGGAATAGAAAATATGATCCCAAAAAAGTGTATGTATATCACACGTACACAACCACACTAGGCCCCAATTACTATTGTTTGTACCCCTAAAAGGCTAGATGAGGAGTAGGGGGAGTATGGAACAGGCAGCACCCTCAAACCTTCAGTATGAGATTGTGTTCACTGTACCCCACAAAGATTGAGTTCACTGCACCCCACAATGATTGTGTTCACTGCACCCCACAAAGATTGTGTTCACTGCACCTCACAAAGATTGTGTTCACTGTACCCCCCAAAGATTGTGTTCACTGCACCCCACAAAGATTCTGTTCACTGTACCCCACAAAGATTGTGTTCACTGCACCCCAAAAAGATTGTGTTCACTGCACCCCAAAAAGGATGTTGTTCACTGCACCCCAAAAAGGATGTTGTTCACTCCACCCCAAAAAGATTGTGTTCACTGCACCCCACAAAGATTGTGTTCACTGCACCCCAAAAAGATTGTGTTCACTGCACCCCAAAAATGATTTTGTTCACTGCACCCCAAAAAGGATTTTGTTCACTGCACCCCAAAAAGGATGTTGTTCACTCCACCCCAAAAAGATTGTGTTCACTGCACCCCAAAAAGATTGTGTTCACTGCACCCCACAAAGGATTTTGTTCACTGCACCCCAAAAAGATTGTGTTCACTGCACCCCAAAAAGGATGTTGTTCACTGCACCCCAAAAAGGATTTTGTTCACTGCACCCCAAAAAGATTGTGTTCACTGCACCCCACAAAGGATTTTGTTCACTGCACCCCACAAAGATTGTGTTCACTGCACACCAAAAAGGATTGTGTTCACTGCACCCCAAAAAGATTTTGTTCACTGCACCCCAAAAAGATTGTGTTCACTGCAGCCCAAAAAGATTGTGTTCACTGCAGCCCAAAAAGATTGTGTTCACTGCAGCCCAAAAAGATTGTGTTCACTGCAGCCCAAAAAGATTGTGTTCACTGCAGCCCAAAAAGATTGTGTTCACTGCAGCTCACACACAGAAAAATGGATGTGGATCACTGACACCTGCCTATCTCCAATCCCACACCACACAGCAATATCGATTGTAGTTTGTAGAACACAGTTTCCCTAAAATTCAGCAGACTCTGTCCCTAACAGGATTGAGAAGAGATCGTAGATCAGGATTGAGTGCAGACCCCACCCCCCACACAGCAATATCGATTGTAGTTTGTAGAAGACACTGACCCTATATAATTCAGCAGACTCTATCCCTAAAATGCCTACAACTCGCCCTGCCTAAACACTCCGACCTGTCCCTCAATTCTATCCGGACACAAATGGTTTTTTCCTGCCTATCTTTCCCTAATCAGCAGCCAGCACGTTGATGTGTGCTCTGTCCCTGAATCTAAGCAGCATAATGACGCCGCTGCGGCTGCCTCGAACTTATAAAGACTTGGTCACATGCTTCAGACGGCCAATCACAGCTACTGAGACATTTGCAGGCATGGCTGGGATGGCTTAAGGCACACCAGTTAAACGATTGTTGATTGGCTGTTGAAAGCCCGCCATGAAAAGAGCGCCAAAGCATGCAAAACCCGGAAATAAAACGACCGAACACGGATTTTTACCCGAACATACAGTAAAGTGTCCGTGTCCGTGTTCGGGTACAAAAAATCCAATTATTCGGTACGAACACGAATAATACAGTCCGTGTTCGCTCAACACTAGTTATAAAGAAGAATGCACAGTAAAAAAAAAATCATATGTAAATAGTTGGTTTGGGCTGCTCATTCTTAAGAATTACATGCAAAATAATGGTACCGCTTTCAGCACCTAAAACCGGAAAGAATCATACCCCCAGGGAGGTTAAAATGGTTAATATTTGTTTCATGCTTATGCAGGGTTAAACATTCTATTAACTAACCCATAACCAGTAAAACAACTGCAAAAGCATAATTAAAATTAAATGTTTTTCCAGCCACTTTTAAAGAACGTTATTATTTTTTTCTTGTGGAATCTGTTATTTACTTAGAAGTAACTTGACCTCTCTTTTCATTGCCTTTAGCCATGGTGCTAAAACACATTTACCCAGGCTTGCAAGTATTGTTGATAGAACTTCCTGGTTTTCAAACTGTTTGACGGCATGATGGATACAGCATGCCCTACCAATTCCCTTCTCATGGCTTTATAAGTGAACACAGATATTTGGACACACTGCAGTATAAATGTGACAGCATCTGGCATTCATGATTCAATAAGAAAAACATTATAAAACTTACATAAGCACTTTGCTGCTTGGCAAAAGTAGGAGCTAAGGGAATTAACACATTGATAAAAATATCAGGTTGCGTGGATTGTAAGATCTTATATTTTACTGCAAAGCTAAATATAAAACTTTAGGGAAATTATACATCTATATACAGTATATATTCATGCCAGCATATTGCAATAATAGATAATCATTCAATTTTACTGACATTTTTGCTTAGTTCTAGTTGAAAATATGTTTTTATGTGTTTCTATGTCTGGCTACAGCAGTGAAGTTCAGTACCTTTGTGTAATTTTAGAGTAACATAATGGAAATGTCAATATTAATAACCATTTTATGTTTCACTATAATTACTATAATATAGATCTGATTCTCTTGTAAAGTTTTCTTTCTTTTCCATTGTGTACCTAATAGGGAAAGGTGACAGATATGAAAAAGCAGGTTTTGGATAATGTTAGGTAAAGCTATGACCCAGCAATTGTTCAGTATGATTTTTCACCTTAACATACACTATAGTCAATATTTAAAATAAAGCCTTATGATGCATATAGATAATCCTGGCTTGCAGAGTGGTTTTGTGTTTTATTTAGGCACTATTGTACTTTACCAGTCTACTTGTGATCTGGAAACATCTTTTTATTATCTGTTTGTACCACAATAGAGGTATTCTCAAACATACCAGTGTGCTCCCTTTACTGTTGTAAGTATATAGGTACATGGGAATAGCTATGCTTGGAGTTACTTCTGTGTACTTCCGGCTACGAGTAAGTGAGTGAGGGTCCTTTCAGTTACTCTGAATACAGTATATAAACAGCATACATTATTAATAGTTTTATTATTATTTTATATTGTTTGTGATTGATTGATTGATTGATTGTTGTAAACATTTCATACATACAATTGAAGCAAGCACAATAAGGTCACCATATTATTTTAAACAGTTTTGGCTCATGAGTGTTGTCTTTTTTTTACCTACAGTAAAGCTTGAAACATGTACGGCTCACCACTTATTGTAAGCCTGTGCTACGGTGTTAAAATATAGCTTCCCATTATAGAAAAGTGCCAAAAAAAGTCTGCCAGTGAATTTCACCTTATGCAACTTCCTGTGATGGTGTGACATTGATTTTTCACTGCTCCTAAATTCAGAGTAGTGTAGGCTGTGACTGCTTGCACTACAGTGTAATGAAAAAATGTTGCAAGGGGCATGGCAATTACTGCTGATTCACCAGCATGTAGTGTGTCAGTCAATACCTGGTCACACCTAGTCCTGCCCACTATTTCTGGGTTGGCTGTTACTGAAACCCTCCTATTGTGAGCTGCAGTGTCTGAAAAGGGAAACATGTAGGGCACAAATAATGAAGGAATTGGTTCAGTCAGAAAAGTTAACATTTATTGTTTACTTTATCAGGCTTGTGCATCACATACTAACAGTATTTGGCACTTTTTTAGATTGTCATACAAGAACCTTAAGTTGGTTTTGTGTTTACCTTAATAGTCTTAACCAACAACTTGATCCATGCAATTAGTGTTTGTGATGTCCATTAATCGCTTGACACAGGATTATGCAGGACTGTTCACCAAAGGGCAGTGTACGGGTAATTCTCCCTGATGTGCTGCTATGCTATGCAGTTGTAGAAGCAAGCTCTATAGAAAGTAATATATTTTAGGGAACCCTAAATCTGTTATCTGTTATCCCTTTAAACTGTTTTACAGCCAACATAGGAGTCGATTTGCTAAAGGCAAATAGGCTTGCTCAAAAGCTTAGTAAATGAGCAGAAGCTCTGCTGACTATCCTCATCCAAGCATGTGCAAGCAAAAATCCTGTTTTTTTTCCTTACATGTGATTGCTTGGGAGATAAGGAGGAGTGCCTGATGTCCAAAAAAGTCTCACTTGATGAATTTTATATATATTTTTTTTTTATTGAAGATAAAAGTAAACTAGTAGATCCCAACAGATCTTCCTCCCCCAAATTCTCAATATGCAAACTCAATATGGGATTATGTTTACAAAGAAAAATGGAGCAGGTCAATCTTTTGGAAGCAATGGAATACCTGGCTACTTCATCCAGCATCTACTGCCCACTTGTAACTACATCTAACCAGCATCGCCCCTGTCCTTACCTGTCTTAGCTTTCTTTAAGGTATCAAGAAGAGGTATCATATGCTACTGTATGTACCAGAAATTCTAACCAGACCTATAGTTAAGACTCTTTAGTGTTACATAATGGATTTATGTGAAATCTCCATTAAAAGCTATAAATAGTATTGTAATTAGAAATATATTTCAGTTAGAAGGAAATATATTAAAAGTATTGAGTGTTGTGTTGGTGTTACTGTAATTAGTTCCACTTCAAAGGTTTGCCTTTTGTTTACCCTGGTCACTACATGGGTAGTAAACAGCAGCCTTCTTTGACTCATCCAATCAGGCTGTGCCCAATATACATTTTCTATATACAGTGACCAATTAGGGAGAGTTATATTAGCCACAGTACGGAAAGGAGAGGGGATAGAATGCTTTGTCACCAAGCTATGTTCCTTTTTTTTGGGGGGGTATGGGGACACACGGCAATCACCATGCCTGACTTGAAGTGGAAAGTTAAACTAACTCCATACTTGTACATTGTATTGTAAATATGGTGTTTGTGGGTAATTTTTACATATCATATAAGCCAAGGGACTTATACTGTTAATGTGTTGTAAATACTGTTTAGTGTGTAATTTGTATATATTATGTAACCCTATTAATAAATGTGTATTGCCGATGGAACTACCACTTTTATGTAAGATCTCTCAGATCTAGATGTGTGTATGTACATACTACTACAATGATTGAGATGTATGTACATTTACACATAACCTAGACAACAATAGCTATAACTGCTATCCCTAACTATAGGTTGGTATCTGCTTAATGTACTTGCACAGTACAATTTCTTATGTTATTAACATTATATTTGCTCTGCTATTGTACCAATTTTTGTAACCTTCTGGGTTGCCTTTTTGTTTTCTTTTACTCAATAAAACAAATTTTAAGTAAAAAAAAAAAGTAAACAAGGTGAGCATTTCATGGGAATTGCCTCCCTCTACTTTGAGGCTGTATTTCTTGGAGAATAGTGAGACTCTGAGAGGGTTATATTCAACCAGTGACTCTGCAGTATGCTAGTGTTGTGGAGCAGAGACAACTAGAGGATGATGTTGGTGCCTAGAATTTTAAAGTTTGACAGGGGATGTGGTCTTGGGCATGTGATTGGGTATTCTTTGCAAAGTGAATCTTTACCTTATTTACTAAGTTCTGGAGCAACTGAACTTGCAGAGTATAACTGCTCTTTGCATGGTCTATTTGCCTTTAGTGAATCAGTCCCATAGTGTGGGGGGAAGGTGGTTGAATTTTGTAATGTCACTTTCTCTGTATACTGTGTTTGTGGAGTTAAGTAAGCATAGAATAGATAACATCAGGTACAAATGACAAATGCATGATTGCAATAATTCATATTTCCACCATTTTAAATCAAGTATATTTGCAGGATAAGTAAATCATATTCTCATCCTAGTAGTTGATTATCCACAGTCTGCTTCATCGCAGCGGTTCATTTTTTGTAGTGTATGGCGATGCATTCATAAAAATGATCAAGAAAAATAATGGCAATTACGTTAAGTGGTCAACCTGATAACATTTCTACTTTCCTCCTGATAATCTGGACATTCATTTATTAGCATTAAAATTCATTAACGTGAAGATTGTAAGTGTTCTTAAACCTTTCAGTGTGTTAAAGGATATAAAACAGGAACACAGGGCAACCATAGTACAGAATAACTACATACAGATCAATGGGAGTTAATCTTTCAGCGTCAGCTGGCTGAATTTGGGTGATCCATCTCTTGACTGTTAAAATTAAATGTGCCAATGCCAAATAGAGTTCTTTTGCTAACTGTTGATGCCAGCCACTGCCAGCAAAGAGTTAGTTAAAGCGGTTGTAAAGGCAGAAGGTTTTTTATCTTAATACATTCTATGCATTAGGATAAAAAAAAAAAACTTCTGTGTGCAGCAGCCTCACCAGCATGCTCTAATACTTACCTGAGGTCCATCCAGATGAAGCGATGTTGCACAAGAGACTCAGCTGTTCAGGACCCCCCCTCCTCATTTGCAATTAGAGATGGGCCGAACACCCCCTTGTTCGGTTTGCACCAGAACCCCCGGACCAGGGAAAAAGGCAAGCCCTGAGCAACAAACTGTATTAAAGTCTATGGGACCCAAACATAAAAAATCAAAAGTCTCCATTTTGAAGGCTTATATGCAAATTATTGGCCATAAAAAGGTATGGGGGCCGGGTACTGCTCTAGGGGACATGTATCATTCCACATTTAATTTTTTTTTTTTTAACTATCGTTTTTTTTTTTAAAGTAGTAGTGAGTAGTGATTATAATGATGCTTAAAGTGAAACAATAAAAATGAAAAATTCCTTTAAATATAGTGCCTAGGGGGGTCCCCTTAGTCTTCCGGTAAAGTGGCGCATCTGTACAGTGTATAAAAGCTGCTGCAGAAAAACCGATATTTCTAAAGAAAAAAATCCATTTAAACTTTGAGGCTGCACGCTATTGCCGACACCTGGCAATAAAAAAAGAAAAATTGAAAAAAAATGGTGTGGGGGTCCCCCCCAGTACATACCAGGCCCTTTGGGTCTAGTATTGATTTTAGGGGAACCCAATGCCAAAATTAAAAGAAAAAAACGACTGGGGGTCCTCCCTCAAAATCCATACCAGACCCTTATGCGAGCATGCAGCCTGGCAGGTAAGAAAAGGGTGGGAGGATGAGCAAGCACCCCCCTCCTCAACTATACCAGGCCCCATGCCCTCAACATGGGAGGTGCTTTTGGGATGGGGCCCCCACCCCCCTACCCCAAAGCACCTTGTTCCCATGTTAATTTTAATGGGGACAAGGGCCTCTTCCCAATAACCCTGGGCTGTAGTTGTGGAGGTCTGTGGGCGAGAGGCCTTTTGGAATCTGGAATTCTGCCCCCCCATGTGAATGAGTACGGGGTACATTGTACCTCTACTCATTCCCCAATAAAAAGTGTCAAAAAAAATTAACAGTACACAGGTCCTTTATTAAAAAAATACGCCATGATGTAGATCCATAGTCAATCATGATGACAACGCCATTGCCGGACCTGAAAAAAGAAAAAAAAATGCTCTGCTAACCACCTACCACAGGCTCTGCAGTTTGACAGATCTTATACTGGGAAGGGGTGGAGCCACCTGGCAACGTCACCTGGTGGCATTGCCCCTTTGTGATATCACCAATCCAGCATGCATCGGTCAGTGATGTCACAAGGGGCGGTGCAACCAGGTGACGTCACCAGGTGTCTCTGCCCTCCCAGACCCACTCCAGGCTTCCTGGCCCTGTTCCTTAACAACAGCTATTCACTGTGCTCTGATTAGGCAAAACTTTGCCCAATCAGGGCTTAAAATTCACTGTGCAGCGCGCACTGCATTGTGGTGCACTCAGCAGGCGAACATCCCACTGAGCGCCCTGCAAATTTGGTTGTTCAGAAGACAGGCAAACAGGCGATGTTCGGGCTGAACTTTTGCTCAGCTTGAACAGTTCGCCCAACTCTTCACAATATTTGTTTTCATAGAGAAAATCAGCCTAGTGAACCTTTTCTATTAGGAATAAAGAAATTGTTGACATTGCTGTTATGTGCACCCTCACCTTCAATCCGTTATGAGTCACTGACCTGAGTAATTCAAGTAAAGTTGGAAATTCTTATTGTAAACTCAGTGACTCAAAGTTAATTAGCAGGAAACTACCATTTAAAAATGTAAAGTTGCAGTGGCAATTTTCATTTC
The DNA here is from genome assembly GCF_965119305.1 of Pelophylax lessonae. Lineage (NCBI taxonomy): Eukaryota > Metazoa > Chordata > Amphibia > Anura > Ranidae > Pelophylax > Pelophylax lessonae. The sequence continues at coordinate 139,689,602 of NC_138774.1, forward strand.
TCTTTAGAAAAAGTTTCTAAACCCAAAAGCAAAAGTATAAAATTTTTCAACTTACAAGTCTTTAGATATGCAAGCTGCTATGGTTTTTTTCTTTTGGCTAAATACAATTTCTGAAACTACTGAAAAATACCTGCTGATCCTAAAAGAAATCCAGCATCCGTGTTACTTCCCGTTCACTAAACTGAAATCTTTAAAATTAAAAAATAAAAATAAAAAAGGTAAAAATAATGTAGCCATCACATCTAAGTACCAGTGAGCTGTAATAAATTATTTTTTTTGTCCTTGGGTTTAGATATACTTTAGGTAAAAAAATAAAATAGTGAAAGGTTTAAAAATGCATAACATTTTTGCTTGTATGGACACAAGTTAATGTCAGAAGGTGTAAAATTTGCTGTTCGTCACATGTATAGATAGAATTTAAAATACTGCCAAAAAATAAATTATTGTAACTTAAAGATACTGTGCATGTCGCATTTTACATTCCATGTCATTGGTTGCTCAATCATTAAATATTTCATATGGGGAGGCAGAAAAGAGTGTCCATTGTACTCATACCCATAAGTACTGTTTTTATTAGGACTCCAGCAGCGTATCAAGGTTGCAGTTGCTGGAAAGCTAAGAGTAGGGACCTTATGGTGCCTGTAGTATAGCCGCTATGTTAAAATTTGGTCATTAAGCAGTCCTATTAAAGTAACTGTGTGATAAATCTTTTTTGTTACATCATATACTTCAAAAATGTGTTTAGAGAGGATTTCATTTTATAGCCCTATGTGAAGCCTTTATTTATAATAACTGTGAAGTTACAAGTAGAATAAGTGGTAGTTATAACGTAACTAATGCTTAAATGTTTAGGTTGTGTAAATCAGTGTTTTTACGCGTGGCTTTTCTTGAATAGAATAGCATAATCCTAAATGACCATGGCACGTTAAGTTGATGTTAAGAGACCTATATGCCTTAAGAATAGCACATTACTTTTAAAAGATCTCTTATAGCAGTGGAATTTGCATGCAGAGGCAGTAATGGTGATGGGATTCTGCACATTGACTGTAAAACGTGAATGTTTATAATTAAACTGTCAAGGCTGCAGCCATTGTAAAGAAAAGCCAATGAATATCGGATGCAGCATTTTTATGTCAGTGAGACAGGATACAACGAATGACTGAAGAAGTATTTTGTCACACGTAGCGCATTCAGTGACAATTTTCAGATAATCAGTCGTTTATCTCCAGTAAGTGGATAACATTGCCAGGCGCATTATAATGTCTGCATAATTAAACCCCTCCTTCTGTGTCATGTAGCATCAAGGCGGGAAAGGAAAGTCTTAAGCATCTCTGATGGTTACATAGTATGCCAATGCAGTGCAAGCTTGGAAATCAGTAGGGCATATTTAATAAGACCGGAGCAAACAAGACACGATAACGTTGCCCAAAGCAGTCATTTAGGATCAGATTGCTCTGTATTTTATGGGTTGCTACAGCCGGTTTCTTTATATTCTCCACGCTGGCCCTACGAGCCTCAGTATCACCCTTTTTTTTTTTAAATTTGATTTGAAATATTTTGTTATTACATTAATTTTATTGACTCCACATATTTATGTTGTTTTGTTCAATGCTGGCCAATGTATGATTGTTATTAAAATAAAAGATCAGATTGCAACATATGTGTGGGTAACAAAACGCTTTGAGGCAGATTTACTAAAGAAGCTGAGCATGTTCATGCCATATACTTCTGTATTAAAACCACCCTATAGCAGATTTACTGCTTCAGAGTGGCCTACAGGATGCACACGTACACCGCAGGCGGACCTGCTCTGCTGAAGCCAATCTCTGGGTGCCGGGCACTGGGTGTGTGCTGACACCCGCCGATCATCTGTAAAACACACAGAACAAGGCAGATCTCTGCTCTGACAGGGGGGAGGGGATGGATTTTGTGTACCTGCAAAGCAGGGAAAAAAATCCCCTAGTAAAAGCAGAACATACAGTGCACAAAGACACTGGTTAGGCACACAGTTAACCTTTTGATTGCCCTAGATGTTTAACCCCTTCCCAGCCAGTGTCATTAGTACAGTGACAGTGCATATTTTTTAGCACTAATTACTGTGTTAGTGTTACTGGTTCCCGCAAAGCATCAATATACGCTTATTGAGATTTTTTTTTACCAAAAACATGTAGCAGAATACATATTGGCCTACATTTTTTAAAGAAATGTGATTTAAAAAAAAAAAATATATATATATATATATATATATATATATATATATTGGATATGTTTTGAAGCAGAATGTAAAAATTGTTTTTGTTTATAACACACACAAAAAATAAATAAAATAAAGTGGTTATATAATACCATGAAAAAAAGCTCTATTTATGGGGGAAAAAAGACAAAAATGTTATTTGGGTACAGCGTTGCATGACCGCGCAATTGTCAGTTAAAAAAAGGCAGTACCGTATTACAAAAAGTGGCCTGGTCATGAAGGGGGTTAAATCTCCTAGAGGTCAAGGGGTTAAGAAATAGTTCTGGCCAGCTCAGTGTTTTAAAAAAAGCTGGATGAATTCTTAAATGTACAAAATATCATTATTTATTAATATTTAGAGGTGATAACACAAAAGATTGTTGATCCAAGGACTATCCAATTGTTTTTCTGGGGGATCAGAAAGAATTTTCCCCTGCTGGAGCAAACTAAACCATTCTTTATATAGAGTTTATTTTTCATTCCTCTGGATCAACTGTGGGTATGGGGTTCTATATACCCAGATTTTTTATTTTTTTATTTATTCTGTTTTTTTTTTTTTTTTTCTTTTTGTTGAACTAGATGGACTTTTGTCTTTTTTCAACTTGGCTATGTAACTCTGTCAATGTGCACTTAAGTTATCTATTCTTTTGAAAAGACAATTTCTGTTCACGTTGAATACTCAGTCATTTGCAGATGAAATGAGCAAACAGGAATTTGCTTTCACATGATTGGATAAGTAAAGTGAATATTTACACAATTTAATGTGTACATTCTAAACACCCTCTTTCTCTCTGAAGAGTGTTCCATATTCAGATCGCTCTTCAGGGAGCAACTGACAGGCTGTGAAGAGGCACTGAATGAGATACTACCCCCTGGTAAATCGGTTACATCTTACAAATCAGTGATTCTCTAGTTAACCATGTACCCATACATAAAGCCAGTGTGTATTACCTTACCCCTGGAATGGGTCAATGTATCATATCTTTCAGTACTTAGTGACATGTGTATTTATTGTATGAACTCATTAATTGTATATAAATGTTGTTTAAAAAAAACTTATGCCTAAAAATAACTTCAAATACTTTATTACATGAATGTAAATACAGTATAATGCATTTTTCCTAATATTTTAGAACTTATTAAAATTCAGATCCCTTGCTTCTGCTAGGTGGACATCGTCCATCATGGTCTAGAAACCATTATGGATAAACACCAAGAGCTTTTGTTATTCTGTTCTAACAGCTTTACATATATATAACACACTACTTTGGGTAGGGCTGAGTTGGGTTCAGTGCTTTTGTGGACTAAAATATATGTTAAGACATTGGTTATAGATCTTCTACCATTTCTGGCATAAAAGGCCAAGCTCTTAAAAGTCTCAGTGATTTTGGTTATGGAACATCCATTTTGAAATTCAGGGTACAGAAATCCTGCCATGCCTCTTCTAGTGGATTATCTAATGAAGAAGACCTGTAAATGAAAAGTTTGACATGTCAAAGCAACCTACTTTTTCAGTATGCCATATTTAGCATGGTCGGTATTTGTGTAGTTCCAATTTTAACAAAGTATATGTTGTATGATTTATGTACTGCCAAATACTGTATATGTTACATAGTTACATAGTTAGTCAGGTTGAAAAAAGACACAAGTCCATCTGGTTCAACCAAAAAAAAAAAAAAAAAAAAAAACAGTATTGAAAACCAAACCATACGATCCCATATACACAATCCTAACCCCCATGATCCAATTTGCTACAGCAGGGGAAAAAAATTCTTCCTGATCCTTGAGAGGCAATTGGATATTCCCTGGATCAACTTTACCCAAAAAAAATTTTTAGAACCCACTTAGTGTTTATTAAGTACACACAGGTAAGAATCCAGACCTTTTTTAAAGCAGTCTAGTGAGCTAGCAAGAAACACCTCTGGAGGGAGTCTATTCCACATTTTCACAGCTCTTACGGTGAAGAAACCTTTCCGTATTTGGAGACGAAATCTGTTTCCTCTAGAAGTAAAGAGTGCCCCCTTGACTCTGTGTGGACCTTAAAGTGAACAACTCAACACCAAGTTCACTATATGGACCCCTTATGTATTTATACATGTTGATCATATCCCCCTTAATCTCCTCTTCTCAAGAGAGTATAAATTCAATTCCTCTAATCTTTTCTCATAACTGAGGTCCTCCATGCCTCTTATCAGTTTGGTTGCCCTTCTCTGCACTTTCTCCAGTTCCCCGATATCCTTTTTAAGAACTGGTGCCCAAAACTGAACTGCATATTCCAGATGAGGTCTTACTAATGGTCTGTACAGGGGCAAAATTATATCTCTCTCTCTGGAGTCCATGCCTCTCTTAATACAAGAATGGACTTTGCTTGCTTTGGAAACCGCAGCTTGGCATTGCATGCTATTATTAAGCTTATGATCTACCAGAACACCCAGATCCTTCTCTGCTATGGATTCCCCCAGTTCTACTCCACCTAGTATGTATGATGCATGCATATTCTTAGCCTCAAAGTGCAGAACTTTACATTTATCAACATTAAACCTCATTTGCCACATAGTTGCCCAATGAAACAGTGCATTGAGGTCAGCTTGTAAGTTGGAGACATCCTGTAAGGAAGTTATTTCACTGCAAAGCTTGGTGTCATCTGCAAAGACTGAAATGGTACTTTTAATCCCAGACCCTATATCATTTATAAAGATATTAAAAAGTAAGGGTCCCAACACTGAACCTTGGGGTACACCACTGCTAACCTTAGACCATTCAGAGTAAGAATCATTAACCACATGTTCATGTACCTATGAAGCATAGTATGATTCCTTTCCAACTTATTCAAGCAAGCAGTGCAAATCGCAATGCTGATGCAGAAAATTTTGGGTAAATCAAATGACCAATATTTTTTACAATACTGTAGCCACATAGCTGGAAAGCGATATCTGTTTTATTTCTTTGGGTTACTGCTCTTCTCCCTGCCTTATTGACTCAGGTCTCTTGGAATATTTGAGTAATGCAAAAGTTTTTATGACTTGGCAGCATGGTAAAATATTCTCAGCAATACAGCCATTATCATTTTTGAAGCATGAAATGCAAATCTGTTACTTTTTTTTTTCCTAGCATTTAATTTGCTGTCCGCTGCTTGCTAAATGCTAATTATTGGCCGGAATTTAGAAGTACAGAGGTTTTGCTTTTATTAAGCCTAGACACTGTAATGAAGCTGTTTTCACTGCTACTCGAAACCAAAACATTTTGCACATTTTGGATTTTTCAAACAATAGCAGTAAATCAGGAGACAAATGGTATTATAAATGAAACCTTTGAGCAGCTGTGTGTAGACTGGGCCAAACTACCTTCAGGGAGCTGGCGGAGGTCTCCATGCTAGAAGCAAAATGAGTTTAGTTGATAAGCGCTTAGTTGCCAGTAGCCCACATCATAAAACTGCAATGTAACTTGGACGAATTAGTTGTCAGTGATCCAAATGACCCTGGATGCTAATTCACTTTCAAGCGGCTTACAACAGCAGCCTAAATTACGTTCATTTTGGACTAATAAAAAACATGGTTTTGAGCACTAGCACAGAGAGCTTTGAAATCATGTGATGATTATGTATAACCTAAGAAACATAACATTAGCACAAGCTTTGGGTAAATAGACACAAATGGGATTAGTTTAATATGGGGTTTAAGGTAAATTTGCTTAAACAATGTAAAAGTGTTTGTTAAACACTGCTAATGCGCTGCTTGCTGCCAATTAGACATTTTACTATGCCTGTATATTTTATTTCAAAATATGTCACTATAAAATTAATAATAATAATTTAGTAGGGTACTCTATTTAGATTTTTAATATTATTATTAGTATTCGTTTTATTATTATCCACACATACTTGCTTAATTAGTAAGAAAATATAAAGAGCATAAATGTTGTGCAAAGTGCAGTAATCCATAGCAACAAATAGATTCAGCTAACTGCTGTCCTGTTATATATTAACAAGTAATAGATCAGCTTGATTATTATTGCCCTGCAATGTAGCCTCAACAATATTGTTTTGGTAAATGCAATAATGCCATGCATATTGAAAGCCAGAACATCTCATTTCTGATTGGGTGAAGACGTCAAACCTGATCTCCTACTGTTACTGTTGGTCCAAAGGAAGGCAAAACAAAATAGGGCCACTTCAATTCATTAATCCTAGTATTTTATGGCTGAAGATACTCTAATTATCATCATTTAAACTCATTTATGTTGTTGGTCCTTTTTTGGCAAACATATATAAAGGCTGACTATCTTTGAAGTGAAGATGCTCAGTCTGCGCTGGTGATGACTTGATTCTCTTAAAAACTAAATACATTTTCCCCTATCACATCCACAGTTTGGGGTTGCAAAGCCTTATACCTTGTAGCTCCTTGTTTTCCCCATTGATATCTTTAAGATGTGTTAATTGTATCTTCTTAGATTGATTTTTTCTTGAGTAAGCATTCACAGTTTTGGGTGACCTTGCAGAACAGAACAAACTCTTCCTCTATGTAAGCAATAGCTATAGTTATAGAGTATGTAAACACACTGTATTTCCTTTGTCCATTTATCCAATGTATACCCCCTACATAGGCCATGTCCAAACTCTACAACGTTTACCAGCACAGCTAGTGCTTCATTTCTCCACTGAGCTGGTTGGCCAAACGTTGCATCTTTTTCTTCATAGAAAGGAGAGGGGCTCTCCATTCCACCCTACTTGAAAAGTGCTGCACATCCATAGGGTTGTGTGGCCCACCAGCCCACTGAAATATGCCTGGCCAAGTGTAGACTGCTACATGTAAACAGAGTTACCCATTGGTCTGTGTTGGTAGTTGGAATGTTTTCTAATATATTTTGCATTTCTTTTGGTTTGCATGTCGTAGTACTGGTTTTCCACTGAAGTCACATGTAAGGGTTTCCTAATCTCATTGTCCTGTCCAAAGAACAGTAAACTTCTTGTACTTCCTTTCTGCCAGATTAAAAATAGCCTTCTACCACTGGCAGACTTTCCTAAAGCGTTAGCCCCAGTGTTTCTTTTTCAGCATTACCTCTCCCAAAACCTGATAAATCAGTCTAATTTAATTTATAAGGCTGATTAACTTGTAATAAATCATTTTTGTTATATGATATATGTTTCAGCCATTCACTACAGGGAATAATATAACTGAATATACACTAAATAATTCTATAGACTTTAAAAGACAATGGTATTCAGAGGTTTTTGATCTTGTTTTTTGTGAAAACACATCTTGCCAATTTTAAAAATTCTCTTACACTTCAATTCATATTGTATTACAGTTATGGAAGAGAATATAAACCAAGCGGGACATTAGAACTCAGACTTTAATTTGATATGACTGGTAGATAACTAAAATCTATTTTGCTTTTCTATGTGTATATTCCTCGAAGAATATTTTGTTTTTGTTTTTTTGTAGGAAAGAGCTACACCTAGTACCAGTATATGCCTGCTTCTACTTCGGGTTGGTCTCTCCTGTGCCTTTTTTTGCTTGTTATTTTGTTTAAAGCTTACTCCAGCCAGCCCAAACTTTCTTTTTTAGTCTTAAAGATTGAGAAAGAGTTATTACTTCTGTTTGGTTTTAATGCTCTTTGTGTCTTTGTTATCAATGTTTATGCCTGTTAGACCTCACATGTTTAACTTTTACCCACTCTACTAAAATAGTATTTTTGTTATTTTTACTGGAGGGATTTCCCATCACTTTCTGTTGCTCTGACATGGTGTCACTTGGAAAGAGTGCAAGAATCTCTTTCAGTGCCTAAAAGTGAATAAGTGGGAGTTGGAAGAGGACCTTTTAGTGAATGTAAACCTGCAGAAGTCCCCTCCCCTGACACAGTGTCAGACCCCAGCCACCTTCACCAACTTGTGACAGATGGCTAGTTAGACTAAACCTTAGCTGTCAATGATAAGTGACAATAACACTCTCCGCCCCATCCTGCGCAAGGATTTTCCAGGTCACAGGATTACAGTCTTAGTGCCAGCAGACTGACAAGGTTTGGTTACCAAACAATTAGAATAACAACTAAAACTTTTATTAAATGTCTGTAATACACACTGTCATTACAGACAGAAGTTTCCACAGATTTACCATCTTTAAAGAGATAGGGATTCTTTAAATTCTGACTTAGTGCATTAGACACAATATTAACGGTTTTGAACTATCGTTTAATAAAAAAACAGGTGTAGAATTATCCTAGGTATGTGCTAGGAAAACACATCTATTTGCTCCTTCTGCTTACCAGGGGAGCCTGATCTGTTAGGTTGCCTGTTGCATGTCTCCAGGTGTGATTCACTGAGTCTGAGGGAGTGTCCCCACTGTATCCAATGAGGGAGCTTGTTAAACGGGGGAGGAAACCCAGCCAGTGACACATCAGGGTTTATGGCAGTCCCAGTGGGAGGGCATTCCTGCAATGCATCCTGGGATTGACCATACATCCTGAGGGGACATGTGACAGGGCGTATTTGGTGGGAAGCAGAGTCCCAGGAGGAGGTGGACAGCTGTCTCTCCTCCTGCAGTGTGTGAGGAAGGTGGTCTTAGGCGGTCAGCATGGTGAACCAGGTGTGGAGCTGAGCTGCAGAAAATCCAGTGGAGCTGACAGTGGAGTTGCTGGCAGAGTCTCTCAGGAAAATATATTCGTGAATACCAGGAGATTTGCCTAAGGGTCTGCCCAGGAATAGGGACCACTCCAGTGAAGTCAGGGGATCAAGGAGCTAGCTTACACAGAGAGTGATACAGTAAAGGGGGTGCCATGTAGAAAGTCCTGAAGAATAGGAACAAAGGGGGTGCCAAAGGAGGGCCCTGAAGAGTGTTCTGCAGTACAGTACAGCTTATCTAAAGCGGCTCATTAATTACTTCTTCATCGCTAGTGACAAGGTGAAGCAGCGGCCTTGCCGCAATCAGCAATATCTAGTCGTCCCAGCAAACTGTGCATATTTTATAGAAGTTGGAGTATCCCACTCATTCCCTTCTCCTATCCAAGTTCTCAATAAAACTAACCCAAAACTCCCAAACTGTTTCCTGACTGAGCCAAACCACTTTAAAAATGCTGAACTGTCATGTCGTTGCTAAGGCTAACCCAGGGGAACCTGTAACCAGCAGCTCCCAAGGGAGTAGTGCTACACAGGTAAAGTTGTGCAAACAAAATATTTACAGAAAAAAGGATATTACAAAGGAAAAAAAAAAAAAACAATAATACCACAACAGAGCAAAAAGGGTTTAAAACTGGAAAAATATTAAATGCACATAGTTTTGAAGTGGAAAAACATGTGCATTTGCTATTTTTTCCTGCAGTAGCCTGGAAAACATTGCACCCTAATCAGTAGATCACGATTCACAAGCACTGCAGCTTTCTGCCCATATTTTTATATGGACTGTCTGTTGAAAGATGTAGGGCTTGTGATTGAACTGTGAGAGCTGTCATCAGTGCCCTCACAGTTCATTCAGAACTACAAGCAGTCAACGGTAGTTGTAGTTCATTCATTCACAGGAAAATGTGAATGAATGACATGGCTTTCTAGGTAGAGCCCAGCGGATGCGGGGAGAATAACCCCTGCCTGCTGTCACACCGGGGGCGGGGGAACTAGCGTCAGAACCTGGAACATGTTACATGTTCCACCCTAAGTATGGATGGAACATGTAACATGTTTCAAAAGGTGAATTTAGCCTGTAGCAAATTTTGGTTTGGTGAGTTCAGCAGAGTTCAGTTAATGAGCAAATTAGATCAGTGATTCTCATAGATCTTGGCTAACATTCCTTGTTTGAGGGTAGAATGCAGAATACTGGTACAGTCTCCCTTTTCTGGTCTATGAGGAGGGTGCTGACAGGTGCTGACAGAAATGACCTGACCAATGAGAAGGCCTGAAGAGTGGCTGGTGGGATGTCGCAGTGTTTACAATCATTCTAATGCTTCTCTCTCAGATACATGTTTCATATCTTGGAATACCTACAGGTTGCATTCTGGCAACTTGTATATTATTGTCCAACACAAAATTACTATTTGAATGAATTCAAATATGATGGGTACCAGATGGTTATTTCACCTAGGAGATGTAATGGGTCTTATCCGCCTCTGGCACCTCATAAGAAAGTGGCGTTTGGGCTAAAAGTGCTGCTAATTAATTGATACAGATAAATATGTTCTTATTCTAGTTGCACTATAAGCAGCTTAGGAGTTATGAAATACACTGAAGTTGTGATTCTCCAAGAAGAGATAGTCAAAAATGTGTATTCGCTAACTACTCCAGCTAAACTATTTATGACCAGTTATTAGTCTGATACTATTAGCTATGAGGAACATCTGCTAAGATTCTAGTTACTCAAGCCTGAATGCTTGATGCTATGATTGCTCTGATGGCTATGGGAGCCATACTGGGATGTGCATTGTCCTGGTATTGTCCTGGTAATAATGGGCAAATCCCAGTTCACTCAGTTGGAAATTTTGATAACCTTCTAGATTTTGTTTTATGTTAACAGACATGGAGATGATAGGAAAACCCTGACATATTGCAGTGTTCCATTCCAGACCCCTGTAAAGGCATTGAATTAGATATTTACATATTTAGCTAATAACAGATTCAGGCTAAGTAGGTGTATGGACCTGCTGGAAAAGTTGTGCATTCCCAAGTCATGTTCTGGGAGGGGGTCTTTGGCTATGGGATTAAGCTGCTCTTGTGTCTCCTATTCTAAAAAATGCCATGGCTGACCTATGAATTCTGAACAATATGGCTGCCCTGTTTCCCCTCACACAGTTTATGGAGTGCCCAATTCACATTATCATCACATTGGGTTGTGAAGAAGAGCCGAGTAAATCTTAGGGTTGAGTTTAGAGAAATAAAAATACTTTGACAGATAATACAGGCTTTCTATATTTATTTTTATCTGTGTGTTCATTTGTTAGCCTATAGTTACGCTTTAAAGTGGTTTTAAACTTTAGACTTGACATATGAACAATTAATTTCCTTGTATAGTGTGTACTTCTCGCAATCCAGGGGAGTTAGGCAGGCCATAGATGATGCAATTTATGGAGCTATTGTGTTCTCCCAGTGGATCTGACATGCTGATTGTATCAATTGATGCATCAACTTTGGTAAATCAGCCTGCCCATAGCTGGTTTGAATCTCGGCTGGTCCCTGCTGAACCGGCCGAGATTCGAACCATCTACTGCCAGCTTAAGTGTTATTTCTATCTGCTGCCTTGTTCCTCTGCTATCTGCATGAGTCACTTCTGACCGAAACAAAAACACAACAAGTACTTCTTTCCATTACATCTAGACTAAAAAATACAGTTTGGCTTTAACCGCTTGCCGACCGCCGCAAGTACATATACTGCGGTGGTCAGCCCCGGCCAGGCAAAGTGACATACCGGTACGTCACTAGCCTGAGTGGCAATAGCGGGCGAGCGCGCGCCGCCGGAGGCACGCTCCCGCCCCGTCTCGTTCCCTAACAAGTCCGCGCGTGTGACCGGCGGACCCGATGTCCGCCATCACTCACGATCGTCCGCTGTGAAGGGAGAAAGGCAGGCGGCTAATGTAAACAAAGCCGCCTGTCGTTCTTCCCTGTGTAACAGCAGAGATCTAACGGTCCTGCTATGTAGGACCGTAAATCTCTGCTGTTACATGTAAAGCCACATCCCTGCACAGTTAGAAACACGCCCCTAGTGACACACTTAACCCCTCCTTCCCCAATAAAGTTAACCCCTTCCCTGCCAGTGTCATTTTTACAGTAACAGTGCATATTTACTGTAGTAATGTCACTGGTACCCCCAAAAGTGTCAAAAATGTCAGTCAAGGGTCCGATCTGTCCGCCCCAATGTCCCAGTCCCCCAAAAAAAATTGCAGATCGCCACCATTACTCGTTAAAAAAAAACAACAAAAATGACAAAAATCTTTCCCTTAGTTAGTAAACGCAATAACTTTTGCGCAAACCAATCAAAATACGCTTATTGTGATTTTTTTTACCAAACATATGTAGCAGAAAACAAATTGGCCAAAAATGTTAAAAAATTTTGATTTTTACATTTTTTTTTGGGGGGGGGGGGAATTTCATATAAAAAAATTTGAAAAATATTGTTATTTTTGCAAAATTGTTGCTCTTTTTTTGTTTATAGCGCATGATCAAAAAATCACATAGGTCATCAAATACCACCAAAAGAAAGCTCTATTTGTGGGAAAAAAAGGACGTCAAATTAGTTTAGGTACAGTGTCGCACGACTGCGCAATTGTCCGTTAAATTCACGCAGTGCTGAATCGCAAAATAGGGCCTGGTCAGGAAGAGGGTAAAATCTTCCGGGGCTTAAGTGGTTAAACAGACATATTATTTTGGGTAAAATATGCTACTCTCTGCATTTTACAAATGCAAAGTATAAAACATACCGCCATGTTTTTGTAGTGTCTATTTCTATACTTATCTGGTAGAAGGCAAGTCACTTTGGTGTCTGATGTGTATATTATAGTGAATAGGAAGGGAGCTGTGGAGTTTCTCCAGGGGAAACATTGCGAGCAGTGAAAGTTTGTTTGCTTTAGGATGTTTGACATCTTGTAAATAGAGAAGGAAGAAAGCGGAGATCAGTTTCCTATATCTTGTATCCCTGCACTTGTCTCGGCTTCTCCTCTTTCTCCAGTGAGAAATGGCCTGACTTCACTTCTCACAATGAGACATTTATAATGAAGCATTACATATGTCCCTTTCCCTCACATACTGTCCATTTCCTGACTGTTCAGAGAAAAAGGATTAAACTGGAGAAAATCATAGCACATGGGGCCTTAATTGTAAAGCTTTATGAGGTGTCGATACTGTGTTTTATGTAGCATTAAACCTGGGGAGATACTTAACCACTATGTCTCAGCATAGCATGCCTAAACTTGGCAGTAAGCTGAGTGTTACTGTTCCACTTCGTCTGGACTACTGCCAATCTGGATTCTATATTTGAGTTTTTGTAAATTTTACTTGGCAGTATCTGGAAACCTTTTCCCAGTAATAAAATGAGTCCAAGTCTTTACAACAAGCCATTTTTTATATATATTTTTTATAGCTCTTTCTCTTAAGTTATACTCTGGTTCAAGATAGACACAATGACATATTGTGATTGTAAGTAGTCCTAATAGGTTTGTATCTGTTAGTTATGTGTCACTGTATGATAAAGGAAATCTGTCACAAAGCTTAATAATAAAGACTAAAGCCTTGTAAACGCTATCAGTTTCTTTTCGTTCAACCCAGCGAATGAATGAAAAAGAAACTGAAGAGCTCAGGAGGAGCTGATGCACTAACTATCTAATGTTAGTACAGCAATCTGCCCCACTGAGCTACTGTGTTCTGAAAGGGGAACCCCCCCCCCCCGCCAGAACATACCAGTCAGCTCTCTCAGACATTGGCTGGCTTCTGTCAGACCGGCTTCTGTACACAAGGTCTGAATGTCGGCTAATTTCTTTTGAACTGATGCTGCCCGATGTTTGGCCCATGTGTGGGGCCCTTAAGCATCTTAAATGATATGCAAATCCTAACTTTTGCTGTTCAAGTCAAGACAACACCCCTTCACATGTCTGAATCTACCCTACAAGTCAATGAGGCTGATTATCACATTAAAAGACCAATAGGAAGGGTTGGTGGTGAAAGGGGCACAGTCAAGGTCATGAAAAAATAAGGTTTGCATTTGATGGCAGCTGTTTGGCGACATAGATTGTTTTGAGTCATGCTTTTCACAAAAATATCCTCAGCATATACATGTTTTATGCATATATTCAATTTGAATTATTTGGGTTTGTGTACATTAGGTTGACATGTTTGTTCATATACACTTTCTGTTTTGTATTGATATGCAGTCCTTGTGCTTTACTGCTTCTTTGAACAATGCAAGTCTAGTGACCTGCTGAAATCAACACCCTCTGTTTGGCTGGAATCCTATCTCAGATTTTGTTTGACGGTAATGTCTTTAGTCTCTTCTTTGTACGTTTTTTTAAACTGCTTTAAATATATTTATTTATATAAAATTTTGGTTTCCAAGTAAACATTTAATGCTGGTTGCACCAATGATACAGGTATTGCAGAGCATTATGGGTTTTCAAAAAGAGATCACAGCAGTCTATTTTTCTATTCAGACAGCTTCTCTCAAATTGTAGGTGTATATGACGTCAAAGAAAGAGGGAATAGAGGTGAAAAGATGTTGGTTGCAGATGTCACATTAGCTTCCTGATGATGTGATCAAAACAAATGGCTGTCACAGTGATCATGTTATAGGGGGCCTATTCAAACAGCTCCTGATTCATTTTTAATGTCTAATCTGTTTTATTGATTTTTTTTAAAAAATGACTTATTACAGTATTAATCAGAAAAAAATAGACCTAAACAATTAAGGAAATATATTAAACCATATACAGTATGCTCCCATTAAAGCTGAACTCCAACATTCTTTTCACTAGAACTGAATGAAATGATCGATTCCAGCATAGATCATACCTCTGTACAATGTTGCTCTGTTGTCAGCAGATCCCCTGATGTTCTGGGTTTAGTTGTGGCTTTGCAACATGTGACATTCTGTATAGTCTGATGTAGACTGGGACCCTTCCAAGTCACTTCCTGCTGCAGCTGTAGCCTAAACGACACCCCTCTGTAGTCTTTTGCAAATGATGTAACTTCCTTCACAGCTCTGATGGTGGCTGGGATGGAATACATCATAATTAGCATTCAATCTCACCCAGTCACACCTACAGGAAGAGTCCAAACCTCCCCAGTCGCACCTCATTGATCACAGCATTATTCAAGAAGCAAACCCCTTCATACACAGCCTGTTCTGGGAGCTAGCTGTGTTGCTGTTGGGCAGGATTGAATGGATCACAATTAAAATTCAATGCTGCCCAGTTAAATATGCCGAACAGTGTGAACAGGGAGAGTCCTACCCCTCAGATCCCGCCCTCCCAGAGCCCTGCTCTCTGTGAAATAATTAATTTAAATATAAGGAAACACTTTCGCAATAACCTCCCATAGCGCTTCTTGCAGTAAGCCAATATTCTTTGGTATGCTGCAAGACAGGATTGACACATTTGCACCTTCTTTGCAGCCTGAAGAGTGATCTGCATTCCAATCAGTCTTCAAAGAGCATTTGGCAGAGGGTGAGAAGGAGTTTCATCACCTCCTCATCACCCATTTTAACCCCCTAAATGCTGCAGTACTGCACTGCAAACATGCTTATTGTACGTAATTGCCTCCACAGCCAAAAAGATAGAGTGAAAATGATTCTCATATAATGCATAGAAAAATCTTTCAGCAACATTGCTGTACTTCTTTTCTTTTTTTTTTAATTTCAGTTAAATTTCACTAAACTTTAGCAAGTCAAAAGGTACATTCTGTTGATAAAAAAAAACGTTTTGGTCTCATAATCTTCCAAATTCTGGTAGTCAAACTTTTGGGTGATAGATTTCCTAGATTTGGTGATTACTTTCAGTTGTATTTGTGATTTCTATGGGATCAAAAAAGGTTAAAATTGGCTCAAAACTGCCACATGTATGGCCAGCATTAGAGATATGGCAGAGGTGACATCTAAAGTGCTGCTTCAAGCAGAACAAAGCTGCAAAAGCTTCTGGTAAACAGACCATGCATTAGTCTTTATGCAAATGCAGACAGCATTAAAGCTGTCAACAAAACATACAATGTGAAATTTAGGATCAGAAAATAAACAATTGTGTGCTCTTATCCTGTTTAGAGAAACTGTATCTCAGCATTAATAAATGGACAACCGCACAGCTTTGTGACATAGCTCTTCCTTTGGGAGCCTGTAATGTATTAGGAATTTCATATTACTTTTGTCACTTGCACAGAAATAAATTGCATATAAGCACATGTGCATATATTCATAAACTGTGATTATTTCTTGTGTTACAGTGCAGGGTTTTCAGCTTCTTGGCTGCTGGTATGTTTGGACGACTGCCATGTTTTTAATGTATCAGTATGTGTGCACACCCCAGCAGTGGATATAATTAATGCAGAGTAACCAAGGCTTTTATTCTACCAGGCACACAAAAAAATGTTTTAATTTGACAGCAGGGATGACAAAATGCTAATTTGTTTTGAGAATAAATAAAAAGACCCAGATAGTTTGATTTTCATGTTTTACCATCAACCTCATAAATAAAAGGACGCTTGTTGATTTCCTTATTTAAGTTTACATAAATATATTTAGTATTTTGCTAAAAGTTCCTGAAGCAAATTGTTATTTTTTTATTTATTTTTTAATTTACTCAATTATAGAGCAAAAAAATAAAATAAAACCTAGATGAATTAGGAAACTTACACATTTGCAGATATTTTGAAATTGTATTTTAAAGTCATACAATGTTCTTTGATCCAATTGTAAACAATTGGTGCATATGAAATAAATAAAAAATACTTACCTTAGTTCCAATGGCCTGATGCCTGTGAAATCCCTTTATGGCAGGAATGCAGTCATCCCAGCACACAGGTAGTGTGCCAGAATGGAAATTGAGCTACACATGCGCAGGAGATAAGGTAGTCCTCTAAGATAAGTCCTCTTTTGATGTGTTTCTTGGAACTGAATGATGGAGGCCACTTCTACAATAAGTACATAAATACATATAAATACATTGGCGCTGTGTACGTATATATGTCACAAATCTCAATTTTTTCAAAATATACTGTATTACAAACATTCTATGAGCAGTTTATAGTGGAGCATCCTTGCTAAAGGAGTATCCCCTGGGCAAGCACACGGGCACCAGAGGCAGAGGCGAAAAACTCAAAGCTTAATGGCAGCCATGAGCTCATGTGATGCAGGGTGTAAGATCTAATAGGAACAGAGATTCATTTAGGATATGCACTGTCCTATCCAGTTTTAACATCCAAAACTCTTAACAAAAAAAAAATGAATATATATACATTTATCCTGTATGATTTTAATGCTTATCCAATCATTCAGGCCAACAGTTACACAAGGGAAGAGCAAAACATAGCATCAGTGTCTACAGTCCTCATATCCCTTCAAATTATTATACATAGGAGGTCACATTTTTTCTATATGCACCGCCCCTAGGGGGAGAATGTCAGATAGGAAGGGGGATTTTTATCAGCCAGATGTATTGAACAGGATTAACCTCTTTTACATTATTAAACATTGAATAGATAGCATACATCATGCTGATCTCTCGCACAAGAATATTTAAAGGAAATCTATGATGACAGAATACACTTTCATTGTATAACATCAGCACTGTAATAGCAACATAAACAGTAGTTATATTTGGCAATCCAATATAAACTTACTTGAAAAATATCCTTTCATGCTGTGAATGTTGCCTGTTTGCTGGCCATCTCTTTCCACAATGTCCTGGATTCCCTGCATGCTTTGCAGCTTTTAGAAATAATTAAAATACAATATGGAAATTAATATAATGAGGGGTTTTACAGTTTGACCTCTAGATGTGCTTTAAAAAAATGAATGAATTGAAAAACTGTACATTTCCTGTTTTCTGCATTGTTGGTAATCATGTGCCATTGGACCTAACTCTGCTCCTCTCACTGTTCCATTGGTGGGCTCTTCCTTAAATGTTGCTGTGTAACTGTCTATCTTTATGCTTCCTCTATGATCAATCACATTCAAACTACCAAGGCAGATCCTAACAGTAGCTCTACGTAGGGAAGTGGGTGGCCTAGGGTACTGCAGCAATAACTGGTTTAACCACTTTGGCTCTCATACCTGTTCACCCCCAATTTTCTAAATTATACTATGAGCCTGTTTACTCTGTAATAATTTTGTCATTACTTAAGATAACAACATAATGCATATATTGTTATTTTAACCACTTGTGGACCGTCGAGCGCAGTTTTACGTCGGTAGTTTGACCTTAAATACCAGGGTTATGGCAGCAGATAACTGCCATAACCCTGGTATTTTCCCAAAGGGCGGGTGGTCCTCTTTCACATAAAAGTGGTCCCAGTGGCGGATTCACTGCAGGATCACTTTTATGTTTTCCCCGCTTACCGGGGCTGTCGGTAGTGGGGAAAACTATCCAGTCCATCCATGTCCCAGGCAGGAAGTCGAGTGAGGCAAAGATGCCCCCACTCAACTCTATGGCCTTGGAGGACTGTAGCGACATCATACGTTGCTTCCTCCCAATGTCCTAAAAGGCCCATTTTTTTCATGCTGAAAAAAAAATGACTTTTTTTTTTTTTGCTTTTAGGTGTAGATGTGAGATCTGAGGTCTTTATGGCCCCCGGATCTCACATTAAAGAGGACCTGTCCTGCTTATTTCTATTACAAGGAATGTTTATGTTCCTTGTAATAGGAATACAAGTGATTAGAAAAAAATGTTTAAAGGGACAGTGTAAAAATAAAAAAAATTAAAGGTAAAATAAATAAGAAAAAAAAAATTAAAGTGCCCCGTCCCTCCAAGCTTGCGTGCGGAAGTGATTGTATATGCAAGTCGCGCCCACATATGTAAACGGTGTTTAAACCACACATGTGAGGTATTGCCACAATCCTTAGAGTGAGAGCAAAAGAATAGACAAAGAATATGATTTTAGTGCATTTCAAAGTTATTTACAAGTTAATAAAGTATTTTTTTTTTAAATTTGGGCTTTTTTGTGTAATATGTATAAATATATGTAAAATATGTGCATATTTTAATGAACAAATCAAACAAAAACAGAAAAAAGTGAAATATTACTTAACAAAAGAGAAAAAATATCACCAGTAAAATTATAATTGAATGGAGGAGAATAAGGAGTTAATTAGGGCTGATTAGAGTAAAATAAGGGTTAATAAGGGGTTCAACAGAGGAACATTGCTTTAACTGACTTCATCTGCAGATCGAAGTTCATTCTGTGATCTGTAGATAAATAAACAGATAGATACAAAATGAAACAATTTTTCATTGTAGCTTTCTGTATTCGCAGATGAGCATTGTTGTTGATATACATTTCCATACTGCTTTTTTTTTTTTTTTTTTACAGGTCCTGCTGCAGGGACTTTCTCTGTGTACTCGGCAATGCAGCTGTGATTATTAAGAGCTGAATTGCTGTGTACTGTGACAGGGGGGATCCCGGCAGCAGGGCAGAAGGACTGGACATTCTAGACACACCCTGTGTACAATGATGACATTTTTTTGGGGAGAGTCTAGTACGCCCAGAGTCTGCAACTGGTTATAAACTGAAGTATTTAGCAAGTGAACTGTGTTCCCTGTGTGCCTCTCACAGACATATTTTTGGTTATGACTTGAATGTACTTTGTCTATCTCTAATACTGAACATTGTTTTCTATAGAACAGCTAACTATAAGTATTCAGCGCTAACACTTGATCACCTTCAGGACCTCTTTTAAACAAGAGATTTGTCAGCAAGACAGGTTGACTCACAAATGAGTGTGAAATGTTCAGGCAAACACATGGATAATAATAATAATCATCTTAAATCTCCTTACCCATTTATCATTTCATAAATAACCTGATGCAGACTAATAACATTCTCTTTGCAGCTTTATGTTGCTTGGCATCTATTTTTTCCAGTAATCAAGCAGCTGTAGTTGTAAACAAAACATGGTCATTTTAACAGCCAGTTTATGAACTGATAAAACATAAAGCAAATGTTTTATTTCCTGACCAGAAGACAGTAGAATAGCGAACTTGGAACATTTGTCCTGATACTGCATACTATTCCACCAAGCACAATTCTGTACTGGCTAATATTTTTTCCTTTAAAGGGCAAGTTCATACTTTACCTACCCTCTCATCCCTCATTCCCTAGCCTCCTAAACTGGAGCATGAGGTGTCTATACTGAGGGGTCTATACTGGGGGGGTGGGGGGTTGTACTGAGTGGGAGGGCTAGGAGGAAGATTTAGGATTGTTAGGGTGGCCAGTCTGTACTGGGCTGGTAGTGTGTTTCTGTACTGAGGGGTTTGTACTGGGGGATCCACCTGTACTGAGGGGTCTGTGCTAGGGTGGTCAGCATGTACTGAGGGGTCTGTTCTGAGGGGATCAACCTGTACTGAGGGGTCTGTTTTGGGGGAGGGGGGGTCTATACTGAGAAGTTTTTTCTAGGGTGGGACTGTCTGTACTAAGGGGTTTGTGCTAGGGGGGTCTGTCTTTACTGAGGGGTCTATGCTGGGGTGAAGTCTGTACTAAGGGGTTGTAAAGGGTGGGTTTATCTGTACTTAGGGATGTTTGTTTGGCAAGAGTCTGTACTTAAGGGTTTGTGCTGGGGGGGGGGGTCTGTATTGAGGGGGTAGGCAGTGAGGGGTGATTAAGGGATGTTAGGGGAGATCTGTATTGTCGAGGAAAATCTGGTTGTATTCTGTAAAGTGGCATGTGCATTATGCTGTCCTAACTCTGGTACTATAGCCAATTAGGGCAATTTATTAAAACTGGAGCAACTAGAATCTGTAGCAACTGTTCATGGCAACCAAGCAGATTCTATCTTTTCAAAGCTTAACGGAACAAACTGAGATAGAAGATAGAAACCGATAGGTTGCCATGCACACCTGCTCCAGATTTTGTCTACTCCAGTTTTGATAAGTTTTCCCCACTGAGTTTTTTCATACTCCAGATGACTGCACTCTAAGTACATTACTCCTTCTTTAGAAGGAGTTCCTCTGTAAGGTAGGCTGTGTGTAGAAAAGCAAATGTAATGGAAATGGTTGGTGTTAATAAAATGAGTGTGCTGAGGTTTGTGCCTATCTGTAAAGCTGGCCATAGATAGATTGATGTTATTGGTCGGCCAGCCGACTGATCTAAAAACATAAACAGATTCCCCCATCCCCACAAGCCAGGTGGATAGAGGAATGCTCCCCACTGAACTATTGTATTCCAACAGGGGGGCTCCTCCTCCACCTGTCAGAATACACTGATCAGTTCTGCAGTCAAATAGCTGCGCTGGTCAAAAAAAGTTTTCCACATTCTGTTTCTCACAAACAGGAATGGCTATAGATAAAGCATATATCATTTGACCCTGCTGAACCTGGGGGGGGGGGGGGGTTGTAAAAAATTATCACAGGATCAGGATCTTTAGTCTAACCTTTGGTTATATGCAGCTACCTTCAGGTAATTTGAACATTGGCAAAAAAAAGAGCTGCAGGAAATGCCCCATATAACTCCTCCCATTTCCAAATAGCATTTTTTGTCCTTATAAGGCAATATACCCTTTCACTCTACTGAAAGAAACTTACTTTTTTTTTCTGTAGGAATTTTCTATCTAAAAATTATTTTATCAAGATTCCTGGCTATACTGTAACCACTGCAGCACTTTTTTTGCATCTTTCAGATTGGTTGACTCTTTGGCTGAGCATTGGGGGACCCCACCAGAATGTGCTGGTCAGTAATGTCTCCTGGCAGACTCTCTGTGGGCCTTTCTGGATTGTTTGAGTTTTCTGTTACAAGAGCTAGTCAACCATCCCACTTCTCAGTTGCTGGTTTTAGGCTGCTGAAACCCAGGCCCAGGAAAGAGCCTATGAGATTCGGTCATCCCTACCTTCTTGAGGGCTTAAAGGTTGATATCTTGCAAATTCTACTATCATGCATGCAAAGCCTATTTTGCATGGAGTGAGACACTGAAATTCCAACACAGGTGAGATACATTCTGTGCTTCCTCAAGTCTGTTCTAGATAAGCATCTGACCTTAAGTGTCATCAAAGGGCAAATTCCACCTGTTTAAGAGCATTTGCTAGTGTTACACTAGAACAAGGTTGTCTTGATGCCTAAAGCCCCTTTTCTCCCTGAAGTGGTTTCTTACTTCCACCCCAAAAAGGACATTGACATTCCCTTTTTTATCCTTCTCCAAAACACCCTAAAGAGATTTTCCTGCACTTTCTTGATGTGGTTCATGCTGTGAGAGTCTACCTCTTGACTACAACCTCTTTTAGGAAATTGGTCCCCCTTTTCGTGGTTCTTGAGGTTTACTGTAAGGGACTTCCTGCTTCTTTCTCCACCATTGCTAAGTGGATTAGACAAGTCATTTTGTAAGTACAGTCTATGATGCAAAGCTTAGGTTTTCTCTCTTTGCTGTACACTCTACCAGATCCATTAGTGCGCCATGAGCTTTAATCATCATGCATAATTTTCACAGATTTGCAAGGCTGCCATTTGGTCTCCTGTTCATGTGTTTGTTAGGTTTTACCAAGTGGATGTTCAGGCCACTGCTGATGCCTGTTTTAGGCATAAGATGTTACAAGCTGCTCTCTGAGTCTGTTGAGCCCTTGTGGCCCGTTGTTACGTGGGCTTGTTGGCATTTGTTCTGTTGCCCACCCCTTGAGTTGGACTGCTTTTTGATTTCCCATGGTTAAAGACTAAAGATCCTATGTTCTGTATTGGATGACCAAGGAATTAAGATGGCTAACTTACAAGTAAAATCCATTTCTTTGAACAGAGTACAGGATGCAGGACTCTCGCCTCTGTTTTTGATGATCTCACTACCTCTTTGCTGTAAAACCGAGGATAGTAGAGAATACATTGGGTTATACAGGGAATGTCCCTTCAGTTTTCCTTTTTAGTCAGTGTCCAGTTCAGCATGATTGTTAAATGTACAGTGCATTGAACAATCTTTTGATCATATTTTCGGTTAGGCAGTAAATCTATTGATAATACGATCATAATAATAATACAAGTACATTATATAAATTTGTTCCATGTATAGCCACCATTAGATGCTCTAAAACAATCCAAATTGACCTCTGATTAAAAAAAAATGTGAATCTCTTTCTTTATATTTGTGAATACATATTATTAACTACAATAAAAATAAACATACTGTATATAGTTCTTTATTCTAAAGAGAAAAAAAAAATGTTGAGTATACTGACCATTCACAATTACAATTACAGTGAAAAGAGGTGTAGTTGAGGCAATGTTGTTGATCTATAGACACAAATAGGCTCTTCACTTTGCAAGGGACTTTTCACTTAGCTTAGTGAACATTGTGAAACTCTGCTGGCTTTCCTCATCCAGTCATATGCAAGCAAATATACAGTTTCTTTTTTTTTTTTCATTTTCGTAGATTGGGTATTCTTTGGAAAGTGAATTTTCACCACATCCACTTAACTAACAGAAAATCCCATAGCTAAGTAAACAGCCTATTTATCAAATCACCCTAATAACTCTTTAACTAACTAAACACATATCTAGTACATTAGACTTAAAGTGGTTGTAAAGGCTAACATTTTTTTTTCCTTAAAGGATAACTCCACGCTTGTGGCAAAAAAATAGCAAATAAAAAAAATTAATAAAGTATACACAATTGCAGCACAAGTCATATTGTAATTTAGTGTTATTAAAATTACCTTTCCTTTTCAATCTGCAGGCCTGTAATTTTCTGTAAAATGCAATATGGCTACCTGGAGGCATTCTGTACATATATGGTCCACAGAACGCCCCATAGAAAAGTCATTTCCTGCTTGTGTGATTGGCTTACTGATTTTCCAGTAGTCTGCAGTAAGATACAAGTCATATTTTTGGCATCCCCTGAAACAAAAATGTAATTTTTGGTAAGATGCTCCCAAAGGGAAATCATTTCTAAAGGGGTGGATTTCCTCTTTAGAGCCCCACAAGTGTAGCAGCTGATTAATAATTATGTAATCACTCCCATGCCCATTATTTTTTCACATGGATACAGACAAACAAACAGCTATTTCTTCAGAATAACAAAAGGTAGTATTCTTCAACAAAGTGTGTTAAAATCCTTGCAATGTATATTGATCACCCAGAGGGGAATGTTTTTCTCAGCAAAACTGGAGCTAATTCTGCATTCTCTGAATTAAGGTAAAGAAAAAAAAAACATTCATTTTTTGCCCCCCCCCAACCCCCAGCCCCCCCTAAATACTTACCTGGGCCTGATCTTGATCCAGCGATGTGCCTGAGAGCAGCTGATCTGCTCTCTCTCTCTTCATTGGCTCAAGCACAGCAATGTGAGCCATTGCCTCCTGCTGCTGACAATCACAGCCTATGAGAAGGCAGTGGTGGATGGGGCCGAGCCTTGCTGTTTGTGCCTATAGACACAGGCCGCTCTGCTCAGAATCAAGCCCAAAATAGCTTGATGACACACCAAGAAGAGGAGGAGCCAAAAGCGCCAGTGTGAGACCTCATAAGAGAAGGATCGAGGTTGCCAAGAGCAGGTAGGTATAAACTTTTTTGTTACTTTTTTTAACTACTTACTACCCGCCCGCCGTCAAATGATGGCGGAGCCGTGTAGCTATTATCCTGGGACGCAATCATATGATGGCACACCAGAACAGCCTCTCTCGCACACCCCTGAGGGCGCATCGGAGCGGCGATCGTGACCGTGCCGTGTTGCTAGGACACGGCGCGATTCTGATCTCGGTAAAGAGTCAATGACATGACTCTTTACCCATGTGATCATCTGTGTCCAATCACAGCCGGTCACATGTAAATGAGGAAGTGCCGTTATTTGGCTCTCCTCGCCTCACACTGTCAGTGTGTGAGGCGAGGAGAGCCTATCAGCGGCTCCTCCTCACAGGGGACACAGGAAAATGTAATCAGGGCACTGATCACCAGTGCCCTAATTACACAAGAGTGAAATAAAGTACCATAACTGCCCACCATCAGTGCCCAGTGCCCGCCATCAGTGCCCATAGTTCTGCCAGTCAGTGCCCATCAGTGCCTGCTCATCTAGGCACTGATGGGCACTGACTGGCAGCACTATGGGCACTGAGTGTGGGCACTGATGGTGCTGCCCATCAGTGTCCATCAGTGCTGCTCATCAGTGCCACCCGTCAGTGTCCATCAGTGCCGCCTGGCAGTGCCGCCCGTCAGTGCCGCCTCTCAGTGCCCATCAGTGCCACCTCCCAGTGCCCATCAGTGCCACCTCTCAGTGCCCATCAGTGCTGCCTAGCAGTGCCACCTATCAGTGCTCATCAGTGCGGCATATTAGTACCTCCTCATCAGTGCCACCACTTCAGTGCCCATAAGTGCCACCTCATCAGTGCCCATAAGTGCCACCTCATCAGTGCCCATCAGTGCAGCCTATCAGTGCCCATCAGTGTCGCCTCATCAGCGCACATCAGTGAAGGAGACAAATGCATTTATTTTCAAAATGTACTGTCTTTTTTTTTGTAAGAAAAAAAAACCAGAGGTGATTAAATACCACCAAAAGAAAGCTCTATTTGTGTGAAAAAAATGATAAAAATTTCATATGGGTACAGTGTAGCATGACCGCGCAATTGTCATTCAAAGTGTGAGAGCGCTGAAAGCTGAAAATTGGCCTGGGCAGGAAGGGGTGAAAGTGCACTGTGGACAAGTGGTTAAATAGTCTTTACAATCACTTTAAAGCATTTGTAAAGTCATGTTTTTATACTAATATTAAAAAATATGTTATACTTATCTGCTCTGTGCAGGAGTATTGCACAGAGCGGCTCCAAACATCTTCTGGGTTCCCTCATCAGCACTCTCTGCTCCACCTCTTCTCCATGTTCCCCCATAGGAAGCTTCTTCCTATGGTGGCACACATGCGGGCGAGCTCCTGAGCTGGGCTGTGTGCATTCATAGACACACACAGCAATGCTTGGCTTTCCCCATTGCTCCCTCTTCACAGAATTTGACCAACAGTAGCAGGAGCGAATGCCTCCTGCTGCTTTTAGCCAAGCTCATCATGGCTGAGAGAGGGGAGAGAAGAATCGCAGATGGGCAGAACACTGGATCAATGCAGGAATTTTTAAAGAGTGGACCGGAGGATCACCTGGTTCACAATGGACACATTGTCGAACATCATGCTGTATTTTTTAATGCAATCAAACGGGTGGATAACAGAAAATGCATTTTAACAGCACCCGTACCCACCAATGTGTCGCAGTTTGACAATAAAGAATGCTCTTTATGCTGCATGTTGGGAGGTTTGTCAAGCATTTTGCCATTCAAGGCAATTGAAATGAATTCACTCAAAAATACAATTTAATGCACATCAACACACGTCACACACCAGCATATGACCATAAACTAAGTGATACGTTTTCATTTATTGCTTATGAATATTCATTCAGGGCATAAGATGTTTACATTATTTCAGTATTTTTAGATATAAGTGTGAAGAACATTATTTATAGTTTATAGATTTATTTGTAAGTATGCACTGTCTTTCATGCGCTTGCTTATTACAAATGCATTATGTGCTTCCTGTATATCAGAATAATGATTGTGTCTTATTTCTTTAGCCTCAAAGAATATGGACTCAAGCGATAATATTTTATTGAAAGCTATGAGAGAAATACTAAACATTTTCTATTTTAGGTTGCACATGTTCTCAAATACAATATAGTCTTCTTGTTTGGTATACAGTATGTTTTTGCATCAACACTTTTTAAATGTAAGGCCCAGTTTATACTGCCACGGTGGGAATTGCCAAAATTGGTTTAAAAAAGGTGTAGCGTCCTCCCCAAAATCCATACCAGACCCATATCCAAACATGCAACCTGACCAAGAAAAGGGGGGGGGGGGGTGAGCGAGTGCCCCCCTCCAGAACCATACCAGGCCATTTGAGACATATGGAAGCTCTCGACATGGGAGGGCTCCATCTACTATGCACCTTGCCCAAATGTTGGGGAGGACAACCACCTCTTCTCCACAACCTTGGCCTGGTGCAAATAGAGCTTTCTTTTAGTCGTATTTAATAACCACTGTGTTTTTTTGCTTATAAACGGAAAAAGACCAAAAATTAAAAAAAAAAAAACATGTTTTTCTTTCTTTCTGTTATAAAATTGTGAAAATGAATAATTGTTCTTCATAAATTTAGGCCAAAATGTATTCTGCTTCATGTGTTTGAGGAAAATAACCCAAAGAGGCATAGCACGTTTTTTTGAAGTTGTCATTTTTTGGCACAATTTTTGGGAAAATTAACCACCTTGGCGGTAATCCCGAGCGTGACTCGGGGTTGATTTTTCATATCAGGAGCGGTAACCCCGAGTCACGCTCGGGGTGGATTGCAGAGAGCGCAGCGGTGTTCTCTTACCTTATCCTGGCGATCCAGCGATGATCTCTCATTGCTGTGACCTCCAGCCGAGAGTCCCGCCGCTCCTCCGTCCCTCCGTCGGTGTGATCACTTCCTAGTTCCGTTCCCTGCAGCAGCAATGCTGCATGGGAGCGGAACTAGGGAGGGAAATTCAAAAAAAAAAAAAAAAAAAACGTTACACAAAACACATTTTATATTATACATATATGCATATATATACATATATATATATATATATATATATATATGCTCATATATATATATATATATATATATATATATATATATATATATATATATATATATACCGGTGTATATATATATATATATATATATATATATATATATATATATGTATATATATATATATATATATATATATATATATATATATGTATATATATATATATATATATATATATATATATATATATATATATATATATATATGCACACACACACATATATATATATAAAATTATATTATTGATTCAATTATAATTCATGCGTTATATATTATATATATATATATATATATATATATATATACGCACACACACATATATCTATATATAATATATAATGCATGAATTATAATCTAATCAATAATATAATTTTATTATATATATTATATATTAAATAATAAAATAATATTATTGATTAGATTATAATTCACGTGTTTGTGTATCAAATTTATCACATCTGGGATGTCTACTAGAGTCTTATTTTGGTCAGGTTTAAGTCAGTAATTACTAAGAATTGTAGGCCTATAATACATAACGCCAAATTTCTATGAAAAGAATTGTACCGCTTTTGGTATGTAATTCCTGACATAATCATACCGCCAGGGAGGGTAAGAAATTAAAAAAAAAAATCACAATTTTAATTTTGAACATACTATCACCAGTGCAGTATAGCACTATCATATAACAGGTGTGGTGGTGATCAGGGACATTACATTATGTAAAAAAAAAAAAAATGTATTTGCTTTTTTTGATTAAATTTTTTTCTTTTTTTTTTTTTTATACATTGTGACCATAGTAACACTGTACTACTTTAGGGAAGTGATCAGGATTGGTTTTTTTTTTTTTGTTTTTTTTTGTTTGTTTTTTTGGTTTTTTTATACACATTATGATTGTTTATACCAGTGAATTTCAGTGGTATAAGCAACCTTTTTTTACTGAATGAAATTGATTAATTTATTTTTTTGGTTGTGATTAGCTATGATTGGTTACATCTAGTCACATGATAGGGTGTGATTGGCCCTGTCTGTACCATGTGATGACTGTGACCAATCATAGCTAGCAACACAATGTGTGACCAATCACAGCTAGCAACACAATTGTACACAATGAATGGCATGAACGGAAGCCATCCATGGTTTACAGTTGTGATGTGATCTTCTGTGATTGGCCACAGTGATCACATGTTACCGGCAGGGAGCCAGTACACTGATCAGTGATCGGCTGTGTCCAATGGACACGCCTGGGGACAGATCACGTCGCAGCACATTGCAATTCGGGAGGACGTCATATAATGTCCACCCAGATAAACAAATGTCCCGACCAGCCATCAATTGACAATAGGCAGGGCGGGAAGTGTGTAAACAAGAACTAGTTTGCTATGTAAATAAGTAAGGTTAACCTGCTTTCATTAAAAAAAGGTTTCTTTCTAGCACATGATTGGTTGATTGAAGTCAACACAGCTTTACCCTTTTTTTTTTAAGTTCAGTAAACATTTGATTTACAAAGTTGCAATGCTGATTTAGTAAACCATCTCTAATATGGCTGTAACTATACTATACTGCATGTATGAAATCTAAGGAAACATAGGACTTGTCTATGTCTAGAAATTTTAATCCAATGCGAATATGTTAAGACATACGGTATGTTACATTAGCAATAAGCTTTAGCATCAGCAATTCATAATGAATACTTGAACGAAGTAACACATAATAGTTTTGCTTTCAAGCTTGTAAATAAAATGCTTACATTCAGAGAGAGATGATGCTATCACGCAATAAACAATGCTGGCGTTATTGCCCATTTAAAAATAAAATAGCTCAGAAATGGGGCATTTCTTCCTTGTTAATAGATTTGCCAGCAGTGTAACAATTACTGTTGCATTTAAAACAATTATATTATGTGTGCGCTTTAAGAGCAACTGATTATGAACCACTAGATATTACCCTCGAAAGAAAACATTTCTCATTTGTGAGATAGTTAGTGTTTGTTTTACTTTAATACAAAACAATATTGAGTAAAAGTTAAGTGATTCTGGATTAGAGTCATTATTATATTCTTGAAAGAGATGGTTGTACAATTGTTTGTGGCAGCAGCCGATTAGATGTTTAATTTGTAAGAAAATTCATGTTCCATTTACATTCATTTATGTAATTATTTTTGAGATGCATAGCAAGAAAAGATGTCAATTGAAACGACTGATA
The DNA here is from genome assembly GCF_965119305.1 of Pelophylax lessonae. Classification (NCBI taxonomy): domain Eukaryota; kingdom Metazoa; phylum Chordata; class Amphibia; order Anura; family Ranidae; genus Pelophylax; species Pelophylax lessonae. The sequence goes on from NC_138774.1 coordinate 139,719,252, forward strand.
TTTTTCAAATTGCACTTTGGTATGCAACCACTGTTCCACTAGTGAACTAGAGTAATGCATTTGCCCCCTGTAAGCTTTTTCAAAGAAGGAACTCCTGCCAAAAAGGAAAGACCATCAAGTAAAATGTAGATAATATCTGGGAACCATAAAAAAAAAAAAGAAAAATTGGAATTATTTGTGTTTAATCTGAAAATCACTACTCTGCAGGTTCAATTGGGCAGCAGCCTTCTGCAACTTGATTCTACACTGTGTTGATATATCCATTCCTGGTATAGAGGGCTGTACTTGTAACCAGGGAACGCTTGGAGGTGTATTTGTAATAAGGATAACATTTTTTTTTTATTGCCTTACTATACCTACCTTATCTTTTACCTAAATTACAAAACCTTTCATTATATTGCAACGTGATATGTTTCTTTACCCTTAAAGTCAAATTGAGTTGTAAAAATATGTTCAATTTTTACCTGATTTTACGTTTTTATACCATCCTTCACCAGACATAATTTTTATTTAAATGGATTTACACTATGTTATCTGTGACACTAAAACAGGAATTCATCATTGAGTCCTATTCATCCTCATTGGGCTTTGGTATTACAGCACACTAAAGCGCACAATGAAGCTTGTTGAGGTGCATACGTTAATGCAATACAGGCTGGTGTGAACAGGTATTTAAAGGGAAAATCCTAACAATGACCTTCTCTTATTTGCTTCCTTTTGGGTGTGTTAGATAGCATTTTGTTGAAAGCGTTCTATGAGGCATATGTTTTTATGAGGAGATATTTTGGGGAAATCAAAGCACTAACAGTTGTAACCAAAACAACAGGTGAGGGGAAATCTCCCGTTGGGATACCTGTCTCTATGGAAATATCACAGTTGAGGATTTCCCTAAATTTGGAAAGATTTTTTTTTATATATTTTTCCAGTCATGTCATTAGGACAGAATTTAAGGATAATCTCTTTAAAGGGGACTTAGACAGCAATCAAAAGCTCACAGAAGATATAAACCCTACAGAAGATATAAGCCCTTTAGATATGATGTATAAGCTTATCTTACATGTGTGGTATTTATGTTATTGAGCATTAGAAATCCCATTGCCTTCATACCAACTTAATTTATATAATTTTGTGTTAATGGTTAGCCAAGCAAATTATGTTGTATAGTACAAGTTTAGATTTTTAACAACTATCTATATTAATAAAACCCATGTGTCCCTGCGTCCAGAGATTCCAGATTCCCTGTGTCCGTGGAAATGCGCTACTGCGCATGTGCCACAGGATAGCCGTTGGGACTGGGGGCGGGTTAGGGGCGGGCACTGACCTGTATAAGCTGGGGGAGCTCCTCAGTGTCGGAGGCCGGGTATTGGGGGTCACCCCCGATGATGGTGCGGTGTGAGGGCCGTTGTACTGCTGATAGTTTCAGTAGCCACCGTTCTGAATTCGTATGCCCGGCTCCAGCATGCGGGTGAGTGTAGACTCTCCGGGGAATAAGGATCTGATCCGGAGCCGCCTGCTCAGAGGAACTTCCCTGAAGAGCACCATTATCGGGGTAACCCCCAACACCCGGGACCCGACCTCCGACACGAGGAGCTCCCCATCCTACACAGGTCAGTGTGACTTACTTCTGGGGCCCCTGACATGGTGCCTGCCCCCAGTCCCAACGGCTGTCCATGGGGCACATGCGCAGTAGCGCAATCCAACAGACACAGGGACGGACGCAGAGACACTTGCATATTATTAATATAGAATAGATATCCTACATACACCCCAGTCGGGTGGCCGGCCAAAACTCGGCGGGTGTGCGCGGGCAAGCGGCGGGTATGCACACAAGAGCCGCTCGGTCAGCTCTGCGCGTTTCTCTGTTGCTAGGGCAACAGGGACGCTATGTGCAGAGCTGGCTATGTCATGCGGCTCTCGCGTTGTTAGAAAAAAAAAGAGATAAGCGAGAGCCGCTCAGCCATATGTTCTAGCGCCCGTTAATTTAACGGGCTTAATGTCTAGTATTTAATAATGTTCTACCCTTTCAGGATATGTCAGTACAGGATGTTCTGAAAATTCTGTAAAATAAGTTGCCTTTTCTTTTAGAGTTCTTTCACTTTAACTTTTTCTGATTTGCAAACTCTGGAGATGGTCTTATTTGTTACTTCTAGGTATGACACAAATCAGTTCTGCTATGTGCATTATACATTGAACCTGACTATGTCCACAAATCAATCTGATCAGAACAAATAAATACTAATACATTTAATATATAAATATATTCTATCTATCTATCTATCTATCTATCTATCTATCTATCTATCTATCTATCTATCTATCTATCTATCTATCTATCTATCTATCTATCTATCTATCTATCTATCTATCTATCTATCTATCTATTTCATTCTTTGCCTTCCCATTTTTGATGTACATAAACGTACTAAAGTTAATAATACTGTAAATGTGTAATATTTTTTTAACCATATCTATAGTGGATGAATGTGGGAATAGTCATGTTTTCCCCTTATATATCTGTGCATATTTACTTTCCATGCAGTTGTACTAGTTCAGCAGTAATGCTGAGTGCACTGTCCTACATACAGATTATAATAAATATTGTCATGATGGTACATATAAAATATTAAAACCGTGCTAGAAATATTTTAGATAAATGATATGAGCAGCAAAGTATGGCCCCTGAGAAGCCCATTATTATTTATTTTTAGTAAAAAATAGATTTAAAGCAGACTTACATTAGGGATGAAAAATGGAAATCTCCATTCCTACTATAAATATATAGATAAATATATAAACAATCAAATACATATGGAAAACCAACAACTGATTTCCTGCAATACTACATGAGAATGGAGCATTGTCCCTAAGCTTAACAGCAGTGAGCCTTCACATTTCCTAGGTGGAGCCAGAAGATAAAAATGTGGTCCTGGGTCTGGGTGTTGGGCGCTGGTGCTTTATGTTGTAGGGTTTACACCTCAGAGTAAAATTGATCAAACCATGCCACACATTTTTGGTGTTGGAAATTGTGCTCTGAGGATTTAATTTGCAGTGCTTTCAGCTCAAAGAACAAGTGATAAAACTAGCCTTTGTAACAGTAAATAAAAAACACTTAACCTTTAAAATGAACCCTAACACCCCCAACATTACACATTTAGCTCCTAACATGTTTCTTATATTTAGCCCTTTCAAACACTTAACCCTCCAACTAAAGTAAGTTTGTGGCACATATAACTTTTTTCTCTAAGTTAAATCCTAAAGTGTACTTTTAACACCTAACTTAACACTGCTGCATACACAGCTTGTCTAGTTTCAAAACCCTCAGAACCCTTATCATGCAGAACCCTTGGTGAAGGCATGCAACTCTAAGCTCCTGAGGCTATAAGAAACCTATTCAAGCCATGAGTCCTGATAGAAGGACTTGCATCCATGTGGGAGCTCAGTGGGCACAGATGAGTGTTTATTAGCCACCGTGCTGTTTAAGCCATTAAGAAAAAAAAAAGCAGACTCCTTTTTGAGTAAGCTGTAGAGTTACAGTATATTTTTATGTTTATGCTGTGAGTTACATGCTCCTTTGTCTCTGTTTAAATGCTGGTTCTGTGAAAAACATTCTGCAGGCTAATAAAATAAATCAGTTAATGGTATACATATACCACACTTCTATTTTACATATCTGAAAGAAAAGAAAATACTACCAGGAGCAAGAAATGATAAACTGCCATATGAATGATATGTTTTCCTTCTCTATAGCACTATTTGTCAAGCAGATGTTGTTATTCAATTTTGAGTGATAGAGACGATTCTGTACCTTTCAAAACCATCCATGGTAGATGAAAAGAGGAAAATGATTTAATGGCAGTATAAAAGCTAAAGATATGTTTTGATCAGGATCTGTGCTTCCTGCAGATGTTAGCGATGACTGAAAGCTCTATTCAGCTGTAAATTTCCCGAGGATTCTCTGGATGTTAACGCCGTGTCAGAGACATCGTTATGAAAATCCCGTAACGAGCTGCTTCTACCAATTATAGCAAAAAGGAAAACATTGAACAGCTAGAAAAGAAATATCTAGTGGTTAGTGCAAATCTAATCATTATAAATAATGTGTGTTTGGAATGGTAATTTAGTCTCATCTTTGCATATTGAACCTTATGCTGCAAGGGTTCTGGCATTAACTGGCAAAATAGGCTACTGGACTAGATTCTGGACAAGGGGCCTCAACCTTGAGGGATTCAGGAAGCATTTACACTTGATGCCAATAGTGGCTGATCCATTCCTTTTATTATCTTATACTTAACTACATGCAAGAAAGAAAGAATCATGTTTTTTATCCACATCTTTCAGACGTTTGCAGAGAACTGGGGTTGATTTATTAAGAGCAGATAGATAGTGAATAAGGTGAAGCTTGCATGTGATTGGATACTTCTTGCAAAGTGAATTTTCACCACTTGTGTCTTCTTAAACATTTATTGAGCATTCACCTTGATAACATTGAAATCTAAATTAGGACACGTAGGTTATTTCTTTTGGTGGGTCTTGAATCCATGTCACATGGGCTGTTTCGAGGTAGCCATTTGTATCAGATGCACACTGTTTTTGCGATATGGCACTGCGTTACTTTATTTGACAGTTGCGTGGCCGTGCGACGCTGTACTAATGTACTAAAAAAAAAACACCTCCGTGGTTTCTATTTTTTGCACTATAAAAAATAAAAGACCAACAATTAAAAAAGAAAAAAATATGTATTTTTTAAATTTTGCTATAAAACGCACCCAATAAAAAAATAAAAAAAATAAAAAAATTCTTCATCAGTTTAGGCCTATATGTATTCTGCAACATGTTTTTGGTAAAAAAAAAAAATCTCAATAAGCGTGAATTGATTGGTTTACGCAAAACTTATATCGTCTACAAATTATGGGATATTTTCACTGAATTTTAATGTATTTATTTTCTTTCTAGTAATGGAGGAGATCAGCGACTTATAGTGGGACTGTGACATTGCGGCGGACAAATCAGACACTTTTTGGGGACCAGTGACACCAATATAGTGATAAAAAATATGTTCTGTCACTGTACTAATGACACTGGAATTTTGGGGTGTAATTTCACATATAGCCATGGCATGTTTGAACAATATTTTATTTAATTGACATCTTTGCGTAAAAAAATAAAAAATTGCCATTTTCCCAAAACTTATGGCAAAATATAAAATATTCCATGGACATGCCTCTCAGGAAATATCTTGGAGTGTTTATTTTCCCAAATGGGGGGGGGTTTGTGCCATCTTGACATTTCAGAGTCTCCGAAACTGTGATAGGTAGTGGGGAGGTAAAATGAGCAATTTACACTCTTAGAAAGCCTGAAGGCGGTGATTGGATTTCGGGATCTTGTACACGGCTAGGCTCCCAAAAAGTCTAATACATGTGATATCGCTGTACTCAAGAGAAGCAGCAGAATGTATTTTGGGGTGTAATTCCACATATACCCATGGCGTGTGAGAGCAATATATAATTTAGTGACAACTTTGTTTAAAAAGAAGTTGTAATTTTCCCAAAACTTGTGGCAGAATATAAAATATTCCATGCACTCTGCTTCTAGATCCTACATAAATATGGCATTGATAAAGGCCAATTATAAGGTTTTAATGCAATGGTATATGGTCCCAGTGAGGATTGCGGCATATGTTGAGGGGGCCGCTTCTACGTGTTTTCGGGGATGTGGTATGCAGGGTACAGTACTACAAACATGGTGGTCATGTCCAAAGGTGAAGAGATTTTGGATTTGGGTCTATAATTTTATTTACTCACTTGCGCAAGTTAACTTATTCAAATCTCCAGAGCAAGCTCTACTTGGACGCTCCTCTGGGGGAGCGCTGAACCGAGCACGGAAACTTATAGCTTTTATCTTTACAGCAGCCAGGCTGGCGATAGCCAGATCATGGAGATCGCCAACCATCCCATTTGATTTAGTGAAACATAAATTGACATAGATCATGATCAATTAGCGCCTTTCGGTGACCCTCTTGGACAAAAGAGCCCAATTTGACAAGACATGGGAACCCTGGATCATCTAACTGTCCGATCCATTGTAGCCTGATTGTTATGATGGATCTAATAACACTGTTGTACAGAGCACACTCATCTCCATCTGGGATACATTTTTCTTCTTCTACTATCTCTTACTGATAACTTTTATTTTCAAATGGCCTTCTCCCTTGTTCTTCTTTCTCTCCTCATTGTTATGCCAATGTTCTGGTTGGAGGGGATGCTCCAATATGTTTGCTGCGGTGCCCCCTTCCTTCTTTCGGACCTTGTTTGTTTCTCTCAGTTCAGCGGGAGGGAGGAGGTCCGTGCCTTTCCATAGTGCCTGGATGACAACTGCCATAAGAATCTCTGGGCGCGTCTGGCACCTGTTTACCTATGACCACATGGTTGACAACTACAATATCTATCTGAGAATGCGGAATGCCATGCTTGTTCCTTTCACCGAGCTTACTTGCTATGCAACTTTGGTAGTTAATGTAATCTGAATATTACGCCTTTTTTAATTTGTTCATGTTTAAAACTTAAAATATAATAAAAATCATTGAAAACAAAAATATTCAGTGCACTCAACATGTCTGTCAGCAAATAGCTTGGGGTGTATACTTTCCAAAGGGGGGTCATTTTGGGGGGTGTTTGAACTGTCTTGGCATTTTATGCCCAGTATTAGAAGCTTATGCAACACATCACCCACTCTTCTAACCACTTGAAGACCAAGCCTTTTCTGACACTTTTTGTTTACATGAAAAACATTATTTTGTTTTACTAGAAAATTACTTTTAACCCCCAAACATTATATATTATTTTAAAGTTGAGGCCCTACAGAATAAAATGGTGGGTGTTGCAATTTTTTATGTCACAGTGTTTGCGCATAGACTTTTTTGAAATTGAATGCAGAAATACACAATATATTTCCCAATTGTTTAATAAAATCTAAAAGATGATCTTATGCCGAGTACATAGATACCAAACAAGACATGCTTTAAAATTGCGCACACCCGTGCAGTGGCGACAAACTATGTACATTTTTAAAAGCCTTTACAGGTTACCACTTTCGATTTACAGAGAATATCTACTGCTAGAATTACTGTTCTCAATCTGATGTTTGCAGTGAAACCTCACATGCATGGTGCAATTGCTGTTTATATATGACACAAGATCGATGCTTGCATTCGCATTTATGCACAAACACGTAGGGACCGAGGTGCTTTCATTTTTTTATTTATTTTGCTTTTTAATTTTATTTTTACACCTCCCCTATTATTTTTTTTTTTTAGCACTTTTGTTGTTATTACAGGGAATGTAAATATCCCCTATCATAGCAATAAGTAGTGACAGTTACTCTTTTTTGAAAAAATTGGGGTCTATTAGACTCTAGATCTCTTCTCTGCCCTTAAAGTATCTGACCACACCAAGATCAGTGTGATAAGATGCTTTCCCAATTTATAAATGGCACTGTTGAAATCCGGCGAAATTGAAGTGATAAAGCGCTTGTAGTTTCTGGTATCTTAGGCCATAGAGATTATTGGAGCTGTTCTGGTCTCCGATCAGCTCTATGGTCTGCTGACGGACCCAGCGATTGCATTCTCGGGTTACCCGGTGGGACAGAAGAGCTTAAGAAATCCGTGGAAGGCGTTGGAGGGGAGTTTCCTCGGCGGGGGGAGTCCTCTCCCACTGCTTGTAAAAGCTGTCTAGTGGCTAGGATTACTTTAACATGAAAGCCGACCGCCGGCTGTAAAAAACGATACCAAGATGATGCCTAAACCCATTGGGCATTTATTGTAAGGTTCTTTTTATTTCATACAGAACCTAACAGATTCCTCCATTCACATTGATAGATGTGTATGAAGAAATTTCTGCCAGAAAGTGTGTAGTATGCCCACCATTAGACCTCCCAGCATCCGCCCACTTCTATGGGCATACATGCAATGTTCTTGGGCTGAAAGAAAAAAAAGGACATAACAAATTCTTCCATTCACATTGATCGATGTGGATGAAGAAATCTCTCCCAAGAAAAGTGTAAAAAAAAGATATGGCAAAGCATAGATGAGATCCACCCTCTGTGCCCACCCCATCCCCTATGCTTCACCATGTATGTTCTTTTTTTTTTAACTGTGGTGGTAAAATCACCTCCTACAGTGCTGCAATCATTAATTTACGTATATGCTGAAAGCAAATGGTGTTGCTGTCAGAATAAACAAATCAGTGCTGCAGCTGATGGGCAGTCCTGCAAAGCAAACAATGGTTAACAATAAAACACAGTGAAAATAAAACATTACCAAATAATAGTATACAGTACAGTAAAACAGTGGAATGGCAGTATCTGCAAAGCAAACTATGGTTAACAATTAAAAACATAATAACAATAAAACATAACAATATAATAGTATACAGTGCAGTAAAACAGTAGAATGGCAGTATCTGCAAAGCAATCTATGGTTAACAATGAAAAACAGTAACAATAAAACATTACAATATAATAGTATACAGTACAATAAAACAGAAGAATGGCAGTATCTGCAAAGAAAACTATGGTTAACAATGAAAAACAGTAGCAATAAAACATTACAGAATAGCAGTATATTATAAAGTACAGTAAAACTGTAAGAAGAGAAAATTAACTTTTTTTTTTACATTTTTTTATTTTTGTATGTTTTTTTAAGTGCCCTAGACTATGCCGGGCTGTACCCCATACTAATACTCCACTAGTTTGTTATGACGAAAACAGTCCCTGATGCAGAGACCAGGTTAGCCAGGACAGGATGGACAAAAATAGCAGGTGTCATACCTATATCTGCGTTTTTTTACAGACACAACATCTTCTTTGGGGTGCTCTTTGGGTAGAGGTACCAGGGAGGCCCGGAAGGACATTTGGAAAATGCCTCTTATGCAGCCAGCTCACTGCCTATGGGTTTTGAATTTGGGCCACAACACCTTCTGAATACAGAAGGGCTGTAATGATCTCTTCCTGGAAATTTAGGAAGGATCCACTTTTCCTGACACTTTTTATAGCACATAAGTGTTCAGCATAGTCAATTTGTTCCAGCATCTGGCCTTACGGGCAATTAGGTACAGCACCATCTGGTCATTGAAGTCCACCTCTCCCATGTTAAGGGTGTATTTGTGGCCACAGAGGGGCTTCTCTACAACACCAGTCGCTGTTGTAATTTGGACTGTCGTATCTGTGTGAATGGAAGACAGACCAAAAACATTCCGTGTGTCCTTCCACTTCACTTCCACTTCCTCTCCCCCCATCTAAGTCGGGCATCTACAAGCTGTTGAGGGAAGCCCCGGGGATTAGGTTGCACTGTGCCACGGGCACCAATTCCAGAATCAAAAAGGTAACTTAAAAGTGGCACTCTTGTGTAAAAAATGTCCACGTATAAATGGTACACCTTTCCAAATAAGGATGACACCAAGTCCCAAACAATTTTGCTTTTGCTTCCTATGTAGTCTGGGAAGTCTGGGGGCTCCACACTGCTATCTTTTCCCTTGTAAATCTGGAAACATGTTGGGGCATATACAAGGCTGCAAATTATTGGTTGATGTGATTTACGAGGGGCAAAATTTTGTGGAGCCGATTATATCCAGGGTCACCCCAAGGACGACAGAGTTCATTGTCATTGAAATGCATGAACTGCAAGATTTGCTCATATCTAGTCCTGGTCATGTCAGCAGAGAACACGGCATATGATGAATTGGGTCAGTGGACCAATATGACCACAACTCGCTCTTTTTAGTAATGCCCATGATGAGAGACAGGTCCAGAAAGTTTCTAAATTCGGAAATAGTGAAACAGTTCCATGCAAATTGTTTGGCAAGGGTCAAATTTGGGTTTGCGGCGATAAATTGATCAGCATATAAATTGCTTTGGTCCACATTAGATCTGTACAGATCTTCCATAAAAAAACAGCTCATAAAAACCAGGGGGAGTAAAATCGTCTGTTTCCACCTGAATTCCAGGATGGCCAGTGAATAGGAAAAGTATGGGCGCTGCAGAAGTAGGGGGAAGGACACTATGGGCTTTGAATTCTTGGTGGCTGCGGCACACTACTTGTGCTAGCCACCGCACCAGCTTGAACTGCACTTATGGGACTCTCCGCATCACCAAGTTTTACTGCAGTGCTGGTTTGTCTACTACCAGGATGTACTAGGCTGCTGGTGCTTGTCAGTTCACCAAAAGGTTGAGCAGCAATAGTACTGACACTTTGCTGCATACGAGAATTATGAAATTGTAGCACCTCAGAAACCTGGGAATGTGGTTGGGTATGCCTGACCTTAGCAGGGACCACTACTCTATTGTCATAGCTGTCTATCAGGGTGCCGCTGTTCTCTACAGGTTTGAATACTGAGCCTGATTCTGACAATGAGGCTTCCCCATTGCTCTTACCTGTCATGCTCAGCATTGTGTAGGCCTCTTCACTAGTGTGCCTCTGTTTGGCCATTTTGGCCAATAAATTTATAGGTACCTAGTGTGACTCACTTGTAAAAAAGCACCTGGTTGTCAAGGACTGTTAAAACCGCTACCAAAAAATCTAATCAGGCCTGACTCTGCTAACGCTGAGGTTTTGTGTGCTTTGTATCGGAAGTGACAGTGACCTGCTGATACTGCACTTCTTGGGGGCTGGGCAGAGGGGCTAAACTCACATGCTGGCAGGTGTTGGGGGCTGATCCTGCTAACGCTGCATTTTAGGAACACTATAATATACTATTGGGGAGGCTAGTATAGTTCTGATCTGATCAAAGATATTGATCCATTCAGACACTATACTAGTAATGGAGGTGTTTAGTAAGTGTGTCCCTGGCAATCAAGGGGTTAAAATGTATTACTGAATATGTGGTGGACAATCTGACGCTATCCTGGATTGATGCTAACTGACACTAACGCTAACTGACACTACCTAAGACACTAATACAATGATCAGAAAAATGATCTGTACACTGTAATAATGACACTGTGACAGGGCAGTGAAGGGGTCAACTGGGGGTGATCAGGGGGTAAAAACTTTATTAGGGAATATATGGCGGGTACCCTAAACCTATCTGGGGCTAATGCTAACTACCACTAATTGCTGCTCACACTAACTGTCATCACCAGTGACACTAATACAATGATTAGTAAAAAAACCTGTACACTGTATATAGTGATACTGTGACAGGGAGTGAAATGGTTCTCTGGGGGTTAATTAGGGAGTTAAATATGTGCCTATGTGTACTGGTGTCAGTGTGCTTGTGTACTCACAGTAGATGCTCTCTCCTTGCTTGCTGGAATCAAAAAGGCTCCAGGAGGGGAGATTGCATAATTTCTTGTGCCTGTGTTTACATTAGACAGGCACAGGACATTCTCTGATTCACCAGAACTGATCAGCAGGTCCAGGCCATAAAACATTGGCCTGGCCCTGACGAGTGATCAGTTCTGGAACCAATTTGATTACCGTGGGGTTGGCGGGCAGACGCGCGCCCCCTACCCACAGGTGCGAGCGATGTACAGGTACATCGATTCACGCAGCCGAGCCATCTTGCAGCAGTAAATGTGCGGTGGGTGGCCAGCAACTGGTTAAGAAATATTAAATATATGCAGGTGATTCATCTGACCAGTGGCTACCTAAAATGTCAATATTACTTTTAGGGGGAGTTTCCCTCTTACATAGTTTTTCTTTAAAACATTTTGTTAAACTATATGTATTAATTAGTCCAGTGTACTGTATGATACTCTGTGTGCAAGTAATAAGAAAACTTAATTTTTTTACTGTTCCATCAAATGTAAAGTGTTATAGAATATATTTCTGGTAAAAAAAAAAAAAAAAAAAAAAAAAAAGGTAATGATAATAGCTTCATCGTTCAAGCCAGGGCTTGTCTTACTACAAGTCATGGTGGCCTTTGTTGATACTGACACCATGACATTAAAGTGAACATTGGCTATATTGGGAGGTCGCCAAACGCTGCATGTAAGTAACGGAATTGCATCTGGGTCACACCTAAGGGTCATCCAGAGAATCATAGAAAAAGCCACACAGTGAACTCTTTTTATGGGGTAATATAACACAAGCACATCTGGAGCAGCTCATTGAAAAATTAGAATAAATATCTTCAAACTGCTTGTTAAATCTAGGTGTTTGATTCAAGTTCAATGTCTTGTGTGGCTTTTGGCAGTGTCTACCCTGGTTATATAAAATGTGCATTACTCAGCTGCACAGCGTCTGCTTGTAGATCTAGGACTGAGGCCAGTGCTGCCGCTTCAGTCCCATATGAACACAGGTGTTTCTTTCATTAGCGCAGGTGATTTTGTCAACATGACTCATCCGCTGATTGATTGACCTACTCTCATGTGGTAGCATTATGGGAATAAGCAAAGCTTTAATAGCCACATTCATTAATATCATGTGAAAGATATGAAGGCGAAGACAGATGTGATAAAAAAGTGATAAAAAATATCATCCCTTTTTTGAATTACCAATGTTTTCTAAACTAAAACAAAGGAGAAATTCCAGTTTAATGGTTTTCTAGAAAATTATACCTCCATGTTGCTCCATGTTTTGTTGTTTTTAATTATGAATGGACAAAACTGAACGATTCAATTTCCCAGAAATTCCAGTGAAGACATGAGATTTCATAAAAATGTTGCTGTTTAAATAAATTCTTTAGGGAGGGCTAAGTTAAGGTGTTTTTTGGGGGTTAGTAAGGGTGCAATGGACTTTAAATGGCCCATGAAAAAGACAGGAAGACGCTTTTTTTTTATTCTATATTAGTCTGTGAAATAGATTTTTAGAATCCAAACTGGAAAGACCGCTCTAGGTGAGGTGGTGTCAGGTGCTGGTCGGATCCGTAATCCAAATGTCGTATGAGCGAAAAGAGATGACCGCACTCCGATATAAAATCAAACAGGAGTGTATTTATTCCACATCAAAAAATAGGCATAACTTCAAAACATCAAACTGTGAGTACAAGGACAAAAAAGGTAGACGCGTTTCACGACTGGAGATGTCGCTTACTCATTACCAGGTAAGCGACATCTCCAGTCGTGAAACGCGTCTACCTTTTTTGTCCTTGTACTCACAGTTTGATGTTTTGAAGTTATGCCTATTTTTTGATGTGGAATAAATACACTCCTGTTTGATTTTATATCGGAGTGCGGTCTTCTCTTTTCGCTCAAATAGATTTTTAGCCAGCCTTTCTCTCACTAGACACAAATCCCTATATATTCCCCCGGAGGATTCACCAAGGGTGCAAAAACACTGTATAAAGTATTTTCCTGTGGCTCTTGCCTAAAAATATATGTGGCAACAGAAACTTGGTTGAAAAGTCCTACCGGGGCAGTTAGACTGCTTTAAAGACACAGAAAGGTATCAGATTCTGACAAAATTCATGCAATATCTGTTTCAGGTTGAGTTGAAATGCAACAATTAAGGATTTATACCTTCTATTTTTAGTTGACATTGATAGTCCTGAACTAAGATGTGTTTCATTTTTTTTTTTTTATTGCTTCTCGGATTAGTAAATGAACCGTGTTAGGCCCTATGCACACAGGGCATCTGTTTAAGCCCCTCTGAACTCTAGAACTCCTGGCAGGAAAAAAGCTGCTTAAAAAACAAGATAAAAGCCACATATTGCAACTTGTAAAGTGCACAGACTATTTAAAAAAAAAAAAAACAACAACAACGCTGTTACAGACGCTGAACTTTTAAGCTTTGTTTTTATGATGCCTGAGATGTAACTGAATGTGAGAATGAGCCTTTATTTGTCAGATGTTGCAGTTTTTTTTAATAATATCACAAAATGTGTTGTTTATGTGGCTGTTTAGATCTTTATATATAAAAGTAAAAAGTAAAAGATTTAAATTGCAATTATCCTTTATCTGAATGACCAGCTACATATCGATGTAGTTGCTCAATGAGCAGACATTACATATTCAAAACAGGACCTAATGTTTCAGAGATTCATATTCTACTATAATTATATGGTTCAATGCAAGTGATTATATCTCTTCTTCAGAAACGGCCTGCAGAGTTTTGGTTTGCTGGCTTCTCATAATTTACTGCCTTGGCATAATAGGCCAGTCTTGCTGGGGAAAAAAAAAGATGATAAATGACACTGGCTAGGATTCATAGATTTATTAAATTTCTATCAAACAGTGCAACAAAAAAATCTGCTTAAGTTAGAAATGGGCTCGAATTTTTTAATCAAAATTCATGAGTCCTGATGCTTGGTTCAGTAGGTCCATGGAAGGCTTGAATTGAAGACTGATTAAAGAAAATAAAAGCCTTATTTGAAGTAATTTTTCAATGACAGCTTTTAATTGGATGTTAAATCAAACTCTTATCTGCCTCTCTACAGATAGCACATTATATAAAATACAGTTGGTGGCAGTGCCAGTGTAACCGATACACTGAATAACAATTGACTTTTTACTTTTCACCAAGAGGATCAAGTGAGTGCAGTTGTCACCCTGTCAGAAATTAACGATGGAAATGTATGCTTAAGTACCAGAGTGTGATGTGCAGACGTTTTAGATCACTGCGGGATGTATTTTCTGCTTCAAGGTTAACAACTGCTTACTTTACATAACAGCTTTGTTATTATAGAGATTATCCTTATTTAACGTAATATTTTCTCACAAATTTTAATAAAACCAGTGATTAGAAAGTCTAAGTGTTGTTTATAGATGTCCATTTTGGTGGTGAAATCAACACGCCAAATTATATCTCTTATTTGCTGGCTACTGTCTACACAAAGTGGGCCTCATTTTTTTTTTTTAAATCAGATAATTTATATTGCAAATAGAAACACACAACTTTTTTAAAACTAAAAAAAAAAAAAAAACCATACAGAAAAAAGATACACCAATCACAGAGAGATGCAATATAAACAAAAAAAATTTAGAGAAACCTGGCCATTACACAATATTGCATGTTATTATCAGTTGCACTGCGCTGTCCTACATGGCGGTAGACACCGAGGAGTAATATACAGAACCTTACTCCTCTCCGAAGCACCCTAATGTGGTATAATTTTAACCTACATCAGAATATTAATAAAACAACAGTAACATGGGAGCACCCCAGCAGCACCATGAGGTCCGAGCACAGACAAGCGAATAGAGTAAAAAGAGAGAGCAAACAGGATCCCCTGTGATGGCTCAAAACTTTGAAAATTAAACAAAACAAAACAAAAAAAAAGAAAAGAAAAGGAAAAAGAGTTGGCTGCCCAATGACATCCCCCACCCAACTAAGTCAGTCCATAATATAAACAGCGGGGATCCAATGTTTCCTCTCAGATCCTCACACCTATGTATGGAATAGTAGCCTCCCAAGCCCACGAAGTGGGATCAGACTGAGGTGTTCACCCCACCCAAAATCCTATTCGTAAACAATTGAACTGGCGCTAAGCCCGGAACATCAAGCCACGGTGCCCATATGCGCTCCAATTTAAGCATGCTACCCCTGTGTTTATAGGCAAGGTCTTCCCTTAACAGTACCGCATTAACTTCCTTTACCCATTCCGCATGTGTGGGGGCCACAGAAGAGATCCACTTCCTCGCCACCAATTTTCTGGCCAGGAAGAATACTCTAAGGATAGCAGTATGAACCCCGGGGGTATAGAGCTCCTCGTCCAGCCAACCCAAGAGAAAGAGCTTAGGGCCCAAAGGAAGAACAACACTCCAAATACTGTTAATGGAATGCAGCACTTCTGTCCAGTAACGAACCAATTTCGGACAAACCCACAACATATGTATAAGTGTTCCCATGTGCGTTTTACAACGAGGACAGAGGGGGGAATCCCTCCTGTGCCAGTCATACAACTTCTGCGGGGTTCGGTATGTGCGATGTAAAATAAACAGTTGCGTACGTTTTTGGGAGGAGGACAAAGTGGGCCTCATTTACCAATCTTTCTAAAAGTCAGAACTGTCTATATTTCCTACAGCAACCAATAATTAAATATTTTCTATTTTAACCACCTCAAGACTGGACCGTTTCATCCTCTTCCTTCCCAGTCATTTTTCAGTTTTCAGCTTTGTCATACTTTGAAAGACAATTTCATCATGCAACACTGTTGTATATCTTTCTTGCACAATGATAGATAGAGTTGTCTTTTGGTGGTACTTAAGCAGCAAACTACCAAACATTTGGAAAAAAAATGTTTTTCTTAGTTTTTGTTATAAAATTTTGCAAATAATTAATCTTTCTCCATAAATGTAGGGCAAATGTATTCTTCTACATTTCTTTAGTGAAAAAATAACCCAAATCAGTGTATATTATTTAGTCTGTATGAAAGTTATAGAGTCTACAAACTATAGTATATATATATATTATAAGATTGATCAGTCCTGATTTACTGACACCGTATCTCATTCCTAGAAGCCCTAAAATCCCAGGACAATATCCCCATACAACTCCTTTTTGGAAAGCAGACAGTCCAACGTATTTGGTGGCTCTACTTGGCTTGCATTCTACTTGACTCCCAAGTAGGACGCAAAGAAGAAACCTGACCATTCTGGAATTGATGTGTTTCCATGCCCAGCGTGGCACTGTATTTCACACAAAGTAAGCATTGCAAAGAGAGCAGGATACTTTTTCATACAAATACATGGTAGAACAGATGCAAATCAAAAATATGAAATGTTGGGGTTACATACACTTTATAGGAGTGACTGCGCAGTCACTGTACATATATGGACACGCACCGTTCTATGGACTTTAAGACAAAGTACATTTGTTCTTTTTGCTCTGACCTGAACCAACCTCTCGTCCCTCTCCACAGATGCATTTTTACCTCAATCCAATGGCTGTACCCTCTGGTGTTTGTTTATATCCAGCACCACAGGTCTCATTCTCCTGGCCACACCTGTGCATTACAGCCTTGTAGTCTTCTGTAAGACCATCAATCTTCATCTCCAGGATAAGTACACAGCATTAAAGAAGTCTGTTGGGATGTATTGTGCAGGCGGGTCCAGGAGAGTGAGACCTGTGGCACTATATGTAAACAAACAGCAAAACAGGGGCCATGGGATTAAGTGAACTATGCATTTGTGTGAGGGAGGGAGGGTGGGCTAGTTAAGGTCAGGGCAAAGGGGCAAAAAGGATATGTATTATTTATAATAGGGCTTGTTCACACACAATTTTACTGTTCTAGAGTCATTATTGCATACACATTTACACACTTTTTGGATGCATTTTATATACGCTTTCAATGCAGTCCAGTGCATTTTTCCTCTTGTTTTATTTAGAATTTTAGAAAAAAATATTTATTTTCATACGGACAATGTGCATTCTGGTGCGGACCGGTGAACTAGGGCCATGCAAAGACATGGCAAACACCATGCACGCAGTTTTGATAAGGTATAAAAAAGCACTGGAAGGTATCTGGTGTAAACCAGCCCATAAAAGGCTTAAAGGCTAAGTTCACCTTTTCAGGCAGAATTCCACTTTTCATAATAAATAGAAGCCATTTCTAATGCCCTTTCTGCTCAATCCATCCCATTGTCTTTACCTCTCACTTGCCTGATCAATGAAAGCTTTGAATGTTCACCTGTCTATTTGAAATGTAAAAAAAAAAAAATGCTTCCTGGTTCCATTACTTCCTGTAGATCATCTTCCATCATGCATTGCCTTAGTGCATCACAGAATAGGCGTGTATTACCACTTTAGACCACACCTCCCTCATAACTATACTACCTCTTGTTTTATTTCCACCCATTTCCTCCTATCTGATTGTACAATCGCCTTTATATCTACCATCATCTATGTTGGGCAAGGGTCTGTCTGATTTAATATAAATTGAATGGATTGTTCAGGTGGGTCCTTCTATTCCATAGCTTTGGTAAATCTAAAGGAAATTGTACAGAGATTATACAATCATATTGCATAGTGTATGGCCAGCCTTATATAAATACATAGGAGGGAGTAAACTTAGACACTCCTATTCACATCTCTGCATAGCGGGAATTCACATTTCCATGCATGTTTTTTTGGGGAGGGGGCACTTTGGAACGCATAGAGCAGCAGATTTACTTGAATGGGCTACCCTATGCTCAACAAACGTCCCAGAGGAGTTCCAGAACTTTTTTTAGAGGGAAATGTTGCATGTTTTCTAAGGCTCATTTGTTGCACAGTAAACACACACCTACTCCCCACACTTGGGGGGCCATTAACATTTAATGGCTATGTAAGCACAGTGCACGTTTGAAGTAAATGGAGCCTCACTGTTCTTGTGTAAACACACTCATTTCCCTTTCAGGCTCCATTCACCCTTAGCGTAGCAGGAGTGCATGTTTTTGGCTCATTTTGCCTGTGACATGCAAAGGAGCTCACGGGACATTGTGGCATGTCACGGTTTGCACATTTTTTACTGCGTGTTATGCAGTGTTTGATGTTTGTTTTTTTCTTGTAGCAAAATGCACGTTTACTTCTGCATTTGGGATGCTGCTAATAGTTAATGGCACAAAAAGCATGGCTAGTTCATTTTAGGTGTATAAAAGTAGTCATACACTATACAATCTGATTGTACAATCTCTGTACAATCTCCTTTAGGTTTACCAAAACTATAAAATAGGAAGACACACCTATCTATTCAATTACTCTGTATCCAATCAGGCAGGCCCTTGCACTACATAGTTGATGGTAGATCAAAAGGAGATTGTACAATCAGATTGCATAGCGTATTGTGAGCTTTACAGAATGCCAGTGACAACTCCTGTTTTCAGTACTATAGCTCTGCTCCACATAGACTGTTATGTGATTGCTCAGCTGTAGCAAACTCTTCCAAATGAGTGATCAAAGCAAGAATAAGGTCAGGTACAAATGGAGGAAGACCCTTGCTGTGTATTCAGTGAGAATGGTGTTCATTGATTGTGTGTGAGTACAAAGGTGGGTGGGAGCAATCTCCTGGAGGGGCAGGTGCAGGGTGAGTGTGTGTGTTAACCACTTGTCAACCAGCCGCCGTAGTTTTACTGCGGCAGGTTGGCTCTGTCCTATAAAACGACATACATGTATGTTGCTTCACGGGGCCGCTAGTGGGGGGGGCGCGCACGCCGCTTGCCCACAGGGGGAGCCAATCAGTGGGTCCATCGGCCGTGATTGCCGCTGGGCACCTGTGATCCCCGTGGTGACAGAATGGCGGTCTGCCGTTTTAAACACGACAGAACTCTGTTCTGTCAGAAATGAATACAGGGATCCTGTGTTCCTCTTATTTAGAAGCACAGGTCTCTGTGTTCATTCAGCAAGCCCATCCCCCACACAGTTAGAAAGCACCCTCTAGGGACACATTTAACCCTTTGATCGCCCCTGGTGTTAACCCCATTCCTGCCAGTGTCATTACTACAATAACAGTGCACATTTTTAGCACTGATTACTGTAGTAATGTCACTGGTCCCTCCAAAAGTGTCAAAAATGTCAGTTAGGTGTCTGATCTGTCTGCTGCAATGTCGCAGTCCCGCAAAAAATCACCGCCATTACTAGTAAAAAATAAAATAAATAAAAATGACATAAATCTTTCCCCTAGTTTGTAGACACGATTTTGCAAGAACCAATCAATATACACTTATTGGGATTTTTTTTACCAAAAATATGTAGCAGAATACATATTGGTCTAAAATGATGAAAACATTTTATTTTTATTTTTTATTGGGAATGCTATATAGCAGAAAGTAAAAAAAAAAAATATATATTTTTTTCAGAATTGACGCTCTTTTTTGTTTATAGCGCAAAAAATAAAAATCCCAGAGGTGATCAGATACCACCAAAAAGAAAGCTCTATTTGTGGGGAAAAAAAGGACATCAATTTTTTTTGGGTATAGCGTCGCAAAAAATTGCCTGGTTATTAAGGGGGTAAAACCTTCTGGTCCAGAAGTGGTTAATGAGGCCAGCTTGTGAACTACTTCCTTTTAATGGTTTTCATGTCCTAAGGGTTGGATAGCAGGAAGTAATGGAAGAGCTTTCTATAGGAGACAGTGGAGGCTGAGGTAAGGCCTGTCCTAAAAGACAGAGACAGCTTTTTATTTTATGCAACAGAGGTACATTAATGGTATATTGGTACATAGGGAAGGAAGCTGGAATTTAGAAATAAAAAAAGGTGAACTTAGCCTTTAAGTTTTTTTACCCTAATGCATG
This sequence comes from Pelophylax lessonae, assembly GCF_965119305.1. Classification (NCBI taxonomy): domain Eukaryota; kingdom Metazoa; phylum Chordata; class Amphibia; order Anura; family Ranidae; genus Pelophylax; species Pelophylax lessonae. The sequence continues at coordinate 139,739,392 of NC_138774.1, forward strand.
CATGCATTAAGGTAAAAAAATCTTCCATTATCAGCTCCCCACAGGCTCTTTCAGATACTTACTTGGCTCCTCTTTCGATCCAGCGATGTGTCCAAGAGCAGCAGCTCTTCTCTCTTTCCTCCCAGGCACAGAAACAGCATTGGGAAATATTTGCTCCTGCTGCTGTTATGTAAATCCTGTGAGGAAGGAGTAGGGGGCAGGGACGAGCCATGCTTTTTGTGTCTATAGACACATAGAGCCTGGCTCAGAAGCGAGCTCACACGTCTGCCCCTATAGCCAGCGCTTACCATGGGAGCAGACACAGAAGAGGAGGACCCCAGAAGTAGAGGTTCTGAGCTTCTCAGTGCAATACCATTGCACAGAACAGGTAAGTATAATATGTTTATTATTTTAATTTTTAAAAAATAATTTTTTAATTAGGAAATGTGGGGGGGCAGGGTCGAGCCATGCTTTTTGTGTCTATAGATACATAGAGCCCGGCTCAGAAGTGAGCCCACATGTCTGCCCCCATAGCCAACACTTGCCATGGGGGCAGACACAGAAGAGGAGGACCGCAGAAGTGGAGGTTCTGAGCTGCTCTGTGCAATACCATTGCACAGAGCAGGTAAGTATAATGTTTATTATTTTAATTTTTAAAAATGTGCTTTTAATAACACTTTAAAATGCGCTTATCCTTTACATTAGTGTTTTTTCTCAATTTTAAGGATGAATTCCACATTGTACCTTCCAAACAATTCAAAAGTGCCAAAGCAATCAGTTTGTGATGTATATGTTCTTATATGGATTGAAGTTTAAGGATATAGTGATGCTGCAGCAACATTTTTAGCAGACAGATTTTATTGCAATGAAAAACAGAGAAGCACTGCCTGGTTTTTATTGCTATCTGCCTCCCTGCTGGGGGGATTCAGCCTCTCTATTTAGGCCAGAAAGTGATAGGAAATTCAAACTTTTAAACTGGTTACAAGAAGATGCAGAGAACTCTTTCATCTGTGGGCATCTGTTCTTGTAAAAGATAGCTAAATGGGAATTGTCCCTCACTTTGGGGAGATTTCCTCTCACTTCCTGTTATGCCCCTAAGACAGGAAGTGAAGGAAAATTTCCCCTATGGGACACAGATAAGAAACAATGGTAGGGGCTCTAACTATATTCTATTTAATTAAAAAAAAAAAAGAAGAAGAAAACTTAGGAACTTTGAGATGCACTTTAATCTCTTTACAAGTATGTAATGCATCTGTGCTGCAGAACAGTGGGTGCCTAGCGTGCTACAGCCACACTTTTGCATCACTGTGTTGTTCTGGGGCACCAATTGAATGCATCCAAGAACTGTGATTTAGCTGTCTCCGGCAATAGGGAGATGATAGAAAGGGCTCCCAAATGACATTGCTGTGCAGCCAACCACAGTGAATGAATGGAAACCCCTCCTACAAGACCCTGGCATCGTGGCCCACTTAAAGGGCTGGCTCCCAACAGGTAAAGCTACCAATCAGGCAATATGGAATTGACCAAAAGCAGCAAAAAGCACTTAAGAAAAGAAAAAAAAGTATTTTTATCCTGTTGTCACTGTATGTTTCTTTGGCCAAAAGTTGGATCTGTCATGAAGTATAATTCATAGCAGAATACATTTATCCCTCTGTACTGTTTTCCCCAAGAAAGCAGTTTGAATCCTGCAATGTTTATCTTTGTGGTGTCTCACTTATAGCAACAGCTAATTAAAAAACAGACCTTTAGAACACTGCAAAAAAAAAAAAAAAAAAAAAAGATTGCTATGATATGTCACATTTTATTTTATGGATCTTCTTGAAAATAAATAAGAAGTTTTGCACTGATTGCATAGTTTATGTTGCAGAACGAAGGCAAAATATAGTGTTACTGAGGCAGATATGTTTCTAATTATAACTGTTGAATTATACTATTTTAATTGACTACTAAAATGCTGATCTTGACATACTGCCAAAAGGCTTTTGGTGAATATTTCATTGAAGAAAGTCATTGTACTATAGTTACCAGCTACATGACTTTAAGCTACAGCTTCCAGAAGAATTCCATAACTTTCACATAGCTTGTTGTTTTAAAACTGGCCCAGTGTATTGTATTTCTAACATGTAAAAATTTGAACCTGGGGTAATCTTTATGAGGAGAGTCAGTACAGTTTTTTAATATTACTGTTTTCTCTTAAAGTGGATGTAAACTCCATTCAATAAATCTGGCCTAGGCACATTTATCTGTAGTGTTTACTTACCTCTCTCCAAAGCTCTAAGTGCTGTGTCTTTCTGCTGCTCCATTCCTCTGTTATCAGCATAACTTCTGACAAGTTCCCTGACACAGGATATAAAAACAGCTGGAAATTACTTCTGCATGTTTCTTCATTTCTCTGCCTATGTGGAGAGGGGGTGGGGGGGTGTATGCCTTTCCTACAATCAGCTCACACACAGTGTAAGCCCAGACTCCACACACTGCTAAAACAGGAAGAAAGATTTCTAGCATGAGCTCTACTTTCTAAAGAGTGTAGAAAGCTGAAGACAGCAGATATACAAGTAAGACTTATGTAGGGAAATTCGTTTCATCTCTGTGTTTCATCTCAGGCTGTTCTTCACTGGGTATTTGTGAGGGTTTACATCCACTCTAGGTATTACACTTTTTTTTTTTGTATAACATGATGTAAATAAGACCACAAAAATTGAGTCCAGGTATTTTTACATTGTTCTACATTGTTCTGTGATGCTGCTACATCCATAGGTCAAACATTAGATCTGGTAGTAGCCTTCCAGTGAGTGGTTAATGGTCTTACTAAATGTAAATATCTCCTAATTAATATTTGTTTCACTAGCTTAATGAATATATATATATATATATATATATATATATATATATATATATATATATATATATATATATTTGGAAACTGGTTGTGATGCTATAGAAATCACATATTGATGATCAATATGATCAACCTTAAAGCGGAGTTCCGGCCTCAAAATGGATAAAATGGATTTTGGGCCATCCGCTTGCTAAGGGGAACCTGAAAAAGGTTCCACTTCCTCCCTTTGCGGCCACGGCCCACACCGTCACTTCCAGTTTGCGATGATTCCTGGGAGCTGAACGTCATCGCTCCGGCCCCGCTCGTCAGTTCCGGTGCAGGCGCAGCATTCACTGCTAAACAGGTTCTGGGCATGCCCAGAAGCTGTGCAGGGATGCCGCGCCTGCACCGGAAGTGGCGAACGGGGCCGGTGCAGTGCATTGTGGGACTCCGACGTCACGAAGAGGACACGAAGAGGGACACTGCGGCTTCAGCTGCCCACACCTGAGATGGCAGCGCTGGAGAAGAAATTTTCTAGGTAAGTATTTCTTCTAGAAGGTAAGTGCAACCCGGGGCAGTTCAGAGGCTATCCATTATGGAATGTACTAGCCCTGACTGTCCCGGGGGTATTTTTAGCTCAAATTGACCCCCGAAGCCGGAACTACGCTTTAAAATATAATCTATCCCCACACTTAACAATATTGTAAGTTTAAAATGTTTTTGACAGGTGTACTTTAAATGTTAACTGTACTTTTAAAACACATTAGGGGGAAGCAGACAGTGTAAGAAAATATAGCATTGTGAATAAAATGAAGCCTTCAGGTAGAAGGCAAAATTCTGTTTTAATTACTTTTTTGTGCATGATTGGATATTTAAAGTGTTCCAAACTTTACTTTGTTAAGCTAGGTAAACTTTCACTTTTGAGAGGGGATCTTTAGCGAATATTCTGTTCTATTTTAGTAAATAAACCAAATTAGCATTTTAAATGTCTTCATGAATTACCAATCTACTTTCCAAAAATAACTTCTTACTTTAGCCTTTTGATTAAATGTGGTCTAATAGGTGTCATAGCAGGCACAGACCTGAGTAAGGCCTCATGCACACTGGGCATACAAAAGCTGCTTATACAGACGTTTGAGATTTTTTTTTTCAGCCTGTAGAAGCAACTCTGTGTTAGCCATATGTGTCCATGTACATTTGGATGTTTACTGGAACATTTGTAGAGGAGGCCAAAAAACCCATCACAAGTGCATTTTTGGGATGAGCTTACGAGCAGAAAAAAAGCTGGATGCACCTAAATGCATAGAAATATGCATGAACTCGGCATTTAGGCGCATCTAACATGTATTTATTTTTTTGTGAAAAACTATTACAAACAGAAACACCTGTAAAAGTCTAAACACATGTACACAATGCTCCATGGGAGCGCTTTTTTTCTGCTGCTTTTTTCTGCCAGCAGTTCTGGCATTTTTTCTGCTACCTAGTGTGTGTTGACCCTAAATGTTGCTTTGTTTTTTCACTGCCTGTCTGCAATCATTAAGCTTCACTCAGCAGTGTAGAAAGTAGCATTACTAGGACTGACATGGAAGGCTGAGGACATTTCTCAAAATGTGCACGCTGCTCTCCACATTAGGCTGTCTATGGTCATATGGGATGGGGATAGACAGGGATCAGCTGCTTTTTTCTCAGCAGTTTGAAATCTCTTATTCAAATGATTATATTAGTGCAGTGCAGTATAAAAAAATTATTATTTCTGGCTGTTGGCTCTGAAGACATCAGTTTGGACAGGTTCCTGCTGTCCATATTTTTTTTGTTGGGCCTGAGCCTATGATGGCAGCTCTCGAAGTGCAGGAAAAGAAAAGGCAGAGGTAAAAGGTTACAAATGATAATGTGTTTTAAAAATAAAGATATTCTTCAAAAGTGGAATATTTGCTCTACCATTCTATTAAAGTGTCTCTCTTTGCTCTTCAGGCATCATTTTTCTTTGCCTAGTATTCTTTATTGCAATTTCAAAATGGTTTATTCTTTTGTAATAACATTTTATGGCTTTAAAACAAAGCTTTTTTTTCTGGGTTGAAAACTTTAATTCTTTTTATAGCATACAGAAAGTTTAATTCTAGCCACTGCAGTTTTTAAAACACATTCTAGAGGGAAACGATTATTGCACTAGTCTGCTTTTAAAACCACAAATGAATGTTTCTTTTTGTGAAGTTACCTTAATGTGAACTCTTTGGCCTGACAAGTCCAATAATCTCTGAGGTAATCCAGTGAAATTTGACTGGGTAGCATATCCTCTGTGTTACTGTGCAAATTGCAGAACAAGCTGTCCGTAATCAAAAGCCGGCAATGGATTATTGCATCCACAATAATTTAGAATGACATGTTTGATTTTAGTGTTTCCTGAGACGTCCGGCAGCTCTGTGATGCCAAGGGGTTGTAATGTATAAACAGAGCTCTTGTGGGTCACTCCACCTGGCTTGTTTTATACTATATGTCTAGCCATGTAAATTAAAAGCATGAAAATTGATAGTAATACATGCAAATAATAGATCACAGCTGCAGTCTACAAGTATATGTTCAATTAATAGCGCAAGGAGTTTACTAAATGCAGGTTACTTAAACATGTATAAAATATATATATATATATATATATATATATATATATATATATATATATGTATATATATATATATATATATATATATATATGTATATGTATGTATATGTATATGTATATATATATATATATATATATATATATATATATATATATATATATACATATATATATATATATATATATATATATATATATATATATATATATATATATATATATATATATATACATATATATATATATATATATATATATATATATATATACATATATATATATATATATATATATATATATATATATATATATATATATATACATACATATATATATATATATATATATATATATATATATATTGTTTAGCCATAACATTATGACCCACCTACCATAACCCATTGAGACTCCACTAGACATCTGAAGATATGCTGTGGTATATAGCACCAAGGGGTCAGTAGGAAGCCAGTAGGAAGATCCTTTATGTCCTGTAAGTTGTGAGGTGGAGGCTCCATGGATTGGATTTGTTTTTCCAGCACATCCTACAGGTGCTCAACCAGATTGAGACCTGTGGAATTTGAAGGCCAAGGCAACACCTCAAACTTGTTGTTTTGTTCCTCAAACCATTCTTGAATTAATGAGACCAGGCTACCTTCTTTTTTCTGACGGTCCAGTTCTGATGCTCATTTGCCCATTGTAGGTGCTTTTGACTGTGAACACCGGTCAGCATGGGCACCCTGACTGGTCTGCAGCTACGCAGTGCCATACACAACAAATTGTGATGCACTGGGTATTCTGACACCTTCCTATAAGAAGAAGTATTAACTTTATCAGCAATTTGAGCTATTTTAGCTCTTCTATTGGGTTGGACTGCACGGGCCAGCCTTCACTACCTACATGCAATGATGAGCCTTGGGCACTCATGACCTTTTTGCAGGTTTGCCTTTTTTTTCACTCGCGATTGTCCGTTACAGCAGGAGAAAGGCAGGCGGCTAATGTAAACAAAGCCGCCTGTCATTCTTCCCTGTGTAAGAATGGAGATCATACGGTTCTGCTATGTAGGACCGTTGATCTCTGCTCTTACACTTCAAGCCACATCCTATCACAGTTAGAAGCACGCCCCTAGGGACACACTTAACCCCTCCTTCTCAAATAAAGTTAACTCCTTCCCTGCCAGTGTCATTTTTACAGTAACAGTGCATAGGTATAGCACTGATTACTGTAGTAATGTCACTGGTAACCCCAAAAGTGTCAAAAATGTCAGTCAAGGGTCCGATCTATCCGCCACAATGTCGCAGTCCCGCAAAAAAAATTGCAGATTGCCGCCATTACTCGTTAAAAAAAAAGCAGCAAAAATGACAAAAATCTTTCCCTTAGTTAGTAAACGCAATAACTTTTGCGCAAACCAATCAAAATACGCTTTTTGTGATTTTTTTTTACCAAACATATGTAGCATAAAACAAATTGGCCTAAAATGTTAAAAAATTTTGATTTTTACATTTTACATTTACATTTTCTTTATAGCGCATGATCAAAAAATCGCACAGGTGATCAAATACCACCAAAAGAAAGCTCTGTTTGTGGGAAAAAAAAGGACGTCAAATTCGTTTAGGTACAGCGTCGCACGACCGCGCAATTGTCCGTTAAAGTCATGCAGTGCCAAATCGCAAAATAGGCCCTGGTCAGGAAGGGGGTAAAATCTTCCGGGGCTTAAGTGGTAAAAAACAGTTAAATTACTTTAGTATTTTAATGTAATTTTTGCAGTCTTGTCATTTAGCTTTATAAAGAATCCAGAAGTAGATGCTTGGTAGTAGTTAAGTGACAACCAGATAGTTCAGTCGTATTAGGAGTTAGAATGTAAGATGATGCTTGGCAGTGATCTAGCTGGAAGCTTAAATGTCAGTGAGTGGTAAGTGTCTGTGTCTTGATTTCTCAGGTCATTGGGTTGTTTATATGAGCTCCCTCAGGGAGTCAGAAATGTCATTCAGAAATTGTTTGAAGAGCTGTGGCACCATCAGGCTGGTATTGTAGATAATTGTCTTCTTTCTTGAACTGCACTTCACTGTATTTTCATCCTGCCAAACTTGGAAAACTTTAGTCTCAAGAGCAGTTTCTGTAATAAAGTTAAAATAAAAGAACTCTAGATGAATTAGAAATCTTGGTTTAGTTTTAAAATGAAGAGATGTTAAAATGAGTTATGCTCAAATGAAGCAGAGAAACTTACACACATTCTGTCATTTATACAGTATGATATTTTATTTATTTTGGACAATAGTTCCTAAACATAACTGTACAAGCAAATCATGTCAACTGACATATACTGTATGCAATGCCCATTCTGATACTTCTGTTGATGATAGAGGAAATGTTGTTATGTATAATAAATACACTATATTATCAAAAATATTAAGGAGAAGCGCCGGCATCCGTTGGTGAGTTCTTATGGGGAATGGTGTTTTAGTTGTAAGGTATTATAATGCATATTTAGTTTTCACTTTTACTTTCATGTGCAGCTATAAACGTAGAATATGTTAAGAGGCATACATAATCAGAGTAGACAGACATATTTACAATGTATTACCAAAACTATTGGGACACATGCCTTTACACGCACATGAACTTTAATGGCATCCCAGTCTTAGTCCGCAGGGTTCAAAATTGAGTTGGCCCATCCTTTGCAGCTATAACAGCTTCAACTGTTCTGGGAAGGCTGCCCACAAGGTTTTGGAGTGTGTCTATTGAAATGTTTAACCATTCTTCCAGAAGCGCATTTGTGAGGTCAGGAACTGATGTTGGTCTAGAATAGAAAGCCTGGTTCGCAATATCTGCTCTAATTCATCCCAAAGGTGTTCTATTGGGTTGAGATCAGGACTCTGTGCAGGCCAGTCAATTTCCTCCACCCCAAACTCACTTATCCATGTCTTCCATGACCGTACTTTGCGCACCGGTTGCAAAGTCATGTTGAAAAAGAAAGGGGCTATCCCTAAACTGTTCCCACAAAGTTGAGAGCATGAAATCCTCCAAAATGTCTTGGTATGCTGATGCCTTAAGAGTTCCTTTCACTGGAACTAATGGGCCAAGCCCATCCCCTGAAAAACAACTCCACACCATAATCCCCCCTGCACGAAATGATTTGGACCAGTTCACAAAAGCAAGGTCCATAAAGACATGGATGAGTGAGTTTGAGGTGGAGAAACTTGATTGGCCTGACCCCAGCCTAATAGAACACCTTTGGGATGAATTAGAGACTGCGAAGCCCTTAAAGTTCATATCTATGTAAAGGCAAGCATCCCAATACTTTTGGTAATATATTATATACTGTATGCAATGCCCATTTTGGTACTCCTATTGATGATAGAAGAAATATTGTTATGTAGGTTAGATATTTATCTCCTTGCTTTCGCCTTTTTTCTTTAATTTGTTCATTCTCTTTGCTTTCTTAAAGTGAACCACTGGCAAGACTATAGATATTCAGGTAATTTCGTATGTTTAACAAGCAGTAAATGAAGTTTAAAATAAGCACTCACTGACATTTGTATCTGCAGGCACTGTGGAGCAGTTCATCATCAAAGTTTGCAGCAGAAGCACTGCAGCTGTTCATGTTGGCTCTCTCAGCAGCTTTGATCATCCTGCTCCCACCTCTCTCTTTGTCACATTAGAGGTAAGAAGGCTGGAAAGTTACCAAGTCACTGCCAGCCAAACTGTTGAAAGAACAATTTGAAGGGCTTCAGTGCTTTTGTTGTGATCTCTGAGGATGGATTACTTCCCAATGACTGCAGCAGCAGAGGTCATTAAAGGCTTGTTTTCAAGCTCAATTGCTTATTAAAATATATATTTATTGTCCATAGTCTGGCCACAAGTTCACTTGTTCACACAATGTTTTTTTCTCTCCTGGTTTTGATGGAACAGAGGAAAAATGCAATATAAACTGATTTGTATTATTTATTTTCACATCAAAGGGAACTTTTAATGGTTTGGGGTTATTTGGTCAACAATCTTTGTTTTACAGAAACATTTTACACTTGAAACAGGATTCTCGAAGTGCTAAGAGTTATCCAAAGATCAGCAGTAGATATTTACTTTCATGCACAGCGTATATCAGTAAAGCCATGGACGGAACCATCCATTAAAATACCTCACTCGTTACTTGTAACTGGAAATGTCAGCAAGAGATGTGGAAAAAAACATGAGAAAAGGAGTTTAAAGCTTCCCCTACTGGCTAAGTTTAAAAATATAAAATATTTATATACACTATTTCTTATTTACTAACTTATCAATTAACCACTTGCCTACTGGGCACTTACACCCCCTTCCTATCCAGGCCAATTTTCAGCTTTCAGCGCTGTCACGCTTTGAATGAAAATTGCGTGGTCATGCTACAATGTACCCATATGAAATTTTTATCATTTTTTTCACACAAATAGAGCTTTCTTTTGGTGGTATTTAATCACCTCTGGCTTTTTTATTTCTTACAAAAAAAAAAAGAAAAAAGACAGAACATTTTGAAAAAAAAAGTTTTTCTTATTTTCTGTGAGTAAATTTTGAAAATAAATACATTTTTCTCCTTCACTGATGTGCACTGATGAGGCGGCACTGATGGGCACTGATAGGCTGCACTGATGGGCACTGATGAGGTGGCACTTATGGGCACTGATGAGGTGGCACTTATGGGCACTGATGAGGTGGTACTGATGAGGAGGTACTAATATGCCGCACTGATAGGCGGCACTGATGCGCACTGATAGGCGGCACTGATGAGCACTGATAGGTGGCACTGCTGGGCACTGAGAGGTGGCACTGCTGGGCACTGAGAGGCGGCACTGAAGGGCACTGAGAGGCAGCACTGACGGGCGGCACTGATGGGCACTGAGAGACGGCACTGATGGGTGACACTGATGGGTGGCACTGATGGATACTGACGGGTGGCACTGATAAGCACTGATCGGCAGCACCATCAGTGCCCACACTCAGTGCCCATAGTGCTGCTAGTCAGTGCCCATCAGTGCCTAGATGAGCATGCACTGATGGGCACTAACTGGCACCACTATGGGCACTGACTGTGGGCACTGATGGGGGGCACTGATGGCGGGCACTGTGGGCAGTTGTGGCATTTTTCCCCTCTTCTGTAATCAGGGCAATGGTGATCAGTGCCCTGATTACATTCCTTTGTGTTCCCCTTACCGCTGATCGGGCTCTCCTCTTCCTCACACTGCAGTCTCCGTGTGAGGAAGAGAGCTGGCGATGAGAGATGATCTCATATGTTTACATATGAGATCATCTCTCATTGCACGGCCCAATCACGTGGTAAATAGCTGCTGTGATTGGCCATTTACCACGATCTGTGATTTGCTGTGTCCAAGGGACACGGCCAACACAGATTTTCCCAGATGCGCGCTCGCGGGGAGCCTGTTTCTGGGAGGCCGTATAAAGACGGCCTCCCGGAAATTCAAGTCCACGCTGTAGCCGTACTTCGGCTATAGCGCGGATAGAAAGAAGTTAAGGAAATAAACAAAAAAACTATTTTAAAACTTTATCTTGGTCTATAGCATAAAAAATAAAGAATGCAAATGTGCTCAAAAATTCAATAAGGTCTTGATCACATGGGTAAACTATAGCATACATCCATGCCAGGGCTGTGTTTGCCCACAAGGGGATGCAAATGTGATTCATGCATCCCTGTGCAGGTAGTCCTACTTACAGTATGTCAATTAAGATGCAGCAGGTGCACAGACAACGCCGCTGCTCCCAAATATACAGCTGACACCTGAACATAGACAGTGTGTATTACAGGCCATAAACCCGCACCCACACTGCTTTCAAACTGGGAGCAGCAGCTGTATCAGTGCACTTTCTGTGTCCAAGCCTAACATTTTTCATTCCTGCATTTACGTTTAAATTTTTGCATTATATCTATGACATATCCCATTGTTAATAAAATTACAGAAACGTTTATTTAAGCTTTGTAACGTACATATTTATTTTTGAGGAAATGGAGAGAAGGTAATGTCCAATCCAGTACCTGACACCTTGAAAACTATATTTGTGCCCAGCCTCTTCACATCCCTGACTGTAAACGCCTTCTGGCCTATTTTTGCGCTTGACAGCATTAAAAAAAAGCATCTTAGAAATATTCCCCACACCCCTCAATTAATTTTGTGATTTTTCTGAATTTTCAAATCGTAAATATTTACAGTATGTGTATGTAAAGACTTATTTGTGTATACTAAGTGTTCAGGCTTGCTCAATGGAACTCAAAAGATGTGTATTCCCAAGGGAATACATTAAAAATTCTCAGTAAATGGTGTTCATGGAGCCCTACTATGGACACCTGAGCGCTTTCTCTGCGGCTAATACGCCTAGGCCCTTTCTATATGGTTGATCCATTCCTTCCCCTTCTCCCACCCCCCCCCCACTCCCCCCTCTCCCCCCCATTTTTTTTCTCTTTACCTCTCTCTCTTTTCCCCCTTTCCTGGACTTCCCCTAGCTTCCTTTCATCTTTTCTTTGTCTCATCTGTCCTAGTGTAAAAGCTGTCGGGAACAGATGATGATGTTTTGTTGATATGCTGCTCTCTCTACTGAGGCACACCTGCCGAAGGGTCCTCACTATGCTGTTGGCAGTGCATTGCTGGGCACTCCCGGTGTTGCCTAAGGGTTCACACTGCTTCTTTCCATATATAGAACCTTGATGTACTCACCTTATGAAGACTGGATGTATACGCACTTTCCTTATGCTGTTCTTTCAATGTTTGCCGATGTTCTTTCACTGTTTCTGACTTTCTAAATAAACATATTTGAAAAATTCTCAGTAATTTTTGCTCCCCAAATGTCCCAAATCTTTTTTTAGAATACAGGTTATAATGAATTTTAGCTTTAACCACAAAACTATGAAATAATTGATCATTTAACATATTGTAAATAGTGTTGAGCGAACACGGACTGTATTATTCGTGTTCGTACCGAATAATTGGATTTTTTGTACCCGAACACGGACACGGACACTTTACTGTATGTTCGGGTAAAAATCCGTGTTCGGTCGTTTTATTTCCGGGTTTTGCATGCTTTGGCGCTCTTTTCATGGCGGGCTTTCAACAGCCAATCAACAATCGTTTAACTGGTGTGCCTTAAGCCATCCCAGCCATGCCTGCAAATGTCTCAGTAGCTGTGATTGGCCGTCTGAAGCATGTGACCAAGTCTTTATAAGTTCGAGGCAGCCGCAGCGGCGTCATTATGCTGCTTAGATTCAGGGACAGAGCACACATCAACGTGCTGGCTGCTGATTAGGAAAAGATAGGCAGGAAAAAAACATTTGTGTCCAGATAGAATTGAGGGACAGGTCGGAGTGTTTAGGCAGGGCGAGTTGTAGGCATTTTAGGGATAGAGTCTGCTGAATTATAGGGTCAGTGTCTTCTACAAACTACAATCGATATTGCTGTGTGGGGGGTGGGGTCTGCACTCAATCCTGATCTACGATCTCTTCTCAATCCTGTTAGGGACAGAGTCTGCTGAATTTTAGGGAAACTGTGTTCTACAAACTACAATCGATATTGCTGTGTGGTGTGGGATTGGAGATAGGCAGGTGTCAGTGATCCACATCCATTTTTCTGTGTGTGAGCTGCAGTGAACACAATCTTTTTGGGCTGCAGTGAACACAATCTTTTTGGGCTGCAGTGAACACAATCTTTTTGGGCTGCAGTGAACACAATCTTTTTGGGCTGCAGTGAACACAATCTTTTTGGGCTGCAGTGAACACAATCTTTTTGGGGTGCAGTGAACAAAATCTTTTTGGGGTGCAGTGAACACAATCCTTTTTGGTGTGCAGTGAACACAATCTTTGTGGGGTGCAGTGAACAAAATCCTTTGTGGGGTGCAGTGAACACAATCTTTTTGGGGTGCAGTGAACAAAATCCTTTTTGGGGTGCAGTGAACAACATCCTTTTTGGGGTGCAGTGAACACAATCTTTTTGGGGTGCAGTGAACAAAATCCTTTGTGGGGTGCAGTGAACACAATCTTTTTGGGGTGCAGTGAACACAATCTTTTTGGGGTGGAGTGAACAACATCCTTTTTGGGGTGCAGTGAACAAAATCCTTTTTGGGGTGCAGTGAACAAAATCATTTTTGGGGTGCAGTGAACACAATCTTTTTGGGGTGCAGTGAACACAATCTTTGTGGGGTGCAGTGAACACAATCTTTTTGGGGTGGAGTGAACAACATCCTTTTTGGGGTGCAGTGAACAACATCCTTTTTGGGGTGCAGTGAACACAATCTTTTTGGGGTGCAGTGAACACAATCTTTGTGGGGTACAGTGAACAGAATCTTTGTGGGGTGCAGTGAACACAATCTTTGGGGGGTACAGTGAACACAATCTTTGTGAGGTGCAGTGAACACAATCTTTGTGGGGTGCAGTGAACACAATCATTGTGGGGTGCAGTGAACTCAATCTTTGTGGGGTACAGTGAACACAATCTCATACTTCTGAAGGTTTGAGGGTGCTGCCTGTTCCATACTCCCCCTACTCCTCATCTAGCCTTTTAGGGGTACAAACAATAGTAATTGGGGCCTAGTGTGGTTGTGTACGTGTGATATACATACACTTTTTTGGGATCATATTTTCTATTCCGCTATTTAATCAAAAACCTTTGGGGATCAGTTAAATTGGGGGATAGTCTGTGTTGGTACGTGTGAGAGAGATCCACCTTTCCAAGTTGTTGGGGTTCATCTCATACTTCTGAAGGTTTGAGGGTGCTGCCTGTTCCATACTCCCCCTACTCCTAGCCTTTTAGGGGTACAAACAATAGTAATTGGGGCCTAGTGTGGTTGTGTACGTGTGATATACATACACTTTTTTGGGATCATATTTTCTATTCCGCTATTTAATCAAAAACCTTTGGGGATCAGTTAAATTGGGGGATAGTCTGTGTTGGTACGTGTGAGAGAGATCCACCTTTCCAAGTTGTTGGGGTTCATCTCATACTTCTGAAGGTTTGAGGGTGCTGCCTGTTCCATACTCCCCCTACTCCTCATCTAGCCTTTTAGGGGTACAAACAATAGTAATTGGGGCCTAGTGTGGTTGTGTACGTGCGAGATACATACACTTTTTTTGATCATATTTCCTATTCCGCTATTCAATAAAAACCTTTGAGGATCAATTGAATTGCGGGATAGTCTGTGTCGGTACGTGTGAGAGAGATCCACCTTTCCAAGTTGTTGGGGTTCATCTCATACTTCTGAAGGTTTGAGGGTGCTGCCTGTTCCATACCCCCCCTACTCCTCATCTAGCCTTTTAGGGGTACAAACAATAGTAATTGGGGCCTAGTGTGGTTGTGTACGTGCGAGATACATACACTTTTTTTGATCATATTTCCTATTCCGCTATTCAATAAAAACCTTTGAGGATCAATTGAATTGCGGGATAGTCTGTGTCGGTACGTGTGAGAGAGATCCACCTTTCCAAGTTGTTGGGGTTCATCTCATACTTCTGAAGGTTTGAGGGTGCTGCCTGTTCCATACCCCCCCTACTCCTCATCTAGCCTTTTAGGGGTACAAACAATAGTAATTGGGGCCTAGTGTGGTTGTGTACGTGCGAGATACATACACTTTTTTTGATCATATTTCCTATTCCGCTATTCAATAAAAACCTTTGAGGATCAATTGAATTGCGGGATAGTCTGTGTCGGTACGTGTGAGAGAGATCCACCTTTCCAAGTTGTTGGGGTTCATCTCATACTTCTGAAGGTTTGAGGGTGCTGCCTGTTCCATACTCCCCCTACTCCTCATCTAGCCTTTTAGGGGTACAAACAATAGTAATTGGGGCCTAGTGTGGTTGTGTACGTGTGATATACATACACTTTTTTTGATCATATTTCCTATTCCGCTATTCAATAAAAACCTTTGAGGATCAATTGAATTGCGGGATAGTCTGTGTCGGTACGTGTGAGAGAGATCCACCTTTCCAAGTTGTTGGGGTTCATCTCATACTTCTGAAGGTTTGAGGGTGCTGCCTGTTCCATACCCCCCCTACTCCTCATCTAGCCTTTTAGGGGTACAAACAATAGTAATTGGGGCCTAGTGTGGTTGTGTACGTGCGAGATACATACACTTTTTTTGATCATATTTCCTATTCCGCTATTCAATAAAAACCTTTGAGGATCAATTGAATTGCGGGATAGTCTGTGTCGGTACGTGTGAGAGAGATCCACCTTTCCAAGTTGTTGGGGTTCATCTCATACTTCTGAAGGTTTGAGGGTGCTGCCTGTTCCATACCCCCCCTACTCCTCATCTAGCCTTTTAGGGGTACAAACAATATTAATTGGGGCCTAGTGTGGTTGTGTACGTGCGAGATACATACACTTTTTTTGATCATATTTCCTATTCCGCTATTCAATAAAAACCTTTGAGGATCAATTGAATTGCGGGATAGTCTGTGTCGGTACGTGTGAGAGAGATCCACCTTTCCAAGTTGTTGGGGTTCATCTCATACTTCTGAAGGTTTGAGGGTGCTGCCTGTTCCATACTCCCCCTACTCCTCATCTAGCCTTTTAGGGGTACAAACAATAGTAATTGGGGCCTAGTGTGGTTGTGTACGTGTGATATACATACACTTTTTTTGGATCATATTTTCTATTCCGCTATTCAATAAAAACCTTTCTAGGGCAAGATCTTAAATTACAGAAATATGAGGAGACCGTCAAATAAGGGCCGTGGCCTGGGTCGTGGTGCTGCTGGTAGAGCTCCTGTTGCAAGGAGAGGACATGGTCGATCTGTGCCAGCTACACGCACAAGTGAAACACCTTCCTCAAGTGTGAGTAGGCGACAGAACCTGCATCAGTATTTGGTAGGGCATCAAACGCCCCTAGAAGTGATGAGGCCAGAACAAGTTGAGGCGATAGTAGATTGGTTTGCTGCTGACAGTGCCTCCAGTTCCTTCACATTGTCTCCCACCCAGTCTACTGCAGAAAGGTCAGAGTTGGCACCTGCAGCCAATGTCCAACCGTCTTTCACCTCACCCCCTTGCAAATCAGGCCAGCAGTCTGAGCCCCAAGCCATACAGCAGTCTCTTATTCTTTTTGAGGACTCTGTCAGCAGGGTTTCCCAGGGCCATCCACCTAGCCCTGCCCCAGAAGTGGAAGAGATTGAGTGCAGCGATGCCCAACCACTTATTTCTCAAGATGAGTACATGCAAGGATCATCGCAGCACGTCTCCGATGATGACGAAACGCAGGTGCCAACTGCTGCGGCGTTCAGCATTGTGGAGACCGACAAGGAGGGCAGGGGTGAAGACTGGGTGGAAGATGATGTGGAGGACGATGAGGTCCTCGACCCCACATGGAATGAACGTCATGCAGGTGACCTGAGTAGTTTGGAGGAAGAGGCGGTGGTCGCACAGAGCCACCAGCACAGCAGAAGAGGGAGCAGGGTGCAGAAGCGGAGCGGCCGTGCCCTAGACACTACGCCCGCTACTGCCCAACGCAGCAAGGGAACGAGCGCACCAAAGTCAGCTCAAAGGAGTTCTCTAGCGTGGAAGTTCTTTAGAAAATGTGCTGATGACAGGACACGAGTGGTTTGCACCCTGTGCAATCAGAGCTTGAAGCGAGGCATGAACCTTCTCAACCTGAGCACAACCTGCATGATCAGGCATCTAAGTGCAAAGCACGAGCTGCAGTGGAGTACACACCTTCAAAACCAAGAAACGTCTCTGGCTCATCCTGCTTCCTCTTCTGCTGCAGTCTCGGCCGCTCCAGCCACATCTGTAGTGATACCGGCACCTGCCACCCCGCAAACAGACGATCTGTCAGCAACACCACCACCTGGGTCACCAACAACCATCTCCACAATGTCCCGTGGAAGCGTTCAGCTTTCCATCTCCCAAACACTTGAGAGGAAGAGGAAGTACCCCCCTACCCACCCGCGATCCCTGGCCCTGAATGCCAGCATTTCAAAATTATTGGCCTTTGAAATGCTGTCATTCCGTCTGGTGGAGACGCACAGTTTTAAAAACCTTATGTCGGTGGCTGTCCCACAGTACGTCGTGCCCAGCCGCCACTACTTTTCCAGGCAAGCCATCCCTTCCCTGCACAACCAAGTGGGGGAAAATATCAGGTGTGCACTGCGCAACGCCATCTGTGCCAAGGTCCACCTAACTACGGATACGTGGACCAGTAAGCACGGTCAGGGGCGTTATATCTCCCTAACGGCACACTGGGTAAATGCAGTGGCGGATGGGCCTGAGGCGGATAGCAATTTGGCGCATGTCCTTCCACCACCGAGGATTGCAGGGCGCTTCAGTTTGCCTCCTGTTCGTAACTCCTCCTACTCCGCTTCCTCATCCTCTACCGCCTCCTCATCCGGACAGCGTAACACCTTCACCACCAACTTCAGCACGGCCAGGGGTAAACGACAGCAGGCAGTTTTACAACTTGCCTGTTTGGGGGACAAACCACACACCGCGCAGGAGTTGTGGAGGAGCATGGAACAGCAGACAAATGAGTGGTTGCTGCCAGCGAGCCTCAAGCCCGGCCTGGTGGTGTGTGATAACGGGCGAAATCTCATAGCAGCTCTGGGCCTAGCCGGTTTGACGCACATCCCTTGCCTGGCGCATGTGCTGAATTTGGTGGTGCAGAGGTTCCTTAAAAACTACCCCGATATGTCAGAGCTGCTGCAGAAAGTGCGGGCCGTTTGTGCGCACTTTCGGCGTTCTCACCCTGCTGCTGCTCGCCTGGCAGCGCTGCAGCGTAACTTCGGCCTTCCCGCTCACCGCCTCATATGTGACGTGCCCACAAGGTGGAACTCCACCTTGCACATGCTGGAAAGACTGTGCGAGCAGCAGCAGGCCATAGTGGAGTTTCAGCTGCAGCACGCACGCGTGAGTCGCTCTGCGGAACAGCACCACTTCACCACCAATAACTGGGCCTCCATGCGAGACCTGTGTGCCTTGTTGCGCTGTTTTGAGTACTCCACCAACATGGCCAGTGGCAATGACGCCGTTCTCAGCTTAACTATCCCACTTCTATGCCTCCTTGAAAAAACAATTCGGGCGATGATGGAAGAGGATGTGGCACAGGATGAGGAGGAGGAGGAGGATGAAGAGGTAACATTTCCAAGGCTTTCAGGGCAGTCATTCGCAAGGGGCTCCGAGGGTGGGTTCCTGCACACGCAAACGCCAGGGACGCAATTGTCCAGCAGGGGCACAGTTCTGGAGGATGAGGAGGATGAGGAGGAGGAGGAGCTGGAGGAGGAGATGGAACCATGTTCACAGCAGGGTGGCACCCAGGCCAGCTCATGGCCATCACTGGTGCGTGGCTGGGGGGATACAGAGGACACGGACCATACACCTCCCACAGAGGACAGCCTTTCGTCGCCTCTGGGCAGCCTGGCACACATGAGCGATTACATGCTGCAGTGTCTCCACAACGACCGCCGAGTTGCCCACATTCTAACTTGTGCTGATTACTGGGTGGCCACGCTGCTGGATCCCCGTTACAAGGACAACGTACCGTCCTTAATTCACTCACTGGAGCGCGATCGCAAGATGCGCGAGTACAAGCGCACGCTGGTAGACGCCATGCTGCTGGCATTCCCATCTGACAGCGGGGCCACAGTGGAAGCACAAGGCAGAGGAGGAGGAGGAGGAGGTCGCCAACGCAACCAGGGCACCGCCAGCACCTCAGAAGGCAGGGTTAGCATGGCCGAAATGTGGAAAAGCTTTGTCAGCACGCCACAACAAACAGCAGCACCAGCAGCTCAGATGGAACGTCTTAGCAAGAGGCAGCATTTTACCAACATGGTGGAGCAGTATGTGTGCACACGCCTACATGTAGTGAATGACGGGTCTGCCCCCTTCAACTTCTGGGTCTCCAAATTGGGCACATGGCCTGAGCTTGCCCTTTACGCCTTGGAGGTGCTGGCGTGCCCTGCAGCCAGTGTATTATCTGAACGGGTATTTAGCACGGCTGGGGGCGTTATAACAGACAAGCGCAGCCGCCTGTCCAGAGACAATGTGGACAAGCTCACGTTCATTAAAATGAACCAGGCATGGATCCCACGGGACTTTTCCGTACCTTATGCAGAATAGCAATGGATACCGACCTTACCCACCCATTGTTCCATTTTTGCTCTTTCTCACTCTTTTGGGGTGTACCCTCATTTAAAATTTTTGAAAAGAAGCAGTGTTGGCTACCTCGTCCTCCTCCTCAGGGCCAGATTAATGTAGGGGCTATTGGAGCTGCAGCTCCAGGCCCCTACCTTTTATATAGGCCCCGGGTTGGCCATATTCACTGTTACCGCTCTTCTGTCACTTGTAAACACAGAAGTCTGGCTTCTATGCTCGCTTCCCCAGGCAGCACCCTCAGAACCTCCCCACACAGCGTGAAGGCCGGACAAGGAGGGACAGTTGGCGATGCATGGATGTGTTTATGGGCTTCAGAGACAGCATCCCATGTTGAATTAGGCATGCATGGCTGCACCCTTCCTCCTCTGGGTGCATGGCAAGGCACGGCCCTTAAGGCCCTTCAAAATCCTCAGCACCAAGCCCATGATGCTGTTAATCCGGCCCTGGTCCTCCTCCACCGCCGCTTCCACCTACACCGCCCATAGGTGTGCGCAGCCTATTGCATTAAGGTGTGCACCCCAAAGTTGAAATACACATGCATGTGTTTGCCAGCAGGGAGAGTAATGTATCGGGGCCATGTACCTGTAGGCAAGGAGAAATAGAGCAGAGCAGGTCCCAGGGAGATCTTTCCCATCTCCTCACTGGCAATGCTATGTGCCCTAGGTGATTAGGGTGTGCCCAGGCACACCCAGCACACCCTGTGCGCACGCCTATGTCACCGCCACATCCACCACCACCTCAACCTCCCTCCTACTCCATATGGGCCTCGTCCTTCAGAGATGAAGAAGAACATTGTTTTATTTTTCTGTTTTTTTTTTGTTGTTTTAAGTTATTTCCCTATCCACATTTGTTTGCAGAGCACTTGCCATGCTCTTAATTACGTTTTGCTGCCATTTGCAGCACTCTAGCCCTTTCCTTTGGTGTTTTAGAGCCATTTTAGTGCCTTAAAGTTCGGGTCCCCATTGACTTCAATGGGGTTCGGTGTCCGGGAAAAGTTCGGTAAAAGTCCGGGACACGGACCCGGACTTTTTTTTAAAGTTCGGCCGAACCCGTCGAACACGGACATCTAGGTGTTCGCTCAACCCTAATTGTAAACTGTATAGGCAATGTCACATTAGCTTGAGAGAAAAGAACAATGCAGCACATGTTTAGATTCCTTAGAAGTGTTTTGTCTCAGAGAATAGAATGGGCAACATCAAAGTAAGCTGAGGGACACAAATTAATCCCAATCCACTTGTTGGGGATTGTTGATGTTCTATGACTAGAGATGAGTAAATAATTAAAAATTCCCTTCGCCAGCATATTTTTTTTTTTATCTCTAGAGACTCAGTCTGCCAGGTATGCCTCAGATATGCAAAGGGAGCAAAAAAATAAAGTACAACAAGTAAACATTAAACACATCCTGTATGGATTCTCTTATTGTAATATAATGTACTTATATATGTTATGTTATGTATGAAAACATTTTTAACCACTTCATGCCTTCACCCCCTTCCACTCTAGGCCATCAAGGCTTTTGTTTTTGTTATACATTTTTGAAAATAAATCATCTTTTTTCATAAATTTGGGCTAAAATGTATTCTGCTAAATATTTTGGTAAAAATAACTAAAATCAGTGTATATTTTTGTGTCTGTGTGCAAGTTATAGAGTCTACAAGCTATGGTATATACATTTGAAATTGATCAGTCCTAATGTACTGACTCCCTATCTCATTTCTTAGATCCTAAATGCCAGAACAGTACAAATAACCCCTAAATCACCACCTTTTGGAAGGTAGATAGTCCAGAGTATTTAGTAAGAGGCAATGGGTTTTTTTTTTTAAGTTGTACTTTTTTTGCCACAATTTTTGGAAAAATTAAGAATTATTTTTTTTCTCATGCATAACATAAGCATACATACATCTATACCCCAAAAAACATTCTGTTATGCCTTCTGAGTATGTTTATACCACATGTTTGAGACTTGATTACAGCTTGGATTCATAGCAGGACCCAAAATATAAGGAGCACCTTTGTGCTTTCTAGGGGCATAACGTACTGTATGTGGCTAATTTCCAGGTTACTTATCAGATTTCCTAAATCCCGGAAGTGCCAGGACAAGAGAAACACCCACAAAATGACCACATTTTGGAAAGAATACACCCCACATTATTTAAAAGACAGTGAGTATTTTGAAAATGTCATGTTTTGCCACAAGTTTTTGGAAAATACAGGAAAGAAACTGGATATATACTTTTTACATATCATTGTCAATTAATAGGACATTTCTAACACACATCATAGGCATACTTAGAATTACACCCCCAAAAACATTCTGATACTTTTCATGAGTATGTCAATATCACATGAGTGAGACTTTTTATGGCCTTGCCACATAGAGAGACCCAACATCCAAGGAGTAACTTCAGGCGTTCTAGGGCCATAAATTAAACATCCAAATTGCTGACTATTAAATTTTTTTAGCCTTTGGAATACCAAGACAGTGGAAACATCTACAAAATGACCACAGTTTAGAAAGCAAACACCCTGAGGTATTGGCTGAGAGGCACGGAGGGTCCTTTGAAGACTTAATTATTTTGCCTGAAGTTTTTGGAAAAGGCTGAATGAAAATGTACTTTTTTACAAATAGTTGTCAACTAATAAGATATTTCCAACACACAGCATAAGCATACTTAGAATTACCCCCCCCCCCCCCAAAAAAAAACACGTTTGCTGCTCCTTCCAAGTGTGATGATACCACACGTGGGAGACTTTTTTTTTTTACAGACAAACCACATAGAGAGGCACCAAGATCTAAAAAGCACCTTTAGGCTTTCTAGGGGCATACATTATGCATGTACCGTAATTTCCTGACTGTATATCACATTTCTGGAGGCCCTGGAGCTCTAGGACAATAAAAAACCCCCACAACATGACCACATTTTTGAGAGTAAATGCTCAAGGTATTTTTTAAAAGGTGTGGGGAGACATTTGAAGACTTCATTTTTTTGCCTCAAGTTTTTGGAAAATGTGTAAAGAAAATGAAAATTAAATTAAGTTATCAATTTAAAAATATATTTTTAACACACAGCATGTGCATACTTACAATGCTAAACTCCAAATTTATTCTACATCTCTTTAGTATGATGGTACCACATATGTGTGAAACTTTTTCACTGTACTGATTATGTACCAAACTCAATGTACTGTAATGGTCACCTCTATATGAGTCAGGGAATATAATGGTAATATGGGTGCAAATGGCACAAAAAAGTGAAAAAAGTGAAACCTGACCAAAAGAGTCTATGAAGCAACCAGGAAGTGAAGAACACCGTGGAGCACAGAGAGCAGTCAGGGATAACGTCACACACTGGGAGACGTGAAAAGGGAGCAATGATTTTCTTTGTAGTGAATGCAATGATTTGCTTTCAATGCTTGTGTGGGGTTCAAGGGGGTAAACAGGGGGTGAGGAGGCAATACAATGCCTCCTCACCACCTGTCACATTCTCTATGAAGAGTGATCCAAACACGGATTGCTACTCAGAGAGCATTGCACATGTGATCGAGCTCCTAGGGTAAAAATATAACTGGTGTAACAGTGATCAATGTCACTGGGACTGCTGTGACCGTGATCAGGGGACACTGTGACTGGTGAAGCCCGGTGACATTATATTGCTGTGACGGTAATCAGAAACAACGGCTGGCAGCATTGACATACAGTCACCCCAAAAAATTCACCAAAGAAGTGCAGTGCAGAGTTGGGTTTTAAAAATACAATCGGACTAGGTGAAGGTGAAAGACCTAAATCCTATCTAGAGGATGATTCATCTGTGTATAAACATGTGATTTATGGACACGATAATCACATGCAGGCTGGAGGCTTCATTGAGAAAATGAAAGCCTTACGTCTGCAGATGAACACTGCTGCCTTCAGGATTCAGCAGAATCTGCAGTGCAATAGGTTTAATACTCCTAATTGTCAGATATTTAATAATAAAAAGAGTTCAGATAAGGGTTCAGATAATAATAATAAAAGGAGTGGTGTACCAAATAAAAGCCTTTTATGTCCTTAAAAATAAATACAAATCATTTTTTATATCATAAAGTTGTTTTCAAGTTAAAGCGGAGTTCCACCTAAAACCAAAAAAAATACATAAAAATACCCCCGGGACAGTCAGGGCTAGTGCATTCCACAATGGATAGCCTCTGAACTGTTCCGGGTTGCACTTACCTGCAAGAAGAAATACTTACCTTGAAAATGTCTTCTCCAGCGCTGCCATCTCAGGTGTGGGCAGCTTGAAGCCAGCGCGATCCTCTTCTGCGTCCTCTTCGGTCCCACAATGCACTGCGCCGGCCCCGCCATCACTTCCGGGGCTGCAGCGTCATCCCTGCACAGCTTCTGGGCATGCCCAGAAGCTGTTTAGCAAGGTATGATGGCGCCTGCACTGGAACTGACGTCAGGCCGGTGCAGGCGCATTGATTCCTAGGAGCGATGACGTTTAGCTCCCAGGAATCATTGCAAGCCAGGAAGTGACGACTCGCCGTGGCCGTCGAGGGGAGGAAGAGGAAGTAAGGTAAGTATATTATCTTCTAAACAAGGTAAGTAAAAAAAAAAAATTGCGATTATCCATTTGTTTTTCAGGTGACCCGGAGCAAGAAGATGGACGGAACTTTCATTTTAGGGTGGAACTCCGCTTTAACTGATGCTTGCTGACATTGTTATATTTGGCTTGGGTTTCTGGGCATCAATGAACTTTGGTCATTAAAGGGTTAAAAAACGTTTTAATATTTTCTGGATTTGGCTGTTATAGTTACAGTTTTTAACCCTCTCCTTCTCAGGCATGTCCCAAGTTTTTTTCCTTTAGTGATGTAAAGAGGGCAGCTTCAAGACTAATAATATGACAAGAGCTGGGATGTGATCCATGGAGTATATCATTACAGCTCTAGATCGGTGAACCTGAGATGATGTTACTAGACTAGACTTAATCTCATCTTGGAAGACGTAAAGAAGAACTGTTACTGTAGGGAGAGAAGAAAACTGCACTGAACTGAGACTGGCTTTCTTAAGCACTTGACGATCATGTGTGGTCTGATTCACCATACTCTACTAAGAAAATCAATGCTAATAGGAATAATTAAAGTGACTGAACTATGTATCATAGACTTTACATTAGCTTTGTTATGAGCACAAACTCAAGCTCACACAGTTCAATGCTTTTGCACAGTTATTTTTCTCCATCAAGCAAATTACCTTACACCTTTATAAAGGCAATTATAACATTTATTATGGAAAATAAAACCCAGCCCAAATCTTATCTTGCAGGATGTAAATAGAAATACATTATGCTATTTTCTTAGGAACTAATACATAGTATATTTACAGTTGTCTATTCCTACAGATGAATAATAATGTTAAAAGGGTTAGTTCACCCCAGAGGCATAACTAGAACATTCAGGGCCATGGTTCAAGAAACCACAAAGGGCCCCCCTGACCCCTTGCTGGTGAAGGTGAACCATAATAGCTGGGCCTCCCTAAGCACCATCCTAGCAGCGTAAAAAGAAAAAGAAAAATGTGGACAACTGCGCTAAACCAACAAAAAATTGTGAAGCTGCAACTTCAAGTGTGACTATCACCTTAAAAACAATATGTATATATAAGTTGCGCTAAAAAGTGAAAAACATAAATGATTATGTAGTAAAGTCCAAATTAAAGTCCATATATAAGCAAACAGCACGTCTGGCGAGTAATCTGTACAGGTACCGCTTACCAAAAACAAATGATGTATAGGCCCAAAGAAACTTCGAGAGGTCCACAGGAAATAGACATCAGTCGGACTCCATATTTCTGAATGGATCTCCTCAGTGTTGGGTAATCATGTGAAATCTGTATGTCTTCTGCAGATCAGCAGCTACAGCTGAAATATCCACAAATCCTGCACACCGATTACTGCTCAAATACTGGGTGAGCCGGTGTTTCAGCCATCCTAGCAGCGTCCTGGGAGTTTTGCAGTCAGGCTTTATGAGATATATAAATCACCTACACCCAGGGCTTTTTTTCAGCGGGAACGCGGGGGAACGCAGTTCCGGCACCTCCAGAACTGAATGTATGTAATGGCAAGGGGTGCTGGGGTGTGCTGGAGGGTCTATTGATGCTGGCTAATAGGGAATCTATTGCTGCTATTTTTGCAGAGGTGTGGGATCTATTGTTGCTGGGGGGTCTTCTGTTGCTCATGGGGATTTATTGTTGCTGGGGTGGGTCTTTTGTTGCTGGTGGATCAGTTGTTGCTGGGAGGGATTTATTGTTGAGGGAGGGATCTTTGTTGCTGGCTGCTGGAGGGTCTATTGATGCTGGCTACTCGGGAATCTAGAGTTGCTGGAGCGGATCTATTTGTTGCTGGAGGGGATCTATTTGCTGCTGGAGGGGATCTATTTGCGCAGATGGTCTATTGTTTCTGGGGAAGTCTGTTGTTACTGGTGGGGTATCATGTTGCAGGGAAACAATCATTGCTGGGAGGGATCTACTGTTGATGGAGGGGTCTAATGCTGCTGGCTGCTGGAGAGTCTATTGATGCTTGATTTTGGAAGTCCATTGTTGCAGGGGTGGATCTATTGTCGCTGGGGTGTCCATTGTTTCTAGATCTATTATATTGCCTTTCTTATTATCGTTAATTCTCTAAAAGGGGTGGTACTGGGAGGTGGGTAGGAGGTGAAACCAAGGAACGGTGCTCGGGGGTGGGTAGGGGACGGAGTCAAGGAGTGACTCAGAAGAGAGGAGTTCCTGCACCTATTCTCTGAGAAAAAAGCCCTGCCTACACCTATAGCCAGGGCATCATTTTGAATAAAGTTGCACAGTTTGTTTTTGTCTACAGACGCCCCATTATCTGCATAGGCAGTTTTTTTGTAAAGGTGAAATAACACTGTAAATCACATGATAGTTTATGTTATTACTTTGTCCTGCTACTTCTAAGTATTTTGAACCCACATTCTTCTAGTATGCACTTAGATCTAGTGCAAATTCTTCTAGTATGCATTCAGATCTAATGTGTGTGTTTGTGATTATGGTGCTGGCTTTCCACCCTTTAAATTATAACATTTTATGGTGTTTATTTTATGGTGTTTTTTTAAAAAAATGCATATGAAACTTGGCCTGACTTATAGCTGCATTAACATCTTTTACATTGAAATATTCCGAATATGTCTCCCTATATCCCACTTCTAAAGGTTGGGGTCATGATTTAATTGTGGTGATAGAGCAAACTCATGCTACTTTTCTGAGTGCATGATTTGAATGTGTTCTTTTTATTAGTTGATTATTTGTATTTGTTTTTTATAGAGATATGGTTATTACAGCAAAGATCTCTGTCAATATTATCTTTAATATAACAGAAACAATTTGACAAGATTATCAAACAACAGAATACGTGTAGACAGTGTAAAATAATTAAGTAAGTAATATGGGAAGAGGAACCACTGCAGTTGCATCCCTTACCAGGCTTATCACCATTCAGTATACATACAAGCATCACTTTAAGCTTTTTGCACAGACTTGAACTATAAGACTTATCTGAGACTCTGCTATCTTCAAATTTAGATATACATGTTATTTATTAAACACGGTAACATGCTTACAAAAAATGGATGCAAACACCTACAGTGGGGATTTATGTGCATAAAGAAGCCAAGGAAAGATGGAAAAATTTCCAAAAGGCATCAAATTACAGATTAGACATTCTTATAATATGTCAACAAAAGTTAGATTTTATTTCCATCATTTACACTTTCAAAATAACAGAAAACAAAAAAAATGGCGTCTGCAAAAGTTTGGGCACCCTGCAGAGTTAATATCTTGTACTGCCCCCTTTGGCAAGTATCACAGCTTGTAAACGCTTTTTGTAGCCAGCCAAGAGTCTTTTAATTCTTGTTTGAGGTATCTTTGCCCATTCTTCCTTACAAAAGTCTTACAGTTCTTTGAGATTTCTGGGCTGTCTGTCACGCACTGCTCTTTTAAGGTCTATCCATAGATTTTCAATTATGTTGAGGTCAGGAGATTGTGAAGGCCATGGCAAAACCTTCAGTTTACGCCTCTTGATGTAATCCCCCGTGGATTTCGAGGTGTGTTTAGGATCATTATCCATTTGTAGAAGCCATCCTCTCTTTAACTTCAGCTTTTTTCACAGATGGCATCAAGTTACCATCCAAAATTTGCTGAAATTTTATTGAATCCATTTTTCCTTCTACTCGTGAGATGTTCCCTGTGCCACTGGCTGCAATACAATCCCAAAGCATGATTGATCCACCCCCATGCTTAACAGTTGGACAGAGGTTATTTTCATTAAATTCTGTGCCCCTTCTTCTTCAAACGTACCTTTGCTCATTCCGGCCAAAAAGTTCAATTTTAACCTCACCAGTCCACAGAACTTGTTTCCAAAATGCATCAGGCTTGTCTATATGTTCATTTGCAAAGTTCAAATGCTGATTTTTGTGGTGAGGACATAGAAGAGGTTTTCTTCTGATGACTCTTCCATGAAGACCATATTTGTACAAGTATCTCTTTATAGTGGAATAGTGTACCACAACTCCATTGTCTGCCAGATCTTTCTGGAGGGATCGTGCAGTCAAACGTGGGTTTTGAATTGTTTTTCTCACAATCCTGCGAGCTGTTCTGTCTGATATTTTTCTTGGTCTTCCAGATCTTGCTTTAACTTCCACTGTTCCTGATGACTGCCATTTCTTAATTACATTCCAAACAGAGGATATTGACATCTGAAAATGCTTTGCTATCTTCTTATAGCCTTCTCCAGCTTTGTGAGCGTCAATTTTTTTTTCAGTTTCAGTTTTCTAGACAACTGCTTAGAAGATCCCATGGTGCTGATTGTTGGGGCAAGGTCAGATGAGTCTGGGCATTTTACACCTTTGAGATTGACATCACCTGGTCTTCCCAGACGATGATTGAGAACAATCCATGACACTGGCAGGTCTCAGCCTTGCAAAGGGGGCAGTGCATGCTATTAATTTTGCAGGGTGCCCAAACTTTTGCAGACGCCATTTTTTTGTTTTCTGTAATTTTGAAAGTGGCAATGCTGGAAATCAAATCTAACTTTTGTTGACATATTATAAGAATGTCTAATCTGTAATTTGATGCCTTTTGGAGATTTTTCCATCTTTCCTTCGCTTCTTTATGCACATTAATAAAAATTTTTACCTGGGGTGCCCAAACTTTCGATCCCCACTGTATAGGAGCTTCCACAGTAGCAGCTCTACTGGTCAGTGAAAAGCAAACAAGTGTTATGGGGGGGGGTGGGGGGGGGGGTCAGCTCGTCTTGACAACTCTAGTATTTTTCTCATTAGCCACTGTTTATGTATTTACTGTGCATGCATCCTGGAGTTACATTCTCCTGATGCTAAGTTTCAATCTTACAAATGTCGTAAATGAGCCACTAGTGTTTACTGCACTATGCATGCATTACAGAGGAAAATATTTATTGTCACTATAGAAAAAAAAGAAAAACCTCTTTCATCAAAAAAATTACATCCTAGCAGATTTTATTTTAGGGTTCACTTCTGCTTTCATTTCAACAACTTTTACAAATTCATTCATTTAGTATCTCAGTCTATATTACTCATTGCAGGGTTTGTTTGGTTTCTTGTAAAGGTTGATTTATTTAAAAAGTTATCCAAACACTGTCACCTCTGCTATGATCATGAAGGTTACGTGGTCCCTCAGGAATAATGGCTAACGCAGCACCTGATGTGTCCAACAAATTAAAGCTTGTAAGTGTGCAATCTATCTCCTTCTATTTCTCTGCAGTGGTTTAACCCTTTGTTCCTATTTATAAAGATCATCAAAATAGCTGTTTTTCATCACTCATCACACTTTGTCCTATTCTACCACAACAATTAGAAACATTTTACATTTTTGGGTTTTGAATATGTTTTAAAGTCAACATTTTAATTTCCCATTTCTTTCTCATTCCTTGTGATACACAGAATTCAGAGACTATTGAGTTGTACCACCGCCTACAGGAGGCTTTGAACATGGGTAAACAAAAAAGAGTGACTAGCCTAGTAAAAACAGTCGCACTCCCAGCATGCCCAGTTAAAGAAAAGTTTAGCCGTTTTTGCATTTTTCCCGCTTTCATGATTATTCTTTCATCAATTCCTGTATGCCGCTTAAGCTAGTTATTTTACATTGCTGTGTATCTCAGCAATAGCTTTGTATGATGTACCTGGAATCTGCAGGGCTGGACTATTGTGAAGCTCATCTTGAATGTGACCTTCGGGCAATGGGCTCTGCATGGTGCTGCTTTACAGACCTAAGTGTGCTGTGTTAGTAAGCCTTCCTGGTCCATAGCCATGGAAACTTGTCATGGAAACTTGCACATTTACAACCTTTACAAAAAATAAAGGAACAGAGCGCACACCGCCCTAGTGTAACACCAATTATTTGAAGTTAATAGAAGCCATAAAAACAGGTACTCACAAACAGATAGGAAGTCATGCATGGAAATAAATATCCCTGATGATGTTTACAGGGCTCTCTCCTCCTAGCCTCGGTGGCTCAGCTGTACGTCCTGCACTGATCAGTGAGTATCGTACAGCTAAGCCAACCACCTCGGATTACTCAAGGAGACTCGATGTGGTGAGCCTGCGCACGGTCCAGCCGCCGCCGCACACCCTCCAAGAGCCGGATGCTGTAGTTGTTCAGAGAAACTGACAATGCTGTTAAGCAGAGGGAGACTCCCCGATCGGGACCCAGAGCATGGCTTGCATGGGGTTGCTAAGGACAACGTTTCGGAGGCATAGCCTCCTTCTTCAGATCTCAACACCCCAGAGATCCTTTGCCCTCATTTATATAACAATACAGTGGCTCCTCCCCTCACTATTTCTTAAAGGGACATGACATTAGAGAGCCTGTAATCAGGGGCAATAATATCCAAGCATTCATATATATCCATGAATTGTACATATCTAATAAAAATTAATAAAAGTGAATAAGTTCATTCATTTGCAACCTTGATTGCTTACTCTGACTGCAGAGGTTATAAGTGCATCTCCATGCCTTCCCATGAAGAAGGGGTGGAGTCATAGGCACCTTATCAGTGCAGGGAACTTGGATGCCAGAGGATTGTCATCACACAATCAGCATTCTCGAGTTCCAGACAATCCCTACAATGCTGAATATCCTGAATGGAGGACCATCCAAACAGGAGTCAGTTAAATTCCAAGTTAGGGGCATACATCATCCGTTACAGCGAAACCAGAAGCCTTGTTGCAGAAGAGAACAATAATGAGTTCTGTCCTGGTCTTGGGCAGAGCTTCACATTCCAGTCTTGTTTACATTCCAGTCGTGAACAAATGACAGGCAGACATTTTTTAGCCAGCTGCTCCTGAATGCTGGGGAATAGCCCTACACCCTAGGACCTGTGCCACAGGATCTGAACATCCTGGTCTCCAGGTTCAACAACAAACTGGACGGGTCAGTCTCCAGGTACAGAGATCCTTTGATGAAAGCAATGGGTTCTCTGGTGGTTCCATGGGATTAGCACAGCTTGAGCTATTCATTTTCTCCTCTGAAACTGCTTAATCATTCACCACCCAGAATGAAGGTGGAAGGCATTCCAAGGATACTCATAGCACCAAATTGACCCAAATAATTTTGGTACTCTGATCTGATCAAACTCCTAACAAAGTCCATGGGATCTTCCAGATTGTCTGGATCTTCTGTCTCAGGGACGAGTTTACCACCCTGCCTCTCTGTTGCTGGCTTTAAAGGCATTGATTTTGGAGCCCAAGTTGTGAGGGACAGAGGTCCTTAGGGACACAGGCCTCTCCAAATCAGAGATTCCACTTCGCACATGTTTACTGTAAGTTTATAGAAGGCAAACTGCACTTGGTGTGAGTAAGTAATCAATCATCCCAGAAAATATTCTGTGGGATGATTCCTTACCTTTGTACCATCAAGGGGAAATCTTGGTTCTTGCAATCTTGTTCCAGAGACTGCTTGTGTCCCAATCTTTTATTAGGACATTTGTGCAAGATGACTGTAGTTTTGTGTGTGTCTGCCTCACAAGTACTGCTTTGCTTAGAAAGACTGACTCTTTCTCAATATTCATGGTCCCCATAAGGAAGAATCAGCCTCTTGTTCTACCATTTTTTTAAACGGATCAACATTCAAGTGCATGGTCCTAAGAATCGGGTTCTATCCCTAACTGATAAGGCACACTCTACTAGATCTGTAAGGGCTTTTAGGCAACTGTTTCCCATATTTGCAGGGCTGCCACATGGTCTCCTGTTCACATGTTCCCGTAAATTTTACCAGGTACATGTTCAAGCTTCATCGTATGCAAGCTTGAGGTGTAAGGTCCTTCAGACAATTATTTGAGTTGCAGAAAGCTGCAAAGCTCTTTTTTTTTGCTGTATGGACTTGTTAAGTGTTTTGTTACCCCTCAGCTGGACTGCTTTTGGGCATCCCATTAGTTTTTGATACCTGTGTCCCTCAATGAAAGAGAAAGAAAATTTGATTTTTTTACTATTAAAAAAACCCTTTCTTGGCATTTATTGAAGGACACAAGTCCCACCCCTCTGTGTTTATGGTCTTGATCTTGGTACTTCTTTTCTACCGAGGAGTAGTGTGAGGAGTTATATCAGACTGTTTACTGTGTTTTGTTTATCAGTGTAGGCCTCAGTATTACTAGCTTTGCAGTGTTGCATTTGTTTTTATTTCCGGGCTTTTTCCCTCCTTTACTTTCATTTGATATTCCAGCAAGTAACACACTGCTATTTATTCATGGCTACCTAAGGAAGAGGCTGAGATTGTCACACAAGCTGACATTTAAAGGTTCATCTCCATTACATGGTTGTTGATCAGATTATTGGTTTACAAAAGGAAGATAGCATTGTTTTCATTATCTTTTCAGGTCACAGAAAGTGATAAGGACACTGCATTTCTGGGAGGATCATACATTTTCTGTACTTGCTGAAAATGTTGTTAGCCTGGAAAAAGAAAGGAAATACAGCCACCACAATTACATTTTTGTTTTTGAGTTTAGATGTGCTTTAACAAAAGGGATGAAAAGTAGATAAATTGGTGAAAATTACATAATGAGTAAAATCGGATGAGAAGAGATAATGAAAGCAAAACCATCATGCTACATTGTGAATATCACCACACCAGCTTTCTGTCACATTGTAAACAAAGTATTATGGCTGATTTAGCAAAATGTTTCATTCACAAAATTGCCTCTGACATTTAACCTGTTCCTAATGGTTATCCTAGCCTCTATACTTGATCCAACTCGATCCCTAAGCACATTCACAGCTGAAGCGTTATTTAATTTTTAATAAATTGGAAAGGGCTAGAAATGGCTGAGATTCTTATAGCTCCCCATTCCCTGACCCTAAGTTTAACCACTCATAACAAAGCATGGAATAATAAAGTAACCCCTAAAACTAAGGACTCACTTTTTTGTCTGCTTAAACTGTCAGTGCCAAAATCTTAATCCCCTGTGCCAAGATCTCGTAATTTCAAGACCTTAGCACCAAAACACTGCTCCAGCATTTATTATATGAACCCTTTTCCAATCTCGGTCTATGACTTCCATCTGTAGTGCAGTGCAGGTTTATTCAAGGCTTCAGGATGAGTCATTATCACCTGCTAATTGCATATGATAAATACAATAGCAATCAAAGTCACCAATTAGTTTTCCTGACAGCTAATTACTGCAGTAAAGGTCAGGGTAGAAAAAAGCACTGTGGGTTTTTAAGATAGTAACAGAAAGTATAATTGTTGCAATCTCAGAGCATATATATAAGGTACAAACTTTAAAGAGCTTGTTCTCTTCTTTTCAACCACACATGGATTCCATTGTAACCATAGTGTAGATATCAGTGGGTTATCCCTCCCAGCAAAGATGCTATAATTAAGCACTGTACATACACTGTACAACTCTGTTGCTAGATGAAAAAGTTAAAAAGGGCCCCCGGTAATGAAAAACATTTATACCTGTAGTGACATTAGGGTGGACACACAGAATGCTGGGAAAGAGGCATCCAACACTCCCTGAATTGTGTCACATGCTTAAAATATGCTGTCTGTGCCACCTTTATGGAGAATTACCCGCTCTCCTTTTTCTGCTGCTCCTAGGGGAGTTGTTCCTGCTTCTAAATGCTCCTGCACGTTAGCCTATGTGCCAATGCACACATATGTGTTTAGAGGCAGGGACGTTTAGAGGCAGTAGGAAAACAAACAGCCAGCGTGTCCAGGAGCAGCAGTGTACTGGCAGAAAAAACACTTGATGCCTGTAATTACACCCAAACGCATGTTAACATGTCTAAAAGTGCCTAAGCACTAGGGCGGTTGACACTTCAGTGTTAATTCCTTTCAATGGCCAGAATAAATTATTATTTTGGCCAATAATGCACTTGACGTACCTAGACTTGTTAGACTCATTTATAGGTATCAAGCATTTTTCTGCTGAAAAAAATACTGCTCCCAGGAGGAAAGCTGTGTAGGAGAGATATTTTCCCTGAAAGTGAAAGTAAAGGTAAATCCCAAATTTTGGGTTGTCCCAAGAACAGTAATAGAAGTAAAATCTTCCAATGGGGACACTAGTTTGGTGAACCTGTTGACAACCAGGGATTCCGTCAATTTGGAGGATTTCCTGTCACTTCCTGTTTTAGGTATGTAACAGGAAGTAAAGGGAAATCTCACCAATGTGGAAAAAAAGAAAAAAAAATGTCAGGGATTATAACTCTCCCTAACTCTATCTTTAACAACAAACAAAAAAAAAATGTGTTTAGTTCTATTTTATTATTCTTAAGAAGAGTGAAGATCATGGGCAGCAGGACAGGAAAAATTACGTTTTTTTTTTTTTTTCATTTACCAGGACCCCTTTTTAACTTTTTATGCTGAGTCAAATTTTCTGATCTTGCCACTGTCCTCAAAACATAGGGACTCTTAGTTAGTGGTGTTCTACTAAAGGCCAGCTCTGATAATAAAGTAGATAGCAGTTTCTCAGTAGTTTGATTCCTGGGACATCATCATTCGCTCCTGCAGTATGTTGTTAAAATCATTTCTGGCTATATATACTTAGGGAGACATTTATTTATGATTATTGCATATGGCATGTATATAGCTGTAGTTTATAATGATCTTGATAAATCTATATGTGATTCACATTTATTACTTGCAGTTCCAGCCCAGGCCATAGAAGCAGGAACTAATTTCCTAGGATAATACTGCACTATAAAATATTGAATTAACAGACATATTTTAAGTGCATTTGATTGATTTTCAATAAATGGGCTTGTAACATGCTACCAGTTTGTGATCGCTATGATAAATACATTTACTATACATGACACTGTGGGAAGATTTACTAAAACTGGAGAGTGCAAAATCTGGTGCAGTTGTGCATGATAGCCAATCAGCTTCTATCTTCAGCTTGTTCAATTAAGCTTTGACAATAAAACGTGCAAGCTGATTGGTTTCTATGTAGAGCTGCACCAGATTCTGCATTCTCCAGTTTTAGTAAATCAGTCTCTGTTAGTCATTTTGTTACTTACAAACTTTTTATCTAACCATAAACTTCATGCAACCTGTCATTCTGTAGGTATGTGTAACTTGATTCTTGTTACTTACATTCCATTAGCATTTATTACTAGCTAAAAAGTGCTTTTAG